>NC_090934.1:1468435081-1468751110 GCF_040938575.1 Ambystoma mexicanum | reverse complement strand
TTCCACATTTGATAAAATGCTAATACTCAATTTAGCATGAAGCGGGAATACTTAGCAGGTTCACATGTCAGTATAATGAACCATGGGCGCATGTGGATTGAAGGAACACATGATTTTGTTATATGAGTTCACTTATAGCACTAGTTTGTTAATATGCTCCACAAATATAATCATAAATGCCACAATGGGCAACTCACATGAAATCAATGCCATCTACTCTTTGCTGTCACTTTTGGTTTGTCCACCATATAAGCTCAACCACTCAGAAATATGATATATAAGTGACACCAAAATAGTTCATACATATTTTCAACAAAGAAATTGTTTTTCTTTCTGTCCTCTCCTGGAATTGCCTCTGCACCTCCTGAACACCTTGATGCAATTTTGGTATGTAAATCGTTAATGTACAATGTGCTTTTTCATTATTTTGTGACTTGATTTTTGTTAACATGTGTATTGGACATGATATATTTTGTGACACATTGTATTTATTACTTTGTCTCGTGATGTCAGCCTTTGTAACGACTTTATGTCGAAACACGTGTCGGCTGACAAGCAATCAAAATGTTAAACAATACTTACTGGAACTATACTATTTAATGTATTGTTGATTCATTCTGAGTTCTTAGCAAGTACATAATTTCATAACGCAATAAGCTCAGTAGGGTAGAGCACGATACATTTTTATACATATGAATTTACCAAGGTGCCTCTGGAGTGGTGGTGGTAGTCCTAGTAGACAGTTCAACTGGCACTCTATCGCTGCACTGTCAGTAATGGTAACTACCTCTGCGGTCATCTCACTCTAGAAAACATCTATAGCCGGGCAAGTCCAGGTCATGTGTAAGAAACCTGCATCCAGTCGCTTACATTTGGGGCAGGCACGTGGGACAGCAGCGGGATCGGACTTTCAGGCCTTCAGCGGGGTGGAGTACGCTTGATGTAAGAAGCGGTATTGCAGCGTCCAATGCTTGTAATTTAGCGAGCTATATCTTGATTGCTAGGATATCGTCCCCCATTTCTCATCTTCGATTGTAATACCTAGAGCGGCCTCCCATCTCGATGTGGCTGAGGCGCCGCCATCATTTGGATAGTTGGCCATTGCCAGTCTACATAGTGAGAAAATGGCTGCAGACGTAGTGTTAGCTCAAGTAATGTAAGGAAAGAGGGGGCTGGCTTTGGGTTAATTTGTCATAGATGAATAATACTGCTTCAGTTCCCCTTTTATACAAGCACAAAGTAGTGTTGTGGTTAGAGAGTCGGTCATTTGAGCACTAAACCCCTCTGCTGCAATTAGTTTTCCCACGGTTCCTTGACCATGTGTCACTCTGTGCAGAAGTGCTATTATGATATAATATGATGAGATGAGAGATCTCATGACCTTCTTTGGTCCCAAGCAGCATTTTTGTTATGCAGTGGCAATTATGACATAATCTGTTGCAAAGCATGAAAAGGTGTTGCAAAATGCTACTGCTGGTGAGCTGGCATCTATTCCATTAGCACCCAGGGTGGGGTGTCAGCCCGTGTTCTAAGCTGCCTGATGGCTGGTTCCCCCGCCTGCCATCTCCCCCCCCCACTGACCGTATTGTACTCCCTGTCTCGCTCCCCCATCTCACTTGCCTGATTGCGGCGGCGGTTCTCCGCTGCAGCGCTGGGCAGCTCCTGTGCCAGTGTGGCCACCATGGAAATAGAAGAAGGGCTCCATACGGCGCTCCGCCATCCAATTCCATGGCAGCCATGTTGGTGTAGTATTTTCTCTCTGTAAACGGAAGGCTGTGAGGGATCCCGTTCAGGGAGGAAAAATATTTTCTTGTTTTTTTAAACCATTAGCACCGTGTAGTGTACTTCACAGGTGCTAATGGCGATATGCCCCTGAGTGGTGAGCCCACCCTGTAGGGCCCTTAATCTGGACAACGGGCCGTTATCCACAGGTTGGGCCCACCACCTTTTTTATTGAGATTCAGCAACAATTGTCAATTATCCGATTTTTCTTAAATCTGAGCTCCAAAATTCATAATTCCAAACTACTACTGAAATTATTTTAAAAAGAACCCCCCTCAAAATTCCCCTGGGATGGTTGGCGCTCACTCACTTGGGTCAGTGTAGGGAAAACATGTACGCCGCTGGCTCCTCCACTTAAGAAGTTCATCAGCCATGGCTATTCTGGCGGTAGTGGTATTGCCGGACTGGAGTGGCGATGCCGAAGGTGTGGTTGCTTAGGCCTCTCTACGCTCTTTGACCACACCTTGGGCACCTAGATTTTAAAAAATCAGTTCTTTCCTCATAGTTCGTCTCTGAGTTCACTTGCTAATGCTACCGCCTACCCCCTGGCCCTGTAACAGCTATAAACTCAGGATTCCAGCTCAGCTGCAGGGAATTGGGCGATTTGCGGTAGAATTACTAGATTTCGGCCATGCCTCTTTGAACAAAGCTGTTTAGAGAATGTTGATGTGTGTCTGCTCTCGGAGACCCATGTGCGGTGAAGTGGGCAAGATGATTGTTTTGCAATTGCTGTGGGAGGATTTGGAGCCTGCTGTCACTGCTAGAGTATGATATGATACGATATTTTATTCATATAGCGCCCATACAGTGTTTCAGGACAGGACGAGGCAATGGATGGGTACAAGGGAGGAACAAAACACCGATCTTACTAGGCCCAGTGACATTGAGAACACGCAAGTGGAGGGGAGAGGGAGGGGGGAAAGTGCAAGGGACAGAGGAGGAGTGGAAAGTGCTGAACATGTGATCAACGACAACAGGTAGAGCGGCCAGCAGGTGGCAAGTGCAATACTAAGGTGCAGACAAGGGGTGTCAATAAGTGCAGGAAGGGGACTGTAGGGTGGCAGATACAGACCCAAGTGCAAAGGTGCGCCAAGAGGCTGTGCAGCTGTGTGGGCAGGGATCGGGGCCGATATCAGAGGGTAGCCAGGTGCCTGGTGCCAAACTGACAGAGATAAGTACATGATGCACAGACGATAAGAGACTCAAATCTCATCCTAGGAAAAGGCATGAACAGCACTGCCCCCCCTACGTCCCCCCTACATCCACCCCAGCTCACCCACCTGTGCCCGGACGCTGTGGCTTGTTGTTGAGAGACGGGCTCATCATGTTCCCTAAGGGGTCGGAGGACAAGTGGGGGCTTAATCCCAGGCTGTAAAATGCTCAGCAGCTCGGGTGGCCTCATTTCGCAGCGCTTGAGCCGCAGGACACGCTGGAGATCGCCTGTGACTGCGCCGCCAAGTCCCAGCCACTGCGCTCGCTTCTCCCACCTCATCTTCCAGAATCTGTGCAAGGTGGGAATTGATGTCCGGCTTTGAGCTATGCTCTAAGTGAGTGCGTAAATTGGTTTTTAAAAATCCCTCCCCTGGACTCGGTGGTAGTGTCTTCAGAAAGGCTTCCATGTCCTCTTCTGTTTCCAATGCACATTCATCTTCTGAAGGGGAACAGACTCCACCAGGGAGGTCATTTCACCAAAATGCCTGGGGTAGCGGAAGTGACATCACATGACCCTGATCTCTGATGACATCACAGGAAGTGATGCCACCAGAACCCACCCAGAAGTGACATAACGGGAAGCAACAGGACACAACCTTTAACCCCTTGACAAGACAGGGAGTGGCATCACATAGCATTGTTTCTAAGTACACTACGAAAAATATGGTTACGGCATCACTGTAAAGTGATATACATTGCATAGAAGAATGGATCACCATATGGATCGTTAATATCAGTGCATATAGGCCCACTTACCGAATCACTGTGAATGTAAACAGACGTCCAAGGCCAAACGATAATGACGTGTTATTATGTAGCTTCACATTGAACAAATATACTTACAATATCACCCAACCTGTGTTGGTACTCATTTGCCAACCTCAGCAGGAAGAAAGGCTGAATTGACTTTGCCGGGAGTCGAACCTGCAATCTGCAGATCACACACACATTGCAACAGCAAGCTCTCTACCCACTGAGCTATTTTACCAGCCAGGGTCGGACTGGGACAAGAAATAGGCACGGTCACCCAAAAGAAAGTGGCCCACCCCTCGCCTCACGACCTTTGGCCTCTGATGACATCACCGGAAGTGATGTCTTTTGACCCCACCCCAAAGTGACATCGGGAAGTGATGAAACAGGACCTTTCACCCCTTAGAAAAACAGGAAGTGGCATCAAATGGCATTGTTCCTAAGTACACTACGAAAAATATGGTTATGATTTCAATAATGTGATATACATTTCATACAAGAATGGATCACCATATGTATCATTAATATCTGTGTGTAGAGATCAATATTGTGAAATTACTGTGAATGCAAGCAGACGTCCAAAGCCAAATGATAATATGTTATTGTATAGCACTGACGCTTAAGCTCTTTTTTATAGAACAAATATTCATACAATATCACCCAACCTGTGTTGGTACTCATTTATCGACCTAAGAAGGAGGAAAGGCTTTTTGAAAAGAAAAAAAAAGTTGGAATTTTTTTTTACATATTTTTTTTAATATTTTTTTTCCAAAACCGCCCAGGCGTGGCCAGAAACGGGCCCCCACTCCCCAGGGACCATTTCGGCCCAGCCACGTGCCGAAAGGCCGAGGGGCCAATCCGACCCTGTTACCAGCTATAGCTACCAGAAAAACAGCCACTCCAGAAATAAAGAGTCCCACGCTGCTGCCCACAGCCCAGGAGCCTCCATTTTTTTTTAAATACTTTTTTTTAAAACATTTTTTTTTTAGTGGTAGCAAGCGACACTTCAGGGTTCGCAGTTGTGACCCCCGGCAACCCCTAAATGACGTCCCTGGACTACACAGACACAGCCATGCCACATCAATGTTTTAAAATGCCAAGAGCGGCATGGCATCGACAGCCCACACATGCGCCCTCCCACCTCAAGCCAACACAGCCAATTGCCCCCACACATTGCCAATGTTACCCCCATTGCTTTTTCTTCCCTCACGACTGTGGCTCCACCCAGCCGAATCTCCTTCTACATGTAGGAGTGGCCGCCCGCCCCCGCCGCTGCCCCCCTCCACATTGTCTTCCCATTTCTTTTGATGAACTTTTGTTTGTTCATTCATTTTAGTCTCTTAACCTTACCCCCAATATTGGGGATGGGAAGGGATCCATCCCCCGGTGAGTTCCAGTACCTCTGGGTGCTGTTGTTCACACTGGTGGCTGCGCAGTGCCCCTGTGGTTCCTGGCAGTACTTTTCTAAAGGGACGCCCCGAGTAACTGCGCTGTGCCAACCTGCAAAAGAAATAATGAAACATCAATTGAACAAAACTGCCTTGGGTGTGCAGGAGGGGCAATGCAGGACTAGAACCCAAACTGAAAGGAGGAACCAAGCACTGCCCACAGTCTATATCCTGGGTGGCTGCCTCCTTTCTGCCCCACTCCCCTCTCCCACCATCATTTCCCCTTGCCGCAAGCCCCCCCCCCCACACCTCCCAACCTGAAGCCCCTTAGATCCCCCTTCCCCCTCCTGACACCTAATCTTGGCCAATCGGGCCGCGGTGGGCGCCGCTGCTTGGGACGGACCCTGCCAAATGCCTCCCGGTGGAGCGTGGTCGCCCGGCAGATGTGCCACGTGCCTTCGCCTTCTTGTGATGGCCGATGAAGAAGTGACGTCACGTAACCTGTCTCTTTTCTTACCCTCCCGTCTAATTATGTGACGTGACCATTGTCCCTGGTGTAAAAAAAAGAAACATATTTATTCCAGGTGTAAGATTTTAAAAGCAAGTTACTAAATGTTTATTTGACTTAATACACTGGTCATGCCACCCTTTGCAGCCGAGCTGCTTCTTAACACAGACAAAAATGTGGCTTTAGTTTGCAAACAGATTTGCTGCCATCACGTGACCAAGAGTAGCGCCATACACCCACTGATTCCATGGCAAGCACAGGCATGACACGGCCAGACACAGTCCCATATGCCCGGGTGCTGCAATGCTTTGCACAGACTGCGCCCAGGCCTCGGCCTCCTCTACCCACACGTCTTCCATATGCTGAGCTGATGCACCCGGAAAAGAAAGCCACCATGTGGCGCATACAGACCAGCGTGTCCAGTTGGAATCATAGCATGCTAAGGAACAGCCACAGTATGCCCCTTGCTGCCCCCGGTGCCACTCCAGATGCAGCATGCCCAGGCACAACCATCGTATGCCCATGTGCAACCATATCATGTCCACCCTGTTTCAACCTCACATGCCCAGGCGCAACCATCGTATGCCCATGTGCAACCATATCATGTCCACCCTGTTTCAACCTAACATGCAAAGGCGCAACCATTGTATGCCCATGTGCAACCATATCATGTCCACCCTGTTTCAACCTCACATGCACAGGCGCAGTCATCGTATGCCCATGTGCAACCATATCATGTCCACCCTGTTTGAACCTAACATGCACAGGTGCAGTCATTGTATGCCCATGTGGAACCATATCATGTCCACCCTGTTTCAACCTCACATGCACAGGCGCAGTCATCGTATGCCCATGTGCAACCATATCATGTCCACCCTGTTTCAACCTCACATGCACAGGCGCAACCATCGTATGCCCATGTGCAACCATGTCATGTCCACCCTGTTTGAACCTCACATGCACAGGCGCAACCATCGTATGCCCATGTGCAACCATATCATGTCCACCCTGTTTCAACCTCACATGCACAGGCGCAACCATCGTATGCCCATGTGCAACCATATCATGTCCACCCTGTTTGAACCTCACATGCCCAAGTGCAGTCATCATATGCCCATGTGCAACCATATCATGTCTATGCTGTTTGAACCTCACATGCACAGGCGCAGTCATCATATGCCCATGTGCAACCATATCATGTCTATGCTGTTTGAACCTCACATGCCCTGGCGCAGTCATCGTATGCCCATGTGCAACCATATCATGTCCACCCTGTTTGAACCTCACATGCACAGGCACACTCATCGTATGCCCATGTGCAACCATATCATGTCCACCCTGTTTCAACCTCACATGCACAGGCGCAGTCATCGTATGCCCATGTGCAACCATATCATGTCCACCCTGTTTCAACCCCACATGCCCAGGCGCAGTCATCGTATGCCCATGTGCAACCATATCATGTCCACCCTGTTTGAACCTCACATGCACAGGCGCAACCATCGTATGCCCATGTGCAACCATATCATGTCTACCCTGTTTCAACCTCACATGCACAGGCGCAACCATCGTATGCCCATGTGCAACCATATCATGTCCACCCTGTTTGAACCTCACATGCACAGGCGCAACCATCGTACGCCCATGTGCAACCATATCATGTCCACCCTGTTTCAACCTCACATGCACAGGCACAACCATCGTATGCCCATGTGCCTCACATGCACAGGCACAACCATCGTATGCCCATGTGCAACCATATCGTGTCCACCCTGTTTGAACCTCACATGCACAGGCGCAGTCATCGTATGCCCATGTGCAACCATATCATGTCCTCCCTGTTTGAACCTCACATGCACAGGCGCAGTCATCGTATGCCCATGTACAACCATATCATGTCTACCCTGTTTCAACTTCACATGCCCAGGCGCAACCATCGTATGCCCATGTGCAACCATATCATGTCCACCCTGTTTCAACCTCACATGCACAGGCGCAACCATCGTATGCCCATGTGCAACCATATCATGTCCACCCTGTTTCAACCTCACATGCACAGGCACAGTCATCGTATACCCATGTGCAACCATATCATGTCCACCCTGTTTGAACCTAACATGCACAGGCACAACCATTGTATGCCCATGTGCAACCATATCATATGAGTCCACCCTGTTTGAACCTCACATGCACAGGTGCAGTCATCGTATGCCCTTGTGCAACCATATCATGTCTACCCTGTTTCAACCTCACATGCACAGGCGCAACCATCGTATGCCCATGTGCAACCCTATCATGTCCACCCTGTTTCAACCTCACATGCACAGGCGCAACCATCGTATGCCCATGTGCAACCATATCATGTCCACCCTGTTTCAACCTCACATGCACAGGCACAGTCATCGTATACCCATGTGCAACCATATCATGTCCACCCTGTTTGAACTTAACATGCACAGGCACAACCATCGTATGCCCATGTGCAACCATATCATATGAGTCCACCCTGTTTGAACCTCACATGCACAGGCGCAGTCATCGTATGCCCATGTGCAACCATATCATGTCCACCCTGTTTGAACCTCACATGCACAGGCGCAACCATCGTATGCCCATGTGCAACCATATCATGTCCACCCTGTTTCAACCTCACATGCCCAGGCGCAACCATCGTATGCCCATGTGCAACCATATCATGTCTACCCTGTTTCAACCTCACATGCACAGGCACAACCATCGTATGCCCATGTGCAACCATATCATGTCCACCCTGTTTCAACCTCACATGCACAGGCGCAACCATCGTATGCCCATGTTCAACCATATCATGTCCACCCTGTTTCAACCTCACATGCCCAGGCGCAGTCATCGTATGCCCATGTGCAACCATATCATGTCCACCCTGTTTCAACCTCACATGCACAGGCACAACCATCGTATGCCCATGTGCAACCATATCATGTCCACCCTGTTTCAACCTCACATGCCCAGGCGCAGTCATCGTATGCCCATGTGCAACCATATCATGTCCACCCTGTTTCAACCTCACATGCACAGGCACAGTCATCGTATGCCCATGTGCAACCATATCATGTCCACCCTGTTTCAACCTCACATGCCCAGGCGAAACCATCGTATGCCCATGTGCAACCATATAATGTCCACTCTGTTTCAACCTCACATGCACAGGCACAGTCATCGTATGCCCATGTGCAACCATATCATGTCCACCCTGTTTCAACCTCACATGACCAGGCGCAGTCATCGTATGCCCATGTGCAACCATATCGTGTCCACCCTGTTTCAACCTCACATGCACAGGCACAACCATCGTATGCCCATGTGCAACCGTATCATGTCCACCCTGTTTGAACCTCACATGCACAGGCGCAACCATTGTATGCCCATGTGCAACCATATCATGTCCACCCTGTTTGAACCTCACATGCACAGGCACAACCATTGTATGCCCATGTGCAACCATATCATGTCCACCCTGTTTGAACCTCACATGCCCAAGTGCAGTCATCATATGCCCATGTGCAACCATATCATGTCTATGCTGTTTGAACCTCACATGCACAGGCGCAGTCATCATATGCCCATGTGCAACCATATCATGTCTATGCTGTTTGAACCTCACATGCCCAGGCGCAGTCATCGTATGCCCATGTGCAACCATATCATGTCCACCCTGTTTCAACCTCACATGCACAGGCGCAGTCATCGTATGCCCATGTGCAACCATATCATGTCCACCCTGTTTCAACCCCACATGCCCAGGCGCAGTCATCGTATGCCCATGTGCAACCATATCATGTCCACCCTGTTTGAACCTCACATGCACAGGCGCAACCATCGTATGCCCATGTGCAACCATATCATGTCTACCCTGTTTCAACCTCACATGCACAGGCGCAACCATCGTATGCCCATGTGCAACCATATCATGTCCACCCTGTTTGAACCTCACATGCACAGGCGCAACCATCGTACGCCCATGTGCAACCATATCATGTCCACCCTGTTTCAACCTCACATGCACAGGCACAACCATCGTATGCCCATGTGCCTCACATGCACAGGCACAACCATCGTATGCCCATGTGCAACCATATCGTGTCCACCCTGTTTGAACCTCACATGCACAGGCGCAGTCATCGTATGCCCATGTGCAACCATATCATGTCCTCCCTGTTTGAACCTCACATGCACAGGCGCAACCATCGTATGCCCATGTGCAACCATATCATGTCCACCCTGTTTCAACCTCACATGCACAGGCGCAACCATCGTATGCCCATGTGCAACCATATCATGTCCACCCTGTTTCAACCTCACATGCACAGGCACAGTCATCGTATACCCATGTGCAACCATATCATGTCCACCCTGTTTGAACCTAACATGCACAGGCACAACCATCGTATGCCCATGTGCAACCATATCATATGAGTCCACCCTGTTTGAACCTCACATGCACAGGCGCAGTCATCGTATGCCCTTGTGCAACCATATCATGTCTACCCTGTTTCAACCTCACATGCACAGGCGCAACCATCGTATGCCCATGTGCAACCATATCATGTCCACCCTGTTTCAACCTCACATGCACAGGCGCAACCATCGTATGCCCATGTGCAACCATATCATGTCCACCCTGTTTCAACCTCACATGCACAGGCGCAACCATCGTATGCCCATGTGCAAACATATCATGTCCACCCTGTTTCAACCTCACATGCACAGGCGCAACCATCGTATGCCCATGTGCAACCATATCATGTCCACCCTGTTTCAACCTCACATGCACAGGCGCAACCATCGTATACCCATGTGCAACCATATCATGTCCACCCTGTTTGAACCTCACATGCACAGGCGCAACCATCGTATGCCCATGTGCAACCATATCATGTCAACCCTGTTTCAACTTCACATGCACAGGCACAACCATTGTATGCCCATGTGCAACCATATCATGTCCACCCTGTATGAACCTCACATGCACAGGCACAACCATCGTATGCCCATGTGCAACCATATCATGTCCACCCTGTTTCAACCTCACATGCACAGGTGCAGTCATCGTATGCCCATGTGTAACCTTATCATGTCCACCCTGTTTCAACCTCACATGCACAGGTGCAGTCACCGTATGCCCATGTGCAACCATATCATGTCTACCCTGTTTCAACCTCACATGCACAGGCACAACCATCGTATGCCCATGTGCAACCATATCATGTCCACCCTGTTTCAACCTCACATGCACAGGCGCAACCATCGTATGCCCATGTGCAACCATATCATGTCCACCCTGTTTCAACCTCACATGCACAGGCGCAACCATCGTATGCCCATGTGCAAACATATCATGTCCACCCTGTTTCAACCTCACATGACCAGGCGCAGTCATCGTATGCCCATGTGCAACCGTATCATGTCCACCCTGTTTGAACCTCACATGCCCAGGCGCAACCATCGTATGCCCATGTGCAACCATATCATGTCCACCCTGTTTGAACCTCACATGCACAGGCACAACCATTGTATGCCCATGTGCAACCATATCATGTCCACCCTGTTTGAACCTCACATGCCCAAGTGCAGTCATCATATGCCCATGTGCAACCATATCATGTCTATGCTGTTTGAACCTCACATGCACAGGCGCAGTCATCATATGCCCATGTGCAACCATATCATGTCTATGCTGTTTGAACCTCACATGCCCAGGCGCAGTCATCGTATGCCCATGTGCAACCATATCATGTCCACCCTGTTTGAACCTCACATGCACAGGCGCACTCATCGTATGCCCATGTGCAACCATATCATGTCCACCCTGTTTCAACCTCACATGCACAGGCGCAGTCATCGTATGCCCATGTGCAACCATATCATGTCCACCCTGTTTCAACCCCACATGCCCAGGCGCAGTCATCGTATGCCCATGTGCAACCATATCATGTCCACCCTGTTTGAACCTCACATGCACAGGCGCAACCATCGTATGCCCATGTGCAACCATATCATGTCCACCCTGTTTGAACCTAACATGCACAGGCGCAACCATCGTATGCCCATGTGCAACCATATCATGTCCACCCTGTTTGAACCTCACATGCACAGGCGCAACCATCGTATGCCCATGTGCAACCATATCATGTCTACCCTGTTTCAACCTCACATGCACAGGCGCAACCATCGTATGCCCATGTGCAACCATATCATGTCCACCCTGTTTGAACCTCACATGCACAGGCGCAACCATCGTACGCCCATGTGCAACCATATCATGTCCACCCTGTTTCAACCTCACATGCACAGGCACAACCATCGTATGCCCATGTGCCTCACATGCACAGGCACAACCATCGTATGCCCATGTGCAACCATATCGTGTCCACCCTGTTTGAACCTCACATGCACAGGCGCAGTCATCGTATGCCCATGTACAACCATATCATGTCTACCCTGTTTCAACTTCACATGCCCAGGCGCAACCATCGTATGCCCATGTGCAACCATATCATGTCCACCCTGTTTCAACCTCACATGCACAGGCACAGTCATCGTATACCCATGTGCAACCATATCATGTCCACCCTGTTTGAACCTAACATGCACAGGCACAACCATCGTATGCCCATGTGCAACCATATCATGTCCACCCTGTTTCAACCTCACATGCACAGGTGCAGTCATCGTATGCCCATGTGTAACCTTATCATGTCCACCCTGTTTCAACCTCACATGCACAGGTGCAGTCACCGTATGCCCATGTGCAACCATATCATGTCTACCCTGTTTCAACCTCACATGCACAGGCACAACCATCGTATGCCCATGTGCAACCATATCATGTCCACCCTGTTTCAACCTCACATGCACAGGCGCAACCATCGTATGCCCATGTGCAACCATATCATGTCCACCCTGTTTCAACCTCACATGCACAGGCGCAACCATCGTATGCCCATGTGCAAACATATCATGTCCACCCTGTTTCAACCTCACATGCACAGGCGCAACCATCGTATGCCCATGTGCAACCATATCATGTCCACCCTGTTTCAACCTCACATGCGCAGGCGCAACCATCGTATGCCCATGTGCAACCATATCATGTCCACCCTGTTTCAACCTCACATGCACAGGCGCAACCATCGTATACCCATGTGCAACCATATCATGTCCACCCTGTTTGAACCTAACATGCACAGGCACAACCATCGTATGCCCATGTGCAACCATATCATGTCCACCCTGTTTCAACCTCACATGCACAGGTGCAGTCATCGTATGCCCATGTGTAACCTTATCATGTCCACCCTGTTTCAACCTCACATGCACAGGTGCAGTCACCGTATGCCCATGTGCAACCATATCATGTCCACCCTGTTTCAACCTCACATGCACAGGCGCAACCATCGTATGCCCATGTGCAACCATATCATGTCCACCCTGTTTCAACCTCACATGCACAGGCGCAACCATCGTATGCCCATGTGCAACCATATCATGTCCACCCTGTTTCAACCTCACATGCACAGGCGCAACCATCGTATGCCCATGTGCAAACCTATCATGTCCACCCTGTTTGAACCTCACATGCACAGGCACAACCATCGTATGCCCATGTGCAACCATATCATGTCCACCCTGTTTGAACCTCACATGCCCAGGCGCAGTCATCGTATGCCCATGTGCAACCATATTTTGTCCACCCTGTTTCAACCTCACATGCCCAGGCGAAACCATCGTATGCCCATGTGCAACCATATAATGTCCACCCTGTTTCAACCTCACATGAACAGGCACAACCATCGTATGCCCATGTGCAACCATATCATGTCCACCCTGTTTGAACCTCACATGCACAGGCACAACCATCGTATGCCCATGTGCAACCATATCATGTCCACCCTGTTTCAACCTCACATGCACAGGCGCAGTCATCGTATGCCCATGTGCAACCATATCATGTCCACCCTGTTTGAACCTCACATGCACAGGCGCAGTCATCGTATGCCCATGTGCAACCATATCATGTCTACCCTGTTTGAACCTCACATGCCCAGGCGCAACCATCGTATGCCCATGTGGAACCATATCATGTCCACCCTGTTTCAACCTCACATGCCCAGGCGCAGTCATCGTATGCCCATGTGCAACCATATCATGTCCACCCTGTTTCAACCTCACATGCCCAGGCGCAACCATCGTATGCCCATGTGCAACCATATCATGTCCACCCTGTTTCAACCTCACATGCACAGGCACAACCATCGTATGCCCATGTGCAACCATATCATGTCTACCCTGTTTGAACCTCACATGCACAGGCGCAACCATCGTATGCCCATGTGCAACCACATCATGTCCACCCTGTTTGAACCTCACATGCACAGGCACAACAATCGTATGCCCATGTGCAACCATATCATGTCCACCCTGTTTGAACCTCACATGCACAGGCACAGTCATCGTATGCCCATGTGCAACCATATCATGTCCACCCTGTTTGAACCTCACATGCACAGGCACAGTCATCGTATGCCCATGTGCAACCATATCATGTCCACCCTGTTTGAACCTCACATGCACAGGCGCAACCATCGTATGCCCATGTGCAACCATATCATGTCTACCCTGTTTCAACCTCACATGCCCAGGCGCAACCATCGTATGCCCATGTGCAACCATATCATGTCCACCCTGTTTGAACCTCACATGCCCAGGCGCAACCATCGTATGCCCATGTGCAACCATATCATGTCCACCCTGTTTGAACCTCACATGCCCAGGCGCAACCATCGTATGCCCATGTGCAACCATATCATGTCCACCCTGTTTGAACCGCACATGCACAGGCACAACCATCGTATGCCCATGTTCAACCATATCATGTCCACCCTGTTTCAACCTCACATGCCCAGGCGCAACCATCGTATGCCCATGTGCAACCATATCATGTCCACCCTGTTTGAACCTCACATGCCCAGGCGCAGTCATCGTATGCCCATGTGCAACCATATCATGTCCACCCTGTTTGAACCTCACATGCCCAGGCGCAGTCATCGTATCCCCATGTGCAACCATATCATGTCCACCCTGTTTCAACCTCACATGCCCAGGCACAACCATTGTATGCCCATGTGCAACCATATCATGTCCACCCTGTTTCAACCTCACATGCCCAGGCACAACCATCGTATGCCCATGTGCATCCATATCATGTCCACCCTGTTTCAACCTCACATGCACAGGCACAACCATCGTATGCCCATGTGCAACCATATCATGTCCACCCTGTTTCAACCTCACATGCCCAGGCGCAGTCATCGTATGCCCATGTGCAACCATATCATGTCTACCCTGTTTCAACCTCACATGCACAGGCGCAACCATCGTATGCCCATGTGCAACCATATCATGTCTATGCTGTTTGAACCTCACATACACAGGCGCAACCATCGTATGCCCATGTGCAACCATATCATGTCCACCCTGTTTGAACCTCACATGCACAGGCGCAACCATCGTATGCCCATGTGCAACCATATCATGTCCACCCTGTTTGAACCTCACATGCACAGGCGCAGTCATCGTATGCCCATGTGCAACCATATCATGTCCACCCTGTTTCAACCTCACATGCCCAAGCGCAGTCATCGTATGCCCATGTGCATCCATATATTGTCCACCCTTGTTGAACCTTACATGCACAGGCACAGTCATCTATGCCCATGTGCAACCATATCATGTCCACCCTGTTTGAACCTCACATGCACAGGCGCAGTCATCGTATGCCCATGTGCAACCATATCATGTCCACCCTGTTTCAACCGCACATACACAGGCGCAACCATCGTATGCCCATGTGCAACCATATCATGTCCACCCTGTTTGAACATCACATGCACAGACACAACCATCGTATGCCCATGTGCAACCATATCATGTCCACCCTGTTTGAACCTCACATGCACAGGCACAACCATCGTATGCCCATGTGCAACCATATCGTGTCCACCCTGTTTGAACCTCACATGCACAGGCGCAGTCATCGTATGCCCATGTGCAACCATATCATGTCCACCCTGTTTGAACCTCACATGCACAGGCGCAGTCATCGTATGCCCATGTGCAACCATATCATGTCTACCCTGTTTCAACTTCACATGCCCAGGCACAACCATCGTATGCCCATGTGCAACCATATCATGTCCACCCTTTTTGAACCTCACATGCCCAGGCGCAACCATCGTATGCCCATGTGCAACCATATCATGTCCACCCTGTTTGAACCTCACATGCCCAGGCGCAACCATCGTATGCCCATGTGCAACCATATCATGTCCACCCTGTTTCAACCTCACATGCACAGGCGCAACCATCGTATGCCCATGTGCAACCATATCATGTCCACCCTGTTTGAACCTCACATGCACAGGCGCAACCATCGTATGCCCATGTGCAACCATATCATGTCCACCCTGTTTGAACCTCACATGCACAGGCGCAACCATCGTATGCCCATGTGCAACCATATCATGTCCACCCTGTTTGAACCTCACATGCACAGGCGCAACCATCGTATGCCCATGTGCAACCATATCATGTCCACCCTGTTTGAACCTCACATGCACAGGTGCAACCATCGTATGCCCATGTGCAACCATATCATGTCCACCCTGTTTGAACCTCACATGCACAGGCGCAGTCATCGTATGCCCATGTGCAACCATATCATGTCCACCCTGTTTCAACCTCACATGCACAGGCGCAGTCATCGTATACCCATGTGCAACCATATCATGAACACCCTGTTTGAACCTAACATGCACAGGCGCAACCATCGTATGCCCATGTGCAACCATATCATGTCCACCCTGTTTCAACCTCACATGCACAGGTGCAGTCATCTTATGCCCATGTGCAACCTTATCATGTCCACCCTGTTTCAACCTCACATGCACAGGTGCAGTCATTGTATGCCCATGTGCAACCATATCATGTCTACCCTGTTTCAACCTCACATGCACAGGCACAACCATCATATGCCCATGTGCAACCATATCATGTCCACCCTGTTTCAACCTCACATGCACAGGCGCAACCATCGTATGCCCATGTGCAACCATATCATGTCCACCCTGTTTCAACCTCACATGCACAGGCGCAACCATTGTATGCCCATGTGCAACCATATCATGTCCACCCTGTTTGAACCTCACATGCACAGGCGCAACCATCGTATGCCCATATGCAACCATATCATGTCCACCCTGTTTCAACCTCACATGCACAGGCGCAACCATCGTATGCCCATGTGCAACCATATCATGTCCACCCTGTTTCAACCTCACATGCACAGGCGCAACCATCGTATGCCCATGTGCAACCATATCATGTCCACCCTGTTTCAACCTCACATGCACAGGCGCAAACATCGTATGCCCATGTGCAACCATATCATGTCCACCCTGTTTCAACCTCACATGCACAGGCGCAACCATCGTATGCCCATGTGCAACCATATCATGTCCACCCTGTTTCAACCTCACATGCACAGGCGCAACCATCGTATGCCCATGTGCAACCATATCATGTCTACCCTGTTTCAACCTCACATGCACAGGCGCAACCATCGTATGCCCATGTGCAACCATATCATGTCCACCCTGTTTGAACCTCACATGCACAGGCGCAACCATCTTATGCCCATGTGCAACCATATCATGTCCACCCTGTTTCAACCTCACATGCCCAGGCGCAGTCATCGTATGCCCATGTGCAACCAAATCATGTCCACCCTGTTTCAACCTCACATGCACAGGCACAACCATCGTATGCCCATGTGCAACCATATCATGTCCACCCTGTTTGAACCTCACATGCACAGGCACAACCATCGTATGCCCATGTGCAACCATATCATGTTCACCCTGTTTCAACCTCAACCATATCATGTCCACCCTGTTTCAACCTCACATGCACAGGCGCAGTCATCGTATGCCCATGTGCAACCATATCATGTCTACCCTGTTTCAACCTCACATGCACAGGCACAACCATCGTATGCCCATGTGCAACCATATCATGTCTACCCTGTTTCAACCTCACATGCACAGGCACAACCATCGTATGCCCATGTGCAACCATATCATGTCCCCTGCACAGGCACAACCATCGTATGCCCATGTGCAACCATATCATGTCCACCCTGTTTCAACCTCACATGCACAGGCACAACCATCGTATGCCCATGTGCAACCATATCATGTCCACCCTGTTTCAACCTCACATGCACAGGCACAACCATCGTATGCCCATGTGCAACCATATCATGTCCACCCTGTTTCAACCTCACATGCACAGGCACAAACATCGTATGCCCATGTGCAACCATATCATGTCTACCCTGTTTCAACCTCACATGCACAGGCACAACGATTGTATGCCCATGTGCAACCATATAATCTCTACCCTGTTTGAACCTCACATGCACAGGCGCAACCATCGTATGCCCATGTGCAACCATATCATGTCCACCCTGTTTCAACCTCACATGCACAGGCGCAACCATCATATGCCCATGTGCAACCATATCATGTCCACCCTGTTTCAACCTCACATGCCCAGGCGCAACCATTGTATGCCCATGTGCAACCATATCATGTCCACCCTTTTTCAACCTCACATGCACAGGCGCAACCATCGTATGCCCATGTGCAACCATATCATGTCCACCCTGTTTGAACCTAACATGCACAGGCACAACCATCGTATGCCCATGTGCAACCATATCATGTCTACCCTGTTTCAACCTCACATGCACAGGCGCAACCATCGTATGCCCATGTGCAACCATATCATGTCCACCCTGTTTGAACCTCACATGCACAGGCGCAACCATCGTATGCCCATGTGCAACCATATCATGTCCACCCTGTTTCAACCTCACATGCCCAGGCGCAGTCATCGTATGCCCATGTGCAACCATATCATGTCCACCCTGTTTGAACGTCACATGCACAGGCGCAACCATCGTATGCCCATGTGCAACCATATCATGTCCACCCTGTTTGAACCTCACATGCACAGGCGCAGTCATCATATGCCCATGTGCAACCATATCATGTCCACCCTGTTTGAACCTCACATGCACAGGCGCAACCATCGTATGCCCATGTGCAACCATATCATGTCCACCCTGTTTGAACCTCACATGCACAGGCGCAGTCATCATATGCCCATGTGCAACCATATCATGTCCACCCTTTTTCAACCTCACATGCACAGGCGCAGTCATCGTATACCCATGTGCAACCATATCATGTCCACCCTGTTTGAACCTAACATGCACAGGCGCAACCATCGTATGCCCATGTGCAACCATATCATGTCCACCCTGTTTCAACCTCACATGCACAGGCGCAACCATCGTATGCCCATGTGCAACCATATCATGTCTACCCTGTTTCAACCTCACATGCACAGGCGCAACCATCGTATGCCCATGTGCAACCATATCATGTCCACCCTGTTTCAACCTCACATGCACAGGCGCAACCATCGTATTCCCATGTGCAACCATATCATGTCTACCCTGTTTCAACCTCACATGCCCAGGCGCAGTCATCGTATGCCCATGTGCAACCATATCATGTCCACCCTGTTTCAACATCACATGCACGTGGGGCAGTCATCGTATGCCCATGTGCAACCATATCATGTCCACCCTGTTTGAACCTCATATGCACAGGCACAACCATCGTATGCCCATGTGCAACCATATCATGTCCACCTTGTTTCAACCTCACATGCCCAGGCACAGTCATCATATGCCCATGTGCAATCATATCATGTACACCCTGTTTGAACCTCACATGCACAGGCATAACCATCGTATGCCCATGTGCAACCATATCATGTCTACCCTGTTTGAACCTCACATGCCCAGGCACAGTCATCGTATGCCCATGTGCAACCATATCATGTCCACCCTGTTTCAACCTCACATGCACAGGCGCAACCATCGTATGCCCATGTGCAACCATATCATGTCTACCCTGTTTCAACCTCACATGCACAGGCGCAACCATCGTATGCCCATGTGCAACCATATCATGTCCACCCTGTTTGAACCTCACATGCCCAGGCGCAGTCATCGTATGCCCATGTGCAACCATATCATGTCCACCCTGTTTCAACCTCACATGCCCAGGCGCAGTCATCGTATGCCCATGTGCAATCATGTCATGTCCACCCTGTTTCAACCTCACATGCACAGGCGCAGTCATCGTATGCCCATGTGCAACCATATCATGTCCACCCTGTTTGAACCTAACATGCACAGGCACAACCATCGTATGCCCATGTGCAACCATATCATGTCCACCCTGTTTTAACCTCACATGCCCAGGCGCAGTCATCGTATGCCCATGTGCAACCATATCATGTCCACCCTGTTTCAACCTCACATGCCCAGGCACAGTCATCGTATGCCCATGTGCAACCATATCATGTCCACCCTGTTTGAACCTAACATGCCCAGGCGCAGTCATCGTATGCCCATGTGCAACCATATCATGTCCACCCTGTTTCAAACTCACATGCCCAGGCACAACCATCGTATGCCCATGTGCAACCATATCATGTCCACCCTCTTTCAACCTCACATGCCCAGGCGTAGTCATCATATGCCCATGTGCAACCATATCATGTCCACCCTGTTTCAACCTCACATGACCAGGCGCAGTCATCATATGCCCATGTGCAACCATATCATGTCCACCCTGTTTCAACCTCACATGCCCAGGCGCAGTCATCATATGCCCATGTGCAACCATATCATGTCCACCCTGTTTCAACCTCACATGCCCAGGCGCAGTCATCATATGCCCATGTGCAACCATATCATGTCCACCCTGTTTCAACCTCACATGCACAGGCACAACCATCGTATGCCCATGTGCAACCATATCATGTCCACCCTGTTTGAACCTCACATGCACAGGCGCAACCATCGTATGCCCATGTGAACCATATCATGTCTACCCTGTTTCAACCTCACATGCACAGGCACAACCATCGTATGCCCATGTGCAACCATATCATCTCCACCCTGTTTGAACCTCACATGCACAGGCACAACCATCGTATGCCCATGTGAACCATATCATGTCTACCCTGTTTCAACCTCACATGCACAGGCACAACCATCGTATGCCCATGTGCAACCATATCATCTCCACCCTGTTTGAACCTCACATGCACAACCATCGTATGCCCATGTGCAACCATATCATCTCCACCCTGTTTGAACCTCACATGCACAGGCACAACCATCGTATGCCCATGTGCAACCATATCATCTCCACCCTGTTTGAACCTCACATGCACAGGCGCAACCATCGTATGCCCATGTGCAACCATATCATGTCCACCCTGTTTGAACCTCACATGCACAGGCGCAACCATCGTATGCCCATGTGCAACCATATCATGTCCACCCTGTTTGAACCTCACATGCCCAGGCGCAGTCATCGTATGCCCATGTGCAACCATATCATGTCCACCCTGTTTCAACCTCACATGCCCAGGCGCAGTCATCGTATGCCCATGTGCAACCATATCATGTCCACCCTGTTTCAACCTCACAAGCACAGGCGCAACCATCGTATGCCCATGTGCAACCATATCATGTCCACCCTGTTTCAACCTCACAAGCACAGGCGCAACCATCGTATGCCCATGTGCAACCATATCATGTCCACCCTGTTTCAACCTCACATGCCCAGGCGCAGTCATCGTATGCCCATGTGCAACCATATCATGTCCACCCTGTTTCAACCTCTCATGCCCAGGCGCAGTCATCGTATGCAAATGTGCAACCATATCATGTCCACCCTGTTTCAACCTCACATGCACAGGCGCAACCATCGTATGCCCATGTGCAACCATATCATGTCCACCCTGTTTGAACCTCACATGCACAGGCGCAGTCATCGTATGCCCATGTGCAACCATATCATGTCCACCCTGTTTGAACCTCACATGCACAGGCGCAACCATCGTATGCCCATGTGCAACCATATCATGTCCACCCTGTTTGAACCTCACATGCCCAGGCGCAACCATCGTATGCCCATGTGCAACCATATCATGTCCATCCTGTTTGAACCTCACATGCCCAGGCGCAACCATCGTATGCCCATGTGCAACCATATCATGTCCACCCTGTTTGAACCTCACATGCCCAGGCGCAACCATTGTATGCCCATGTGCAACCATATCATGTCCACCCTGTTTGAACCTCACATGCACAGGCACAACCATCGTATGCCCATGTGCAACCATATCATGTCCACCCTGTTTGAACCTCACATGCACAGGCACAACCATCGTATGCCCATGTGCAACCATATCATGTCCACCCTGTTTCAACCTCACATGCACAGGCACAACCATCGTATGCCCATGTGCAACCATATCATGTCCACCCTGTTTCAACCTCACATGCACAGGCGCAGTCATCGTATGCCCATGTGCAACCATATCATGTCCACCCTGTTTCAACCTCACATGCACAGGCGCAACCATCGTATGCCCATGTGGAACCATATCATGTCCACCCTGTTTCAACCTCACATGCCCAGGCGCAACCATCGTATGCTCATGTGCAACCATATCATGTCCACCCTGTTTGAACCTCACATGCCCAGGCGCAGTCATCATATGCCCATGTGCAACCATATCATGTCTATGCTGTTTGAACCTCACATGCACAGGTGCAGTCATTGTATGCCCATGTGGAACCATATCATGTCCACCCTGTTTCAACCTCACATGCACAGGCGCAGTCATCGTATGCCCATGTGCAACCATATCATGTCCACCCTGTTTCAACCTCACATGCACAGGCGCAACCATCGTATGCCCATGTGCAACCATGTCATGTCCACCCTGTTTGAACCTCACATGCACAGGCGCAACCATCGTATGCCCATGTGCAACCATATCATGTCCACCCTGTTTCAACCTCACATGCACAGGCGCAACCATCGTATGCCCATGTGCAACCATGTCATGTCCACCCTGTTTGAACCTCACATGCACAGGCGCAACCATCGTATGCCCATGTGCAACCATATCATGTCCACCCTGTTTGAACCTCACATGCACAGGCGCAACCATCGTATGCCCATGTGCAACCATACCATGTCCACCCTGTTTCAACCTCACATGCACAGGCGCAGTCATCGTATACCCATGTGCAACCATATCATGTCCACCCTGTTTGAACCTAACATGCACAGGCACAACCATCGTATGCCCATGTGCAACCATATCATGTCCACCCTGTTTCAACCTCACATGCACAGGCGCAGTCATCGTATACCCATGTGCAACCATATCATGTCCACCCTGTTTGAACCTCACATGCACAGGCGCAGTCATCGTATGCCCATGTGCAACCATATCATGTCCACCCTGTTTCAACCTCACATGCACAGGCGCAACCATCGTATGCCCATGTGCAACCATGTCATGTCCACCCTGTTTGAACCTCACATGCACAGGCGCAACCATCGTATGCCCATGTGCAACCATATCATGTCCACCCTGTTTCAACCTCACATGCACAGGCGCAACCATCGTATGCCCATGTGCAACCATGTCATGTCCACCCTGTTTGAACCTCACATGCACAGGCGCAACCATCGTATGCCCATGTGCAACCATATCATGTCCACCCTGTTTGAACCTCACATGCACAGGCGCAACCATCGTATGCCCATGTGCAACCATACCATGTCCACCCTGTTTCAACCTCACATGCACAGGCGCAGTCATCGTATACCCATGTGCAACCATATCATGTCCACCCTGTTTGAACCTAACATGCACAGGCACAACCATCGTATGCCCATGTGCAACCATATCATGTCCACCCTGTTTCAACCTCACATGCACAGGCGCAGTCATCGTATACCCATGTGCAACCATATCATGTCCACCCTGTTTGAACCTCACATGCACAGGCGCAACCATCGTATGCCCATGTGCAACCATATCATGTCCACCCTGTTTGAACCTCACATGCCCAGGCGCAACCATCGTATGCCCATGTGCAACCATATCATGTCCACCCTGTTTGAACCTCACATGCACAGGCGCAGTCATCGTATGACCATGTGCAACCATATCATGTCCACCCTGTTTCAACCTCACATGCACAGGCACAACCATCGTATGCCCATGTGCAACCATATCATGTCCACCCTGTTTCAGCCTCAAATGCCCAGGCGCAGTCATCGTATGCCCATGGGCAACCATATCATGTCCACCCTGTTTGAACCTCACATGCCCAGGTGCAGTCATCGTATACCCATGTGCAACCATATCATGTCCACCCTGTTTGAACCTCACATGCACAGGCACAACCATCGTATGCCCATGTGCAACCATATCATGTCCACCCTGTTTCAACCTCACATGCCCAGGCGCAGTCATCATATGCCCATGTGCAACCATATCATGTCCACCCTGTTTCAACCTCACATGCACAGGCGCAACAACCGTATGCCCATGTGCAACCATATCATGTCCACCCTGTTTCAACCTCACATGCAAAGGCGCAACCATCGTATGCCCATGTGCAACCATATCATGTCCACCCTGTTTCAACCTCACATGCACAGGCGCAACCATCGTATGCCCATGTGCAACCATATCATGTCCACCCTGTTTCAACCTCACATGCACAGGCGCAACCATCGAATGCCCATGTGCAACCATATCATGTCCACCCTGTTTGAACCTCACATGCACAGGCGCAACCATCGTATGCCAATGTGCAACCATATCATATCCACCCTGTTTCAACCTCACATGCCCAGGCACAACCATCGTATGCCCATGTGCAACCATATCATGTCTACCCTGTTTCAACCTCACATGCACAGGCGCAACCATCATATGCCCATGTGCAACCATATCATGTCCACCTTGTTTCAACCTCACATGCACAAGCGCAACCATCGTATGCCCATGTTCAACCATATCATGTCCACCCTGTTTCAACCTCACATGCACAGGCGCAGTCATCGTATGCCCATGTGCAACCATATCATGTCCACCCTGTTTCAACCTCACATGCACAGGCACAACCATCGTATGCCCATGTGCAACCATATCATGTCCACCCTGTTTCAACCTCACATGCACAGGCGCAACCATCGTATGCCCATGTGCAACCATATCATGTCCACCCTGTTTCAACCTGACATGCACAGGCGCAACCATCGTATGCCCATGTGCAACCATATCATGTCCACCCTGTTTCAACCTCACATGCACAGGCGCAGTCATCGTATGCCCATGTGGAACCATATCATGTCCACCCTGTTTGAACCTAACATGCCCAGGCGCAGTCATCGTATGCCCATGTGCAACCATATCATGTCCACCCTGTTTCAACCTCACATGCCCAGGCGCAGTCATCGTATGCAAATGTGCAACCATATCATGTCCACCCTGTTTCAACCTCACATGCCCAGGCGCAGTCATCGTATGCCCATGTGCAACCATATCATGTCCACCCTGTTTGAACCTCACATGCACAGGCGCAGTCATCGTATGCCCATGTGCAACCATATCATGTCCACCCTGTTTGAACCTCACATGCACAGGCGCAACCATCGTATGCCCATGTGCAACCATATCATGTCCACCCTGTTTGAACCTCACATGCCCAGGCGCAACCATCGTATGCCCATGTGCAACCATATCATGTCCATCCTGTTTGAACCTCACATGCCCAGGCGCAACCATCGTATGCCCATGTGCAACCATATCATGTCCACCCTGTTTGAACCTCACATTCCCAGGCGCAACCATCGTATGCCCATGTGCAACCATATCATGTCCACCCTGTTTCAACCTCACATGCACAGGCGCAGTCATCGTATGCCCATGTGCAACCATATCATGTCCACCCTGTTTGAACCTCACATGCACAGGCACAGTCATCGTATGCCCATGTGCAACCATATCATGTCCACCCTGTTTGAACCTCACATGCCCAGGCGCAGTCATCATATGCCCATGTGCAACCATATCATGTCCACCCTGTTTCAACCTCAACCATATCATGTCCACCCTGTTTCAACCTCACATGCACAGGCGCAGTCATCATATGCCCATGTGCAACCATATCATGTCTACCCTGTTTCAACCTCACATGCACAGGCACAACCATCGTATGCCCATGTGCAACCATATCATGTCTACCCTGTTTCAACCTCACATGCACAGGCGCAACCATCGTATGCCCATGTGCAACCATATCATGTCTACCCTGTTTCAACCTCACATGCACAGGCACAACCATCGTATGCCCATGTGCAACCATATCATGTCTACCCTGTTTCAACCTCACATGCACAGGCACAACCATTGTATGCCCATGTGCAACCATATCATGTCCCCTGCACAGGCACAACCATCGTATGCCCATGTGCAACCATATCATGTCCACCCTGTTTCAACCTCACATGCACAGGCACAACCATCGTATGCCCATGTGCAACCATATCATGTCCACCCTGTTTCAACCTCACATGCACAGGCACAACCATCGTATGCCCATGTGCAACCATATCATGTCCACCCTGTTTGAACCTCACATGCACAGGCACAAACATTGTATGCCCATGTGCAACCATATCATGTCTACCCTGTTTCAACCTCACATGCACAGGCCCAACGATTGTATGCCCATGTGCAACCATATAATCTCTACCCTGTTTGAACCTCACATGCACAGGCGCAACCATCGTATGCCCATGTGCAACCATATCATGTCCACCCTGTTTGAACCTCACATGCACAGGCGCAACCAACCTCACATGCACAGGCGCAGTCATCGTATGCCCATGTGCAACCATATCATGTCCACCCTGTTTCAACCTCACATGCACAGGCACAACCATCGTATGCCCATGTGCAACCATATCATGTCCACCCTGTTTCAACCTCACATGCCCAGGCGCAACCATCGTATGCCCATGTGCAACCATATCATGTCCACCCTTTTTCAACCTCACATGCACAGGCGCAACCATTGTATGCCCATGTGCAACCATATCATGTCCACCCTGTTTGAACCTAACATGCACAGGCACAACCATCGTATGCCCATGTGCAACCATATCATGTCTACCTTGTTTCAACCTCACATGCACAGGCGCAACCATCGTATGCCCATGTGCAACCATATCATGTCCACCCTGTTTGAACCTCACATGCACAGGCGCAACCATCGTATGCCCATGTGCAACCATATCATGTACACCCTGTTTCAACCTCACATGCCCAGGCGCAGTCATCGTATGCCCATGTGCAACCATATCATGTCCACCCTGTTTCAACCTCACAAGCACAGGCACAACCATCGTATGCCCATGTGCAACCATATCATGTCCACCCTGTTTGAACCTCACATGCACAGGCACAACGATCGTATGCCCATGTGCAACCATATCATGTCCACCAAGTTTCAACCTCACATGCACAGGCACAACCATTGTATGCCCATTGCAACCATATCATGTCCACCCTGTTTCAACCTCAACCATATCATGTCCACCCTGTTTCAACCTCACATGCACAGGCGCAGTCATCGTATGCCCATGTGCAACCATATCATGTCTACCCTGTTTCAACCTCACATGCACAGGCACAACCATCGTATGCCCATGTGCAACCATATCATATCTACCCTGTTTCAACCTCACATGCACAGGCACAACCATCGTATGCCCATGTGCAACCATATCATGTCCCCTGCACAAGCACAACCATCGTATGCCCATGTGCAACCATATCATGTCCACCCTGTTTCAACCTCACATGCACAGGCACAACCATCGTATGCCCATGTGCAACCATATCATGTCCACCCTGTTTGAACCTCACATGCACAGGCACAAACATCGTATGCCCATGTGCAACCATATCATGTCTACCCTGTTTCAACCTCACATGCACAGGCACAACCATCGTATGCCCATGTGCAACCATATAATCTCTACCCTGTTTGAACCTCACATGCACAGGCGCAACCATCGTATGCCCATGTGCAACCATATCATGTCCACCCTGTTTGAACCTCACATGCACAGGCGCAACCAACCTCACATGCACAGGCGCAGTCATCGTATGCCCATGTGCAACCATATCATGTCCATCCTGTTTCAACCTCACATGCACAGGCGCAACCATCGTATGCCCATGTGCAACCATATCATGTCCACCCTGTTTGAACCTAACATGCCCAGGCACAGTCATCGTATGCCCATGTGCAACCATATTATGTCCACCCTGTTTCAACCTCACATGCCCAGGCGCAGTCATCATATGCCCATGTGCAACCATATCATGTCCACCCTGTTTCAACCTCACATGCCCAGGCGCAGTCATCGTATGCCCATGTGCAACGATATCATGTCCACCCTGTTTGAACCTCACATGCACAGGCGCAGTCATCGTATGCCCATGTGCAACCATATCATGTCCACCCTGTTTGAACCTCACATGCACAGGCGCAACCATCGTATGCCCATGTGCAACCATATCATGTCCACCCTGTTTGAACCTCACATGCCCAGGCGAAACCATCGTATGCCCATGTGCAACCATATCATGTCCACCCTGTTTGAACCTCACATGCCCAGGCGCAACCATCGTATGCCCATGTGCAACCATATCATGTCCACCCTGTTTGAACCTCACATGCCCAGGCGCAACCATCGTATGCCCATGTGCAACCATATCATGTCCACCCTGTTTGAACCTCACATGCACAGGCACAACCATCGTATGCCCATGTGCAACCATATCATGTCCACCCTGTTTCAACCTCACATGCACAGGCACAACCATCGTATGCCCATGTGCAACCATATCATGTCCACCCTGTTTCAACCTCACATGCACAGGCGCAGTCATCGTATGCCCATGTGCAACCATATCATGTCCACCCTCTTTGAACCTCACATGCACAGGCACAGTCATCGTATGCCCATGTGCAACCATATCATGTCCACCCTGTTTGAACCTCACATGCCCAGGCGCAGTCATCATATGCCCATGTGCAACCATATCATGTCTATGCTGTTTGAACCTCACATGCACAGGTGCAGTCATTGTATGCCCATGTGCAACCATATCATGTCCACCCTGTTTGAACCTCACATGCACAGGTGCCGTCATCGTATGCCCATGTGCAACCATATCATGTCCACCCTGTTTCAACCTCACATGCACAGGCGCAGTCATCGTATGCCCATGTGCAACCATATCATGTCCACCCTGTTTCAACCTCACATGCACAGGCGCAACCATCGTATGCCCATGTGCAACCATATCATGTCGACCCTGTTTGAACCTCACATGCACAGGCGCAACCATCGTATGCCCATGTGCAACCATATCATGTCCACCCTGTTTGAACCTCACATGCACAGGCGCAACCATCGTATGCCCATGTGCAACCATACAATGTCCACCCTGTTTCAACCTCACATGCACAGGCGCAGTCATCGTATACCCATGTGCAACCATATCATGTCCACCCTGTTTGAACCTAACATGCACAGGCACAACCATCGTATGCCCATGTGCAACCATATCATGTCCACCCTGTTTCAACCTCACATGCACAGGCGCAGTCATCGTATACCCATGTGCAACCATATCATGTCCACCCTGTTTGAACCTCACATGCACAGGCGCAACCATCGTATGCCCATGTGCAACCATATCATGTCCACCCTGTTTGAACCTCACATGCCCAGGCGCAACCATCGTATGCCCATGTGCAACCATATCATGTCCACCCTGTTTGAACCTCACATGCACAGGCACAGTCATCGTATGACCATGTGCAACCATATCATGTCCACCCTGTTTCAACCTCACATGCACAGGCACAACCATCGTATGCCCATGTGCAACCATATCATGTCCACCCTGTTTCAACCTCACATGCCCAGGCGCAGTCATCGTATGCCCATGGGCAACCATATCATGTCCACCCTGTTTGAACCTCACATGCCCAGGTGCAGTCATCGTATACCCATGTGCAACCATATCATGTCCACCCTGTTTGAACCTCACATGCACAGGCACAACCATCGTATGCCCATGTGCAACCATATCATGTCCCCTGCACAGGCACAACCATCATATGCCCATGTGCAACCATATCATGTCCACCCTGTTTCAACCTCACATGCACAGGCACAACCATCCTATGCCCATGTGCAACCATATCATGTCTACCCTGTTTCTACCTCACATGCACAGGCACAAACATCATATGCCCATGTGCAACCATATCATGTCTACCCTGTTTCAACCTCACATGCCCAGGCGCAGTCATCGTATGCCTATGTGCAACCATATCATGTCCACCCTGTTTCAACCTCACATGCACAGGCACAACCATCATATGCCCATGTGCAACCATATCATGTCCACCCTGTTTCAACCTCACATGCACAGGCACAACCATCGTATGCCCATGTGCAACCATATCATGTCCACCCTGTTTCAACCTCACATGCCCAGGCGCAGTCATCGTATGCCCATGTGCAACCATATCATGTCTACCCTGTTTCAACCTCACATGCCCAGGCGCAGTCATCGTATGCCCATGTGCAACCATATCATGTCTACCCTGTTTCAACCTCACACGCACAGGCACAACCATCGTATGCCCATGTGCAACCATATCATGTCCACCCTGTTTGAACCTCACATGCACAGGCACAACCATCGTATGCCCATGTGCAACCATATCATGTCCACCCTGTTTCAACCTCACATGCCCAGGCGCAGTGATCGTATGCCCATGTGCAACCATATCATGTCCACCCTGTTTGAACCTCACATGCACAGGCACAACCATCGTATGCCCATGTGCAACCATATCATGTCCACCCTGTTTCAACCTCACATGCCCAGGCGCAGTCATCGTATGCCCATGTGCAACCATATCATGTCCACCCTGTTTCAACCTCACATGCACAGGCGCAACCATCGTATGCCCATGTGCAACCATATCATGTCTATGCTGTTTGAACCTCACATGCACAGGCGCAACCATCGTATGCCCATGTGCAACCATATCATGTCTACCCTGTTTCAACCTCACATGCACAGGAGCAACCATCGTATGCCCATGTGCAACCATATCATGTCCACCCTGTTTCAACCTCACATGCACAGGCGCAACCATCGTATGCCCATGTGCAACCATATCATGTCTACCCTGTTTCAACCTCACATGCACAGGCGCAACCATCGTATGCCCATGTGCAACCATATCATGTCCACCCTGTTTCAACCTCACATGCACAGGCGCAACCATCGTATGCCCATGTGCAACCCTATCATGTCCACCCTGTTTCAACCTCACATGCACAGGCGCAACCATCGTATGCCCATGTGCAACCATATCATGTCCACCCTGTTTGAACCTCACATGCACAGGCGCAACCATCGTATGCCCATGTGCAACCATATCATGTCCACCCTGTTTCAACCTCACATGCCCAGGCGCAACCATCGTATGCCCATGTGCAACCATATCATGTCCACCCTGTTTCAACCTCACATGCACAGGCGCAACCATCGTATGCCCATGTTCAACCATATCATGTCCACCCTGTTTCAACCTCACATGCACAGGCGCAGTCATCGTATGCCCATGTGCAACCATATCATGTCCACCCTGTTTCAACCTCACATGCACAGGCACAACCATCGTATGCCCATGTGCAACCAAATCATGTCCACCCTGTTTCAACCTCACATGCCCAGGCGCAGTCATCGTATGCCCATGCGCAACGATATCATGTCCACCCTGTTTGAACCTCACATGCACAGGCGCAGTCATCGTATGCCCATGCGCAACCATATCATGTCCACCCTGTTTGAACCTCACATGCACAGGCGCAACCATCGTATGCCCATGTGCAACCATATCATGTCCACCCTGTTTGAACCTCACATGCCCAGGCACAACCATCGTATGCCCATGTGCAACCATATCATGTCCACCCTGTTTGAACCTCACATGCCCAGGCGCAACCATCGTATGCACATGTGCAACCATATCATGTCCACCCTGTTTGAACCTCACATGCCCAGGCGCAACCATCGTATGCCCATGTGCAACCATATCATGTCCACCCTGTTTGAACCTCACATGCACAGGCACAACCATCGTATGCCCATGTGCAACCATATCATGTCCACCCTGTTTCAACCTCACATGCACAGGCACAACCATCGTATGCCCATGTGCAACCATATCATGTCCACCCTGTTTCAACCTCACATGCACAGGCGCAGTCATCGTATGCCCATGTGCAACCATATCATGTCCACCCTGTTTGAACCTCACATGCACAGGCACAGTCATCGTATGCCCATGTGCAACCATATCATGTCCACCCTGTTTGAACCTCACATGCCCAGGCGCAGTCATCATATGCCCATGTGCAACCATATCATGTCTATGCTGTTTGAACCTCACATGCACAGGTGCAGTCATTGTATGCCCATGTGCAACCATATCATGTCTACCCTGTTTGAACCTCACATGCACAGGTGCAGTCATCGTATGCCCATGTGCAACCATATCATGTCCACCCTGTTTCAACCTCACATGCACAGGCGCAGTCATCGTATGCCCATGTGCAACCATATCATGTCCACCCTGTTTCAACCTCACATGCACAGGCGCAACCATCGTATGCCCATGTGCAACCATATCATGTCCACCCTGTTTGAACCTCACATGCACAGGCGCAACCATCGTATGCCCATGTGCAACCATATCATATCCACCCTGTTTGAACCTCACATGCACAGGCGCAACCATCGTATGCCCATGTGCAACCATACAATGTCCACCCTGTTTCAACCTCACATGCACAGGCGCAGTCATCGTATACCCATGTGCAACCATATCATGTCCACCCTGTTTGAACCTAACATGCACAGGCACAACCATCGTATGCCCATGTGCAACCATATCATGTCCACCCTGTTTCAACCTCACATGCACAGGCGCAGTCATCGTATACCCATGTGCAACCATATCATGTCCACCCTGTTTGTACCTCACATGCACATGCGCAACCATCGTATGCCCATGTGCAACCATATCATGTCCACCCTGTTTGAACCTCACATGCCCAGGCGCAACCATCGTATGCCCATGTGCAACCATATCATGTCCACCCTGTTTGAACCTCACATGCACAGGCACAGTCATCGTATGACCATGTGCAACCATATCATGTCCACCCTGTTTCAACCTCACATGCACAGGCACAACCATCGTATGCCCATGTGCAACCATATCATGTCCACCCTGTTTCAACCTCACATGCCCAGGCGCAGTCATCGTATGCCCATGGGCAACCATATCATGTCCACCCTGTTTGAACCTCACATGCCCAGGTGCAGTCATCGTATACCCATGTGCAACCATATCATGTCCACCCTGTTTGAACCTCACATGCACAGGCACAACCATCGTATGCCCATGTGCAACCATATCATGTCCACCCTGTTTCTACCTCACATGCACAGGCACAAACATCATATGCCCATGTGCAACCATATCATGTCTACCCTGTTTCAACCTCACATGCCCAGGCGCAGTCATCGTATGCCTATGTGCAACCATATCATGTCCACCCTGTTTCAACCTCACATGCACAGGCACAACCATCATATGCCCATGTGCAACCATATCATGTCCACCCTGTTTCAACCTCACATGCACAGGCACAACCATCGTATGCCCATGTGCAACCATATCATGTCCACCCTGTTTCAACCTCACATGCCCAGGCGCAGTCATCGTATGCCCATGTGCAACCATATCATGTCTACCCTGTTTCAACCTCACATGCCCAGGCGCAGTCATTGTATGCCCATGTGCAACCATATCATGTCCACCCTGTTTGAACCTAACATGCCCAGGCACAGTCATCGTATGCCCATGTGCAACCATATTATGTCCACCCTGTTTCAACCTCACATGCCCAGGCGCAGTCATCATATGCCCATGTGCAACCATATCATGTCCACCCTGTTTCAACCTCACATGCCCAGGCGCAGTCATCGTATGCCCATGTGCAACGATATCATGTCCACCCTGTTTGAACCTCACATGCACAGGCGCAGTCATCGTATGCCCATGTGCAACCATATCATGTCCACCCTGTTTGAACCCCACATGCACAGGCGCAACCATCGTATGCCCATGTGCAACCATATCATGTCCACCCTGTTTGAACCTCACATGCCCAGGCGCAACCATCGTATGCCCATGTGCAACCATATCATGTCCACCCTGTTTGAACCTCACATGCCCAGGCGCAACCATCGTATGCCCATGTGCAACCATATCATGTCCACCCTGTTTGAACCTCACATGCCCAGGCGCAACCATCGTATGCCCATGTGCAACCATATCATGTCCACCCTGTTTGAACCTCACATGCACAGGCACAACCATCGTATGCCCATGTGCAACCATATCATGTCCACCCTGTTTCAACCTCACATGCACAGGCACAACCATCGTATGCCCATGTGCAACCATATCATGTCCACCCTGTTTCAACCTCACATGCACAGGCGCAGTCATCGTATGCCCATGTGCAACCATATCATGTCCACCCTCTTTGAACCTCACATGCACAGGCACAGTCATCGTATGCCCATGTGCAACCATATCATGTCCACCCTGTTTGAACCTCACATGCCCAGGCGCAGTCATCATATGCCCATGTGCAACCATATCATGTCTATGCTGTTTGAACCTCACATGCACAGGTGCAGTCATTGTATGCCCATGTGCAACCATATCATGTCCACCCTGTTTGAACCTCACATGCACAGGTGCCGTCATCGTATGCCCATGTGCAACCATATCATATCCACCCTGTTTCAACCTCACATGCACAGGCGCAGTCATCGTATGCCCATGTGCAACCATATCATGTCCACCCTGTTTCAACCTCACATGCACAGGCGCAACCATCGTATGCCCATGTGCAACCATATCATGTCCACCCTGTTTGAACCTCACATGCACAGGCGCAACCATCGTATGCCCATGTGCAACCATATCATGTCCACCCTGTTTGAACCTCACATGCACAGGCGCAACCATCGTATGCCCATGTGCAACCATACAATGTCCACCCTGTTTCAACCTCACATGCACAGGCGCAGTCATCGTATACCCATGTGCAACCATATCATGTCCACCATGTTTGAACCTAACATGCACAGGCACAACCATCGTATGCCCATGTGCAACCATATCATGTCCACCCTGTTTCAACCTCACATGCACAGGCGCAGTCATCGTATACCCATGTGCAACCATATCATGTCCACCCTGTTTGAACCTCACATGCACAGGCGCAACCATCGTATGCCCATGTGCAACCATATCATGTCCACCCTGTTTGAACCTCACATGCCTAGGCGCAACCATCGTATGCCCATGTGCAACCATATCATGTCCACCCTGTTTGAACCTCACATGCACAGGCACAGTCATCGTATGACCATGTGCAACCATATCATGTCCACCCTGTTTCAACCTCACATGCACAGGCACAACCATCGTATGCCCATGTGCAACCATATCATGTCCACCCTGTTTCAACCTCACATGCCCAGGCGCAGTCATCGTATGCCCATGGGCAACCATATCATGTCCACCCTGTTTGAACCTCACATGCCCAGGTGCAGTCATCGTATACCCATGTGCAACCATATCATGTCCCCTGCACAGGCACAACCATCATATGCCCATGTGCAACCATATCATGTCCACCCTGTTTCAACCTCACATGCACAGGCACAACCATCCTATGCCCATGTGCAACCATATCATGTCTACCCTGTTTCTACCTCACATGCACAGGCACAAACATCATATGCCCATGTGCAACCATATCATGTCTACCCTGTTTCAACCTCACATGCCCAGGCGCAGTCATCGTATGCCTATGTGCAACCATATCATGTCCACCCTGTTTCAACCTCACATGCACAGGCACAACCATCATATGCCCATGTGCAACCATATCATGTCCACCCTGTTTCAACCTCACATGCACAGGCACAACCATCGTATGCCCATGTGCAACCATATCATGTCCACCCTGTTTCAACCTCACATGCCCAGGCGCAGTCATCGTATGCCCATGTGCAACCATATCATGTCTACCCTGTTTCAACCTCACATGCCCAGGCGCAGTCATCGTATGCCCATGTGCAACCATATCATGTCTACCCTGTTTCAACCTCACACGCACAGGCACAACCATCGTATGCCCATGTGCAACCATATCATGTCCACCCTGTTTGAACCTCACATGCACAGGCACAACCATCGTATGCCCATGTGCAACCATATCATGTCCACCCTGTTTCAACCTCACATGCCCAGGCGCAGTGATCGTATGCCCATGTGCAACCATATCATGTCCACCCTGTTTGAACCTCACATGCACAGGCACAACCATCGTATGCCCATGTGCAACCATATCATGTCCACCCTGTTTCAACCTCACATGCCCAGGCGCAGTCATCGTATGCCCATGTGCAACCATATCATGTCCACCCTGTTTCAACCTCACATGCACAGGCGCAACCATCGTATGCCCATGTGCAACCATATCATGTCTATGCTGTTTGAACCTCACATGCACAGGCGCAACCATCGTATGCCCATGTGCAACCATATCATGTCTACCCTGTTTCAACCTCACATGCACAGGAGCAACCATCGTATGCCCATGTGCAACCATATCATGTCTACCCTGTTTCAACCTCACATGCACAGGAGCAACCATCGTATGCCCATGTGCAACCATATCATGTCCACCCTGTTTCAACCTCACATGCACAGGCGCAACCATCGTATGCCCATGTGCAACCATATCATGTCTACCCTGTTTCAACCTCACATGCACAGGCGCAACCATCGTATGCCCATGTGCAACCATATCATGTCCACCCTGTTTCAACCTCACATGCACAGGCGCAACCATCGTATGCCCATGTGCAACCATATCATGTCCACCCTGTTTCAACCTCACATGCACAGGCGCAACCATCGTATGCCCATGTGCAACCATATCATGTCCACCCTGTTTGAACCTCACATGCACAGGCGCAACCATCGTATGCCCATGTGCAACCATATCATGTCCACCCTGTTTCAACCTCACATGCACAGGCGCAGTCATCGTATGCCCATGTGCAACCATATCATGTCCACCCTGTTTCAACCTCACATGCACAGGCACAACCATCGTATGCCCATGTGCAACCAAATCATGTCCACCCTGTTTCAACCTCACATGCCCAGGCGCAGTCATCGTATGCCCATGCGCAACGATATCATGTCCACCCTGTTTGAACCTCACATGCACAGGCGCAGTCATCGTATGCCCATGTGCAACCATATCATGTCCACCCTGTTTGAACCTCACATGCACAGGCGCAACCATCGTATGCCCATGTGCAACCATATCATGTCCACCCTGTTTGAACCTCACATGCCCAGGCACAACCATCGTATGCCCATGTGCAACCATATCATGTCCACCCTGTTTGAACCTCACATGCCCAGGCGCAACCATCGTATGCACATGTGCAACCATATCATGTCCACCCTGTTTGAACCTCACATGCCCAGGCGCAACCATCGTATGCCCATGTGCAACCATATCATGTCCACCCTGTTTGAACCTCACATGCACAGGCACAACCATCGTATGCCCATGTGCAACCATATCATGTCCACCCTGTTTCAACCTCACATGCACAGGCACAACCATCGTATGCCCATGTGCAACCATATCATGTCCACCCTGTTTCAACCTCACATGCACAGGCGCAGTCATCGTATGCCCATGTGCAACCATATCATGTCCACCCTGTTTGAACCTCACATGCACAGGCACAGTCATCGTATGCCCATGTGCAACCATATCATGTCCACCCTGTTTGAACCTCACATGCCCAGGCGCAGTCATCATATGCCCATGTGCAACCATATCATGTCTATGCTGTTTGAACCTCACATGCACAGGTGCAGTCATTGTATGCCCATGTGCAACCATATCATGTCCACCCTGTTTGAACCTCACATGCACAGGTGCAGTCATCGTATGCCCATGTGCAACCATATCATGTCCACCCTGTTTCAACCTCACATGCACAGGCGCAGTCATCGTATGCCCATGTGCAACCATATCATGTCCACCCTGTTTCAACCTCACATGCACAGGCGCAACCATCGTATGCCCATGTGCAACCATATCATGTCCACCCTGTTTGAACCTCACATGCACAGGCGCAACCATCGTATGCCCATGTGCAACCATATCATATCCACCCTGTTTGAACCTCACATGCACAGGCGCAACCATCGTATGCCCATGTGCAACCATACAATGTCCACCCTGTTTCAACCTCACATGCACAGGCGCAGTCATCGTATACCCATGTGCAACCATATCATGTCCACCCTGTTTGAACCTAACATGCACAGGCACAACCATCGTATGCCCATGTGCAACCATATCATGTCCACCCTGTTTCAACCTCACATGCACAGGCGCAGTCATCGTATACCCATGTGCAACCATATCATGTCCACCCTGTTTGTACCTCACATGCACATGCGCAACCATCGTATGCCCATGTGCAACCATATCATGTCCACCCTGTTTGAACCTCACATGCCCAGGCGCAACCATCGTATGCCCATGTGCAACCATATCATGTCCACCCTGTTTGAACCTCACATGCACAGGCACAGTCATCGTATGACCATGTGCAACCATATCATGTCCACCCTGTTTCAACCTCACATGCACAGGCACAACCATCGTATGCCCATGTGCAACCATATCATGTCCACCCTGTTTCAACCTCACATGCCCAGGCGCAGTCATCGTATGCCCATGGGCAACCATATCATGTCCACCCTGTTTGAACCTCACATGCCCAGGTGCAGTCATCGTATACCCATGTGCAACCATATCATGTCCACCCTGTTTCAACCTCACATGCACAGGCGCAACCATCGTATGCCCATGTGCAACCATATCATGTCCACCCTGTTTCAACCTCACATGCCCAGGCACAACCATCATATGCTCATGTGCAACCATATCATGTCCACCCTGTTTCAACCTCACATGCACAGGCACAACCATCCTATGCCCATGTGCAACCATATCATGTCTACCCTGTTTCTACCTCACATGCACAGGCACAAACATCATATGCCCATGTGCAACCATATCATGTCTACCCTGTTTCAACCTCACATGCCCAGGCGCAGTCATCGTATGCCTATGTGCAACCATATCATGTCCACCCTGTTTCAACCTCACATGCACAGGCACAACCATCATATGCCCATGTGCAACCATATCATGTCCACCCTGTTTCAACCTCACATGCACAGGCACAACCATCGTATTCCCATGTGCAACCATATCATGTCCACCCTGTTTCAACCTCACATGCACAGGCACAACCATCCTATGCCCATGTGCAACCATATCATGTCTACCCTGTTTCTACCTCACATGCACAGGCACAAACATCATATGCCCATGTGCAACCATATCATGTCTACCCTGTTTCAACCTCACATGCCCAGGCGCAGTCATCGTATGCCTATGTGCAACCATATCATGTCCACCCTGTTTCAACCTCACATGCACAGGCACAACCATCATATGCCCATGTGCAACCATATCATGTCCACCCTGTTTCAACCTCACATGCACAGGCGCAGTCATCGTATGCCCATGTGCAACCATATCATGTCTACCCTGTTTCAACCTCACATGCCCAGGCGCAGTCATCGTATGCCCATGTGCAACCATATCATGTCCACCCTGTTTCAACCTCACATGCCCAGGCGCAGTCATCGTATGCCCATGTGCAACCATATCATGTCTACCCTGTTTCAACCTCACACGCACAGGCACAACCATCGTATGCCCATGTGCAACCATATCATGTCCACCCTGTTTGAACCTCACATGCACAGGCACAACCATCGTATTCCCATGTGCAACCATATCATGTCCACCCTGTTTCAACCTCACATGCCCAGGCGCAGTGATCGTATGCCCATGTGCAACCATATCATGTCCACCCTGTTTGAACCTCACATGCACAGGCACAACCATCGTATGCCCATGTGCAACCATATCATGTCCACCCTGTTTCAACCTCACATGCCCAGGCGCAGTCATCGTATGCCCATGTGCAACCATATCATGTCCACCCTGTTTCAACCTCACATGCCCAGGCGCAGTCATCGTATGCCCATGTGCAACCATATCATGTCCACCCTGTTTCAACCTCACATGCACAGGCGCAACAACCGTATGCCCATGTGCAACCATATCATGTCCACCCTGTTTCAACCTCACATGCACAGGCGCAACCATCGTATGCCCATGTGCAACCATATCATGTCTATGCTGTTTGAACCTCACATGCACAGGCGCAACCATCGTATGCCCATGTGCAACCATATCATGTCTACCCTGTTTCAACCTCACATGCACAGGAGCAACCATCGTATGCCCATGTGCAACCATATCATGTCCACCCTGTTTCAACCTCACATGCACAGGCGCAACCATCGTATGCCCATGTGCAACCATATCATGTCTACCCTGTTTCAACCTCACATGCACAGGCGCAACCATCGTATGCCCATGTGCAACCATATCATGTCCACCCTTTTTCAACCTCACATGCACAGGCGCAACCATCGTATGCCCATGTGCAACCATATCATGTCCACCCTGTTTCAACCTCACATGCACAGGCGCAACCATCGTATGCCCATGTGCAACCATATCATGTCCACCCTGTTTGAACCTCACATGCACAGGCGCAACCATCGTATGCCCATGTGCAACCATATCATGTCCACCCTGTTTCAACCTCACATGCCCAGGCGCAACCATCGTATGCCCATGTGCAACCATATCATGTCTACCCTGTTTCAACCTCACATGCACAGGCGCAACCATCGTATGCCCATGTGCAACCATATCATGTCCACCCTGTTTCAACCTCACATGCACAGGCGCAACCATCGTATGCCCATGTTCAACCATATCATGTCCACCCTGTTTCAACCTCACATGCACAGGCGCAGTCATCGTATGCCCATGTGCAACCATATCATGTCCACCCTGTTTCAACCTCACATGCACAGGCACAACCATCGTATGCCCATGTGCAACCAAATCATGTCCACCCTGTTTCAACCTCACATGCACAGGCACAACCATCGTATGCCCATGTGCAACCATATCATGTCCACCCTGTTTCAACCTCACATGCACAGGCGCAACCATCGTATGCCCATGTGCAACCATATCATGTCCACCCTGTTTCAACCTCACATGCACAGGCGCAACCATCGTATGCCCATGTGGAACCATATCATGTCCACCCTGTTTCAACCTCACATGCACAGGCGCAACCATCGTATGCCCATGTGCAACCATATCATGTCCACCCTGTTTCAACCTCACATGCACAGGCGCAACCATCGTATGCCCATGTGCAACCATATCATGTCCACCCTGTTTCAACCTCACATGCACAGGCGCAACCATCGTATGCCCATGTGCAACCATATCATGTCCACCCTGTTTCAACCGCACATACACAGGCGCAACCATCGTATGCCCATGTGCAACCATATCATGTCCACCCTGTTTGAACCTCACATGCACAGGCGCAACCATCTTATGCCCATGTGCAACCATATCATGTCCACCCTGTTTCAACCTCACATGCCCAGGCGCAGTCATCGTATGCCCATGTGCAACCAAATCATGTCCACCCTGTTTCAACCTCACATGCACAGGCACAACCATCGTATGCCCATGTGCAACCATATCATGTCCACCCTGTTTCAACCTCACATGCACAGGCACAACCATTGTATGCCCATGTGCAACCATATCATGTCCACCCTGTTTCAACCTCAACCATATCATGTCCACCCTGTTTCAACCTCACATGCACAGGCGCAGTCATCGTATGCCCATGTGCAACCATATCATGTCTACCCTGTTTCAACCTCACATGCACAGGCACAACCATCGTATGCCCATGTGCAACCATATCATGTCCACCCTGTTTCAACCTCAACCATATCATGTCCACCCTGTTTCAACCTCACATGCACAGGTGCAGTCATCGTATGCCCATGTGCAACCATATCATGTCTACCCTGTTTCAACCTCACATGCACAGGCACAACCATCGTATGCCCATGTGCAACCATATCATGTCTACCCTGTTTCAACCTCACATGCACAGGCACAACCATCGTATGCCCATGTGCAACCATATCATGTCTACGCTGTTTGAACCTCACATGCACAGGCGCAACCATCGTATGCCCATGTGCAACCATATCATGTCTACCCTGTTTCAACCTCACATGCACAGGAGCAACCATCGTATGCCCATGTGCAACCATATCATGTCCACCCTGTTTCAACCTCACATGCACAGGCGCAACCATCGTATGCCCATGTGCAACCATATCATGTCCACCCTGTTTCAACCTCACATGCACAGGCGCAACCATCGTATGCCCATGTGCAACCATATCATGTCCACCCTGTTTCAACCTCACATGCACAGGCGCAACCATCGTATGCCCATGTGCAACCATATCATGTCCACCCTGTTTCAACCTCACATGCACAGGCGCAACCATCGTATGCCCATGTGCAACCATATCATGTCCACCCTGTTTGAACCTCACATGCACAGGCGCAACCATCGTATGCCCATGTGCAACCATATCATGTCCACCCTGTTTCAACCTCACATGCACAGGCGCAGTCATCGTATGCCCATGTGCAACCATATCATGTCCACCCTGTTTCAACCTCACATGCACAGGCACAACCATCGTATGCCCATGTGCAACCAAATCATGTCCACCCTGTTTCAACCTCACATGCCCAGGCGCAGTCATCGTATGCCCATGCGCAACGATATCATGTCCACCCTGTTTGAACCTCACATGCACAGGCGCAGTCATCGTATGCCCATGTGCAACCATATCATGTCCACCCTGTTTGAACCTCACATGCACAGGCGCAACCATCGTATGCCCATGTGCAACCATATCATGTCCACCCTGTTTGAACCTCACATGCCCAGGCACAACCATCGTATGCCCATGTGCAACCATATCATGTCCACCCTGTTTGAACCTCACATGCCCAGGCGCAACCATCGTATGCACATGTGCAACCATATCATGTCCACCCTGTTTGAACCTCACATGCCCAGGCGCAACCATCGTATGCCCATGTGCAACCATATCATGTCCACCCTGTTTGAACCTCACATGCACAGGCACAACCATCGTATGCCCATGTGCAACCATATCATGTCCACCCTGTTTGAACCTCACATGCACAGGCACAACCATCGTATGCCCATGTGCAACCATATCATGTCCACCCTGTTTCAACCTCACATGCACAGGCGCAACCATCGTATGCCCATGTGCAACCATATCATGTCCACCCTGTTTGAACCTCACATGCACAGGCACAGTCATCGTATGCCCATGTGCAACCATATCATGTCCACCCTGTTTGAACCTCACATGCCCAGGCGCAGTCATCATATGCCCATGTGCAACCATATCATGTCTATGCTGTTTGAACCTCACATGCACAGGTGCAGTCATTGTATGCCCATGTGCAACCATATCATGTCCACCCTGTTTGAACCTCACATGCACAGGTGCAGTCATCGTATGCCCATGTGCAACCATATCATGTCCACCCTGTTTCAACCTCACATGCACAGGCGCAGTCATCGTATGCCCATGTGCAACCATATCATGTCCACCCTGTTTCAACCTCACATGCACAGGCGCAACCATCGTATGCCCATGTGCAACCATATCATGTCCACCCTGTTTGAACCTCACATGCACAGGCGCAACCATCGTATGCCCATGTGCAACCATATCATATCCACCCTGTTTGAACCTCACATGCACAGGCGCAACCATCGTATGCCCATGTGCAACCATACAATGTCCACCCTGTTTCAACCTCACATGCACAGGCGCAGTCATCGTATACCCATGTGCAACCATATCATGTCCACCCTGTTTGAACCTAACATGCACAGGCACAACCATCGTATGCCCATGTGCAACCATATCATGTCCACCCTGTTTCAACCTCACATGCACAGGCGCAGTCATCGTATACCCATGTGCAACCATATCATGTCCACCCTGTTTGTACCTCACATGCACATGCGCAACCATCGTATGCCCATGTGCAACCATATCATGTCCACCCTGTTTGAACCTCACATGCCCAGGCGCAACCATCGTATGCCCATGTGCAACCATATCATGTCCACCCTGTTTGAACCTCACATGCACAGGCACAGTCATCGTATGACCATGTGCAACCATATCATGTCCACCCTGTTTCAACCTCACATGCACAGGCACAACCATCGTATGCCCATGTGCAACCATATCATGTCCACCCTGTTTCAACCTCACATGCCCAGGCGCAGTCATCGTATGCCCATGGGCAACCATATCATGTCCACCCTGTTTGAACCTCACATGCCCAGGTGCAGTCATCGTATACCCATGTGCAACCATATCATGTCCACCCTGTTTGAACCTCACATGCACAGGCACAACCATCGTATGCCCATGTGCAACCATATCATGTCCCCTGCACAGGCACAACCATCATATGCTCATGTGCAACCATATCATGTCCACCCTGTTTCAACCTCACATGCACAGGCACAACCATCCTATGCCCATGTGCAACCATATCATGTCTACCCTGTTTCTACCTCACATGCACAGGCACAAACATCATATGCCCATGTGCAACCATATCATGTCTACCCTGTTTCAACCTCACATGCCCAGGCGCAGTCATCGTATGCCTATGTGCAACCATATCATGTCCACCCTGTTTCAACCTCACATGCACAGGCACAACCATCATATGCCCATGTGCAACCATATCATGTCCACCCTGTTTCAACCTCACATGCACAGGCACAACCATCGTATTCCCATGTGCAACCATATCATGTCCACCCTGTTTCAACCTCACATGCACAGGCACAACCATCCTATGCCCATGTGCAACCATATCATGTCTACCCTGTTTCTACCTCACATGCACAGGCACAAACATCATATGCCCATGTGCAACCATATCATGTCTACCCTGTTTCAACCTCACATGCCCAGGCGCAGTCATCGTATGCCTATGTGCAACCATATCATGTCCACCCTGTTTCAACCTCACATGCACAGGCACAACCATCATATGCCCATGTGCAACCATATCATGTCCACCCTGTTTCAACCTCACATGCCCAGGCGCAGTCATCGTATGCCCATGTGCAACCATATCATGTCTACCCTGTTTCAACCTCACATGCCCAGGCGCAGTCATCGTATGCCCATGTGCAACCATATCATGTCTACCCTGTTTCAACCTCACACGCACAGGCACAACCATCGTATGCCCATGTGCAACCATATCATGTCCACCCTGTTTGAACCTCACATGCACAGGCACAACCATCGTATTCCCATGTGCAACCATATCATGTCCACCCTGTTTCAACCTCACATGCCCAGGCGCAGTGATCGTATGCCCATGTGCAACCATATCATGTCCACCCTGTTTGAACCTCACATGCACAGGCACAACCATCGTATGCCCATGTGCAACCATATCATGTCCACCCTGTTTCAACCTCACATGCCCAGGCGCAGTCATCGTATGCCCATGTGCAACCATATCATGTCCACCCTGTTTCAACCTCACATGCCCAGGCGCAGTCATCGTATGCCCATGTGCAACCATATCATGTCCACCCTGTTTCAACCTCACATGCACAGGCGCAACAACCGTATGCCCATGTGCAACCATATCATGTCCACCCTGTTTCAACCTCACATGCACAGGCGCAACCATCGTATGCCCATGTGCAACCATATCATGTCTATGCTGTTTGAACCTCACATGCACAGGCGCAACCATCGTATGCCCATGTGCAACCATATCATGTCTACCCTGTTTCAACCTCACATGCACAGGAGCAACCATCGTATGCCCATGTGCAACCATATCATGTCCACCCTGTTTCAACCTCACATGCACAGGCGCAACCATCGTATGCCCATGTGCAACCATATCATGTCTACCCTGTTTCAACCTCACATGCACAGGCGCAACCATCGTATGCCCATGTGCAACCATATCATGTCCACCCTTTTTCAACCTCACATGCACAGGCGCAACCATCGTATGCCCATGTGCAACCATATCATGTCCACCCTGTTTCAACCTCACATGCACAGGCGCAACCATCGTATGCCCATGTGCAACCATATCATGTCCACCCTGTTTGAACCTCACATGCACAGGCGCAACCATCGTATGCCCATGTGCAACCATATCATGTCCACCCTGTTTCAACCTCACATGCCCAGGCGCAACCATCGTATGCCCATGTGCAACCATATCATGTCTACCCTGTTTCAACCTCACATGCACAGGCGCAACCATCGTATGCCCATGTGCAACCATATCATGTCCACCCTGTTTCAACCTCACATGCACAGGCGCAACCATCGTATGCCCATGTTCAACCATATCATGTCCACCCTGTTTCAACCTCACATGCACAGGCGCAGTCATCGTATGCCCATGTGCAACCATATCATGTCCACCCTGTTTCAACCTCACATGCACAGGCACAACCATCGTATGCCCATGTGCAACCAAATCATGTCCACCCTGTTTCAACCTCACATGCACAGGCACAACCATCGTATGCCCATGTGCAACCATATCATGTCCACCCTGTTTCAACCTCACATGCACAGGCGCAACCATCGTATGCCCATGTGCAACCATATCATGTCCACCCTGTTTCAACCTCACATGCACAGGCACAACCATCGTATGCCCATGTGGAACCATATCATGTCCACCCTGTTTCAACCTCACATGCACAGGCGCAACCATCGTATGCCCATGTGCAACCATATCATGTCCACCCTGTTTCAACCTCACATGCACAGGCGCAACCATCGTATGCCCATGTGCAACCATATCATGTCCACCCTGTTTCAACCTCACATGCACAGGCGCAACCATCGTATGCCCATGTGCAACCATATCATGTCCACCCTGTTTCAACCGCACATACACAGGCGCAACCATCGTATGCCCATGTGCAACCATATCATGTCCACCCTGTTTGAACCTCACATGCACAGGCGCAACCATCTTATGCCCATGTGCAACCATATCATGTCCACCCTGTTTCAACCTCACATGCCCAGGCGCAGTCATCGTATGCCCATGTGCAACCAAATCATGTCCACCCTGTTTCAACCTCACATGCACAGGCACAACCATCGTATGCCCATGTGCAACCATATCATGTCCACCCTGTTTCAACCTCACATGCACAGGCACAACCATTGTATGCCCATGTGCAACCATATCATGTCCACCCTGTTTCAACCTCAACCATATCATGTCCACCCTGTTTCAACCTCACATGCACAGGCGCAGTCATCGTATGCCCATGTGCAACCATATCATGTCTACCCTGTTTCAACCTCACATGCACAGGCACAACCATCGTATGCCCATGTGCAACCATATCATGTCTACCCTGTTTCAACCTCACATGCACAGGCGCAGTCATCGTATGCCCATGTGCAACCATATCATGTCTACCCTGTTTCAACCTCACATGCACAGGCACAACCATTGTATGCCCATGTGCAACCATATCATGTCCACCCTGTTTCAACCTCAACCATATCATGTCCACCCTGTTTCAACCTCACATGCACAGGTGCAGTCATCGTATGCCCATGTGCAACCATATCATGTCTACCCTGTTTCAACCTCACATGCACAGGCACAACCATCGTATGCCCATGTGCAACCATATCATGTCTACCCTGTTTCAACCTCACATGCACAGGCACAACCATCGTATGCCCATGTGCAACCATATCATGTCCCCTGCACAGGCACAACCATCGTATGCCCATGTGCAACCATATCATGTCCACCCTGTTTCAACCTCACATGCACAGGCACAACCATCGTATGCCCATGTGCAACCATATCATGTCCACCCTGTTTCAACCTCACAGGCACAACCATCGTATGCCCATGTGCAACCATATCATGTCCACCCTGTTTGAACCTCACATGCACAGGCACAAACATTGTATGCCCATGTGCAACCATATCATGTCTACCCTGTTTCAACCTCACATGCACAGGCACAACGATTGTATGCCCATGTGCAACCATATAATCTCTACCCTGTTTGAACCTCACATGCACAGGCGCAACCATCGTATGCCCATGTGCAACCATATCATGTCCACCCTGTTTGAACCTCACATGCACAGGCGCAACCAACCTCACATGCACAGGCGCAGTCATCTTATGCCCATGTGCAACCATATCATGTCCACCCTGTTTCAACCTCACATGCACAGGCACAACCATCGTATGCCCATGTGCAACCATATCATGTCCACCCTGTTTCAACCTCACATGCCCAGGCGCAACCATCGTATGCCCATGTGCAACCATATCATGTCCACCCTTTTTCAACCTCACATGCACCGGCGCAACCATTGTATGCCCATGTGCAACCATATCATGTCCACCCTGTTTGAACCTAACATGCACAGGCACAACCATCGTATGCCCATGTGCAACCATATCATGTCTACCCTGATTCAACCTCACATGCACAGGCGCAACCATCGTATGCCCATGTGCAACCATATCATGTCCACCCTGTTTGAACCTCACATGCACAGGCGCAACCATCGTATGCCCATGTGCAACCATATCATGTCCACCCTGTTTCAACCTCACATGCCCAGACGCAGTCATCGTATGCCCATGTGCAACCATATCATGTCCACCCTGTTTCAACCTCACATGCACAGGCACAACCATCGTATGCCCATGTGCAACCATATCATGTCCACCCTGTTTGAACCTCACATGCACAGGCACAACCATCGTATGCCCATGTGCAACCATATCATGTCCACCCTGTTTCAACCTCACATGCACAGGCACAACCATTGTATGCCCATTGCAACCATATCATGTCCACCCTGTTTCAACCTCAACCATATCATGTCCACCCTGTTTCAACCTCACATGCACAGGCGCAGTCATCGTTTGCCCATGTGCAACCATATCATGTCCCATGCACAAGCACAACCATCGTATGCCCATGTGCAACCATATCATGTCCACCCTGTTTCAACCTCACATGCACAGGCACAACCATCGTATGCCCATGTGCAACCATATCATGTCCACCCTGTTTCAACCTCACATGCACAGGCACAACCATCGTATGCCCATGTGCAACCATATCATGTCCACCCTGTTTGAACCTCACATGCACAGGCACAAACATCGTATGCCCATGTGCAACCATATCATGTCTACCCTGTTTCAACCTCACATGCACAGGCACAACCATCGTATGCCCATGTGCAACCATATAATCTCTACCCTGTTTGAACCTCACATGCACAGGCGCAACCATCGTATGCCCATGTGCAACCATATCATGTCCACCCTGTTTGAACCTCACATGCACAGGCGCAACCAACCTCACATGCACAGGCGCAGTCATCGTATGCCCATGTGCAACCATATCATGTCCATCCTGTTTCAACCTCACATGCACAGGCGCAACCATCGTATGCCCATGTGCAACCATATCATGTCCACCCTGTTTCAACCTCACATGCACAGGCGCAACCATCGTATGCCCATGTGCAACCATATCATGTCCACCCTTTTTCAACCTCACATGCACAGGCACAACCATCGTATGCCCATGTGCAACCATATCATGTCCACCCTGTTTGAACCTAACATGCACAGGCACAACCATCGTATGCCCATGTGCAACCATATCATGTCCACCCTGTTTTAACCTCACATGCACAGGCGCAACCATCGTATGCCCATGTGCAACCATATCATGTCCACCCTGTTTCAACCTCACATGCACAGGCGCAACCATCGTATGCCCATGTGAACCCATATCATGTCCACCCTGTTTCAACCTCACATGCACAGGCGCAGTCATCGTATGCCCATGTGCAACCATATCATGTCCACCCTGTTTCAACCTCACATGCACAGGCGCAACCATCGTATGCCCATGTGCAACCATATCATGTCTACCCTGTTTCAACCTCACATGCACAGGCGCAACCATCGTATGCCCATGTGCAACCATATCATGTCCACCCTGTTTCAACCTCACATGCACAGGCGCAACCATCGTATGCCCATGTGCAACCATATCATGTCCACCCTGTTTCAACCTCACATGCACAGGCGCAACCATCGTATGCCCATGTGCAACCATATCATGTCCACCCTGTTTCAACCTAACATGCAAAGGCGCAACCATTGTATGCCCATGTGCAACCATATCATGTCCACCCTGTTTCAACCTCACATGCACAGGTGCAGTCATCGTATGCCCATGTGCAACCAAATCATGTCCACCCTGTTTCAACCTCACATGCACAGGCACAACCATCGTATGCCCATGTGCAACCATATCATGTCCACCCTGTTTCAACCTCACATGCACAGGCACAACCATTGTATGCCCATGTGCAACCATATCATGTCCACCCTGTTTCAACCTCACATGCACAGGCACAACCATCGTAGGCCCATGTGCAACTATATCATGTCCACCCTGTTTCAACCTCACATGCACAGGCGCAACCATCATAGGCCCATGTGCAACCATATCATGTCCACCCTGTTTCAACCTCACATGCACAGGCGCAACCATTGTATGCCCATGTGCAACCATATCATGTCCACCCTGTTTCAACCTCACATGCACAGGCGCAACCATCGTATGCCCATGTGCAACCATATCATGTCCACCCTTTTTCAACCTCACATGCACAGGCGCAACCATCGTATGCCCATGTGCAACCATATCATGTCCACCCTGTTTCAACCTCACATGCACAGGCGCAAACATCGTATGCCCATGTGCAACCATATCATGTCTACCCTGTTTCAACCTCACATGCACAGGTGCAACCATCGTATGCCCATGTGCAACCATATCATGTCTACCCTGTTTCAACCTCACATGCACAGGCGCAACCATCGTATGCCCATGTGCAACCATATCATGTCCACCCTGTTTCAACCTCACATGCACAGGCGCATCCATCGTATGCCCATGTGCAACCATATCATGTCCACCCTGTTTCAACCTCACATGCCCAGGCGCAGTCATCGTATGCCCATGTGCAACCATATCAGTCCACCCTGTTTCAACCTCACATGCACAGGCACAACCATCGTATGCCCATGTGCAACCATATCATGTCCACCCTGTTTCAACCTCACATGCACAGGCACAACCATCGTATGCCCATGTGCAACCATATCATGTCTACCCTGTTTCAACCTCACATGAAAAGGCACAACCATCGTATGCCCATGTGCAACCATATCATGTCCACCCTGTTTCAACCTCACATGCACAGGCACAACCATTGTATGCCCATGTGCAACCATACCCATGTGCAACCATATCATGTCTACCCTGTTTCAACCTCAACCATATCATGTCCACCCTGTTTCAACATCACATGCACAGGCGCAGTCATCGTATGCCCATGTGCAACCATATCATGTCTACCCTGTTTCAACCTCACATGCACAGGCACAACCATCGTATGCCCATGTGCAACCATATCATGTCTACCCTGTTTCAACCTCACATGCACAGGCACAACCATCGTATGCCCATGTGCAACCATATCATGTCCCCTGCACAGGCACAACCATCGTATGCCCATGTGCAACCATATCATGTCCACCCTGTTTCAACCTCACATGCACAGGCACAACCATCGTATGCCCATGTGCAATCATATCATGTCCACCCTGTTTCAACCTCACATGCACAGGCACAACCATTGAATGCCCATGTGCAACCATATCATGTCCACCCTGTTTGAACCTCACATGCACAGGCACAACCATTGTATGCCCATGTGCAACCATATCATGTCTACCCTGTTTCAACCTCACATGCACAGGTGCAGTCATCGTATACCCATGTGCAACCATATCATGTCCACCCTATTTGAACCTCACATGCACAGGCGCAACCATCGTATGCCCATGTGCAACCATATCATGTCCACCCTGTTTGAACCTCACATGCACAGGCGCAACCATCGTATGCCCATGTGCAACCATATCATGCCTACCCTGTTTCAACCTAACATGCACAGGCGCAACCATCGTATGCCCATGTGCAACCATATCATGTCCACCCTGTTTGAACCTCACATGCACAGGCGCAACCATCGTACGCCCATGTGCAACCATATCATGTCCACCCTGTTTCAACCTCACATGCACAGGCACAACCATCGTATGCCCATGTGCCTCACATGCACAGGCACAACCATCGTATGCCCATGTGCAACCATATCGTGTCCACCCTGTTTGAACCTCACATGCACAGGCGCAGTCATCGTATGCCCATGTGCAACCATATCATGTCCTCCCTGTTTGAACCTCACATGCACAGGCGCAGTGATCGTATGCCCATGTGCAACCATATCATGTCTACCCTGTTTCAACTTCACATGCCCAGGCGCAACCATCGTATGCCCATGTGCAACCATATCATGTCCACCCTGTTTGAACCTCACATGCCCAGGCGCAACCATCGTATGCCCATGTGCAACCATATCATGTCCACCCTGTTTGAACGTCACATGCCCAGGCGCAACCATCGTATGCCCATGTGCAACCATATCATGTCCACCCTGTTTGAACCTCACATGCACAGGCGCAACCATCGTGTGCCCATGTGCAACCATATCATGTCCACCCTCTTTGAACCTCACATGCACAGGCGCAACCATTGTATGCCCATGTGCAACCATATCATGTCCACCCTGTTTGAACCTCACATGCACAGGCGCAACCATCGTATGCCCATGTGCAACCATATCATGTCCACCCTGTTTGAACCTCACATGCACAGGTGCAACCATCGTATGCCCATGTGCAACCATATCATGTCCACCGTGTTTGAACCTCACATGCACAGGCGCAGTCATCGTATGCCCATGTGCAACCATATCATGTCCACCCTTTTCAACCTCACATGCACAGGCACAGTCATCGTATACCCATGTGCAACCATATCATGTCCACCCTGTTTGAACCTAACATGCACAGGCACAACCATCGTAAGCCCATGTGCAACCATATCATGTCCACCCTGTTTCAACCTCACATGCACAGGCGCAACCATCGTATGCCCATGTGCAACCATATCATGTCCACCCTGTTTCAACCGCACATACACAGGCGCAACCATCGTATGCGCATGTGCAACCATATCATGTCCACCCTGTTTGAACCTCACATGCACAGGCGCAACCATCTTATGCCCATGTGCAACCATATCATGTCCACCCTGTTTCAACCTCACATGCCCAGGCGCAGTCATCGTATGCCCATGTGCAACCAAATCATGTCCACCCTGTTTCAACCTCACATGCACAGGCACAACCATCGTATGCCCATGTGCAACCATATCATGTCCACCCTGTTTCAACCTCACATGCACAGGCACAACCATTGTATGCCCATGTGCAACCATATCATGTCCACCCTGTTTCAACCTCAACCATATCATGTCCACCCTGTTTCAACCTCACATGCACAGGCGCAGTCATCGTATGCCCATGTGCAACCATATCATGTCTACCCTGTTTCAACCTCACATGCACAGGCACAACCATCGTATGCCCATGTGCAACCATATCATGTCTACCCTGTTTCAACCTCACATGCACAGGCGCAGTCATCGTATGCCCATGTGCAACCATATCATGTCTACCCTGTTTCAACCTCACATGCACAGGCACAACCATTGTATGCCCATGTGCAACCATATCATGTCCACCCTGTTTCAACCTCAACCATATCATGTCCACCCTGTTTCAACCTCACATGCACAGGCGCAGTCATCGTATGCCCATGTGCAACCATATCATGTCTACCCTGTTTCAACCTCACATGCACAGGCACAACCATCGTATGCCCATGTGCAACCATATCATGTCTACCCTGTTTCAACCTCACATGCACAGGCACAACCATCGTATGCCCATGTGCAACCATATCATGTCCCCTGCACAGGCACAACCATCGTATGCCCATGTGCAACCATATCATGTCCACCCTGTTTCAACCTCACATGCACAGGCACAACCATCGTATGCCCATGTGCAACCATATCATGTCCACCCTGTTTCAACCTCACAGGCACAACCATCGTATGCCCATGTGCAACCATATCATGTCCACCCTGTTTGAACCTCACATGCACAGGCACAAACATTGTATGCCCATGTGCAACCATATCATGTCTACCCTGTTTCAACCTCACATGCACAGGCACAACGATTGTATGCCCATGTGCAACCATATAATCTCTACCCTGTTTGAACCTCACATGCACAGGCGCAACCATCGTATGCCCATGTGCAACCATATCATGTCCACCCTGTTTGAACCTCACATGCACAGGCGCAACCAACCTCACATGCACAGGCGCAGTCATCTTATACCCATGTGCAACCATATCATGTCCACCCTGTTTCAACCTCACATGCACAGGCACAACCATCGTATGCCCATGTGCAACCATATCATGTCCACCCTGTTTCAACCTCACATGCCCAGGCGCAACCATCGTATGCCCATGTGCAACCATATCATGTCCACCCTTTTTCAACCTCACATGCACCGGCGCAACCATTGTATGCCCATGTGCAACCATATCATGTCCACCCTGTTTGAACCTAACATGCACAGGCACAACCATCGTATGCCCATGTGCAACCATATCATGTCTACCCTGATTCAACCTCACATGCACAGGCGCAACCATCGTATGCCCATGTGCAACCATATCATGTCCACCCTGTTTGAACCTCACATGCACAGGCGCAACCATCGTATGCCCATGTACAACCATATCATGTCCACCCTGTTTCAACCTCACATGCCCAGACGCAGTCATCGTATGCCCATGTGCAACCATATCATGTCCACCCTGTTTCAACCTCACATGCACAGGCACAACCATCGTATGCCCATGTGCAACCATATCATGTCCACCCTGTTTGAACCTCACATGCACAGGCACAACCATCGTATGCCCATGTGCAACCATATCATGTCCACCCTGTTTCAACCTCACATGCACAGGCACAACCATTGTATGCCCATTGCAACCATATCATGTCCACCCTGTTTCAACCTCAACCATATCATGTCCACCCTGTTTCAACCTCACATGCACAGGCGCAGTCATCGTATGCCCATGTGCAACCATATCATGTCCCATGCACAAGCACAACCATCGTATGCCCATGTGCAACCATATCATGTCCACCCTGTTTCAACCTCACATGCACAGGCACAACCATCGTATGCCCATGTGCAACCATATCATGTCCACCCTGTTTCAACCTCACATGCACAGGCACAACCATCGTATGCCCATGTGCAACCATATCATGTCCACCCTGTTTGAACCTCACATGCACAGGCACAAACATCGTATGCCCATGTGCAACCATATCATGTCTACCCTGTTTCAACCTCACATGCACAGGCACAACCTTCGTATGCCCATGTGCAACCATATAATCTCTACCCTGTTTGAACCACACATGCACAGGCGCAACCATCGTATGCCCATGTGCAACCATATCATGTCCACCCTGTTTGAACCTCACATGCACAGGCGCAACCAACCTCACATGCACAGGCGCAGTCATCGTATGCCCATGTGCAACCATATCATGTCCATCCTGTTTCAACCTCACATGCACAGGCGCAACCATCGTATGCCCATGTGCAACCATATCATGTCCACCCTGTTTCAACCTCACATGCACAGGCGCAACCATCGTATGCCCATGTGCAACCATATCATGTCCACCCTTTTTCAACCTCACATGCACAGGCACAACCATCGTATGCCCATGTGCAACCATATCATGTCCACCCTGTTTGAACCTAACATGCACAGGCACAACCATCGTATGCCCATGTGCAACCATATCATGTCCACCCTGTTTCAACCTCACATGCACAGGCGCAACCATCGTATGCCCATGTGCAACCATATCATGTCCACCCTGTTTCAACCTCACATGCACAGGCGCAACCATCGTATGCCCATGTGAACCCATATCATGTCCACCCTGTTTCAACCTCACATGCACAGGCGCAACCATCGTATGCCCATGTGCAACCATATCATGTCCACCCTGTTTCAACCTCACATGCACAGGCGCAACCATCGTATGCCCATGTGCAACCATATCATGTCTACCCTGTTTCAACCTCACATGCACAGGCGCAACCATCGTATGCCCATGTGCAACCATATCATGTCCACCCTGTTTCAACCTCACATGCACAGGCGCAACCATCGTATGCCCATGTGCAACCATATCATGTCCACCCTGTTTCAACCTCACATGCACAGGCGCAACCATCGTATGCCCATGTGCAACCATATCATGTCCACCCTGTTTCAACCTAACATGCAAAGGCGCAACCATTGTATGCCCATGTGCAACCATATCATGTCCACCCTGTTTCAACCTCACATGCACAGGTGCAGTCATCGTATGCCCATGTGCAACCAAATCATGTCCACCCTGTTTCAACCTCACATGCACAGGCACAACCATCGTATGCCCATGTGCAACCATATCATGTCCACCCTGTTTCAACCTCACATGCACAGGCACAACCATTGTATGCCCATGTGCAACCATATCATGTCCACCCTGTTTCAACCTCACATGCACAGGCGCAACCATCGTATGCCCATGTGCAACCATATCATGTCCACCCTGTTTGAACCTCACATGCACAGGCACAACCATCGTAGGCCCATGTGCAACTATATCATGTCCACCCTGTTTCAACCTCACATGCACAGGCGCAACCATCATAGGCCCATGTGCAACCATATCATGTCCACCCTGTTTCAACCTCACATGCACAGGCGCAACCATTGTATGCCCATGTGCAACCATATCATGTCCACCCTGTTTCAACCTCACATGCACAGGCGCAACCATCGTATGCCCATGTGCAACCATATCATGTCCACCCTTTTTCAACCTCACATGCACAGGCGCAACCATCGTATGCCCATGTGCAACCATATCATGTCCACCCTGTTTCAACCTCACATGCACAGGCGCAAACATCGTATGCCCATGTGCAACCATATCATGTCTACCCTGTTTCAACTTCACATGCACAGGTGCAACCATCGTATGCCCATGTGCAACCATATCATGTCTACCCTGTTTCAACCTCACATGCACAGGCGCAACCATCGTATGCCCATGTGCAACCATATCATGTCCACCCTGTTTCAACCTCACATGCACAGGCGCATCCATCGTATGCCCATGTGCAACCATATCATGTCCACCCTGTTTCAACCTCACATGCCCAGGCGCAGTCATCGTATGCCCATGTGCAACCATATCAGTCCACCCTGTTTCAACCTCACATGCACAGGCACAACCATCGTATGCCCATGTGCAACCATATCATGTCCACCCTGTTTCAACCTCACATGCACAGGCACAACCATCGTATGCCCATGTGCAACCATATCATGTCCACCCTGTTTCAACCTCACATGAACAGGCACAACCATCGTATGCCCTTGTGCAACCATATCATGTCCACCCTGTTTCAACCTCACATGCACAGGCACAACCATTGTATGCCCATGTGCAACCATACCCATGTGCAACCATATCATGTCTACCCTGTTTCAACCTCAACCATATCATGTCCACCCTGTTTCAACATCACATGCACAGGCGCAGTCATCGTATGCCCATGTGCAACCATATCATGTCTACCCTGTTTCAACCTCACATGCACAGGCACAACCATCGTATGCCCATGTGCAACCATATCATGTCTACCCTGTTTCAACCTCACATGCACAGGCACAACCATCGTATGCCCATGTGCAACCATATCATGTCCCCTGCACAGGCACAACCATCGTATGCCCATGTGCAACCATATCATGTCCACCCTGTTTCAACCTCACATGCACAGGCACAACCATCGTATGCCCATGTGCAATCATATCATGTCCACCCTGTTTCAACCTCACATGCACAGGCACAACCATTGAATGCCCATGTGCAACCATATCATGTCCACCCTGTTTGAACCTCACATGCACAGGCACAACCATTGTATGCCCATGTGCAACCATATCATGTCTACCCTGTTTCAACCTCACATGCACAGGTGCAGTCATCGTATACCCATGTGCAACCATATCATGTCCACCCTATTTGAACCTCACATGCACAGGCACAACCATCGTATGCCCATGTGCAACCATATCATGTCCACCCTGTTTGAACCTCACATGCACAGGCGCAACCATCGTATGCCCATGTGCAACCATATCATGCCTACCCTGTTTCAACCTCACATGCACAGGCGCAACCATTGTATGCCCATGTGCAACCATATCATGTCCACCCTGTTTGAACCTCACATGCACAGGCGCAACCATCGTACGCCCATGTGCAACCATATCATGTCCACCCTGTTTCAACCTCACATGCACAGGCACAACCATCGTATGCCCATGTGCCTCACATGCACAGGCACAACCATCGTATGCCCATGTGCAACCATATCGTGTCCACCCTGTTTGAACCTCACATGCACAGGCGCAGTCATCGTATGCCCATGTGCAACCATATCATGTCCTCCCTGTTTGAACCTCACATGCACAGGCGCAGTGATCGTATGCCCATGTGCAACCATATCATGTCTACCCTGTTTCAACTTCACATGCCCAGGCGCAACCAGCGTATGCCCATGTGCAACCATATCATGTCCACCCTGTTTGAACCTCACATGCCCAGGCGCAACCATCGTATGCCCATGTGCAACCATATCATGTCCACCCTGTTTGAACGTCACATGCCCAGGCGCAACCATCGTATGCCCATGTGCAACCATATCATGTCCACCCTGTTTGAACCTCACATGCACAGGCGCAACCATCGTGTGCCCATGTGCAACCATATCATGTCCACCCTGTTTGAACATCACATGCACAGGCGCAACCATCGTATGCCCATGTGCAACCATATCATGTCCACCCTGTTTGAACCTCACATGCACAGGCGCAACCATCGTATGCCCATGTGCAACCATATCATGTCCACCCTGTTTGAACCTCACATGCACAGGTGCAACCATCGTATGCCCATGTGCAACCATATCATGTCCACCGTGTTTGAACCTCACATGCACAGGCGCAGTCATCGTATGCCCATGTGCAACCATATCATGTCCACCCTGTTTCAACCTCACATGCACAGGCACAGTCATCGTATACCCATGTGCAACCATATCATGTCCACCCTGTTTGAACCTAACATGCACAGGCACAACCATCGTAAGCCCATGTGCAACCATATCATGTCCACCCTGTTTCAACCTCACATGCACAGGTGCAGTCATCGTATGCCCATGTGTAACCTTATCATGTCCACCCTGTTTCAACCTCACATGCACAGGTGCAGTCATCGTATGCCCATGTGCAACCATATCATGTCTACCCTGTTTCAACCTCACATGCACAGGCACAACCATCGTATGCCCATGTGCAACCATATCATGTCCACCCTGTTTCAACCTCACATGCACAGGCGCAACCATCGTATGCCCATGTGCAACCATATCATGTCCACCCTGTTTCAACCTCACATGCACAGGCGCAACCATCGTATGCCCATGTGCAACCATATCATGTCCACCCTGTTTGAACCTCACATGCACAGGCACAACCATCGTATGCCCATGTGCAACCATATCATGTCCACCCTGTTTGAACCTCACATGCCCAGGCGTAGTCATCGTATGCCCATGTGCAACCATATCATGTCCACCCTGTTTCAACCTCACATGCCCAGGCAAAACCATTGTATGCCCATGTGCAACCATATCATGTCCACCCTGTTTCAACCTCACATGCACAGGCGCAGTCATCGTATGCCCATGTGCAACCATATCATGTCCACCCTGTTTGAACCTCACATGCACAGGCGCAGTCATCGTATGCCCATGTGCAACCATATCATGTCCACCCTGTTTGAACCTCACATGCACAGGCGCAGTCATCGTATGCCCATGTGCAACCATATCATGTCTACCCTGTTTGAACCTCACATGCCCAGGCGCAACCATCGTATGCCCATGTGGAACCATATCATGTCCACCCTGTTTGAACCTCACATGCCCAGGCGCAGTCATCGTATGTCCATGTGCAACCATATCATGTCCACCCTGTTTCAACCTCACATGCCCAGGCGCAACCATCGTATGCCCATGTGCAACCATATCATGTCCACCCTGTTTCAACCTCACATGCACAGGCGCAACCATCGTATGCCCATGTGCAACCATATCATGTCTACCCTGTTTGAACCTCACATGCAGAGGCGCAACCATCGTATGCCCATGTGCAACCATATCATGTCCACCCTGTTTCAACCTCACATGCACAGGCGCAACCATCGTATGCCCATGTGCAACCAAATCATGTCTACCCTCTTTGAACGTCACATGCACAGGCGCAACCATCGTATGCCCATGTGCAACCATATCATGTCCACCCTGTTTGAACCTCACATGCACAGGCGCAGTCATCGTATGCCCATGTGCAACCATATCATGTCCACCCTGTTTGAACCTCACATGCACAGGCGCAACCATCGTATGCCCATGTGCAACCATATCATGTCTACCTTGTTTCAACCTCACATGCCCAGGCGCAACCATCGTATGCCCATGTGCAACCATATCATGTCCACCATGTTTGAACCTCACATGCCCAGGCGCAACCATCGTATGCCCATGTGCAACCATATCATGTCCACCCTGTTGAACCTCACATGCCCAGGCGCAACCATCGTATACCCATGTGCAACCATATCATGTCCACCCTGTTTGAACCGCACATGCACAGGCACAACCATCGTATGCCCATGTTCAACCATATCATGTCCACCCTGTTTCAACCTCACATGCCCAGGCGCAACCATCGTATGCCCATGTGCAACCATATCATGTCCACCCTGTTTGAACCTCACATGCCCAGGCGCAGTCATCGTATGCCCATGTGCAACCATATCATGTCCACCCTGTTTGAACCTCACATGCCCAGGCGCAGTCATCGTATGCCCATGTGCAACCATATCATGTCCACCCTGTTTGAACCTCACATGCCCAGGCACAACCATCGTATGCCCATGTGCAACCATATCATGTCCACCCTGTTTCAACCTCACATGCCCAGGCACAACCATCGTATGCCCATGTGCAACCATATCATGTCCACCCTGTTTCAACCTCACATGCACAGGCACAACCATCGTATGCCCATGTGCAACCATATCATGTCCACCCTGTTTCAACCTCACATGCCCAGGCGCAGTCATCGTATGCCCATGTGCAACCATATCATGTCTACCCTGTTTCAACCTCACATGCACAGGCACAACCATTGTATGCCCATGTGCAACCATATCATGTCCACCCTGTTTCAACCTCAACCATATCATGTCCACCCTGTTTCAACCTCACATGCACAGGCGCAGTCATCGTATGCCCATGTGCAACCATATCATGTCTACCCTGTTTCAACCTCACATGCACAGGCACAACCATCGTATGCCCATGTGCAACCATATCATGTCTACCCTGTTTCAACCTCACATGCACAGGCACAACCATCGTATGCCCATGTGCAACCATATCATGTCCCCTGCACAGGCACAACCATCGTATGCCCATGTGCAACCATATCATGTCCACCCTGTTTCAACCTCACATGCACAGGCACAACCATCGTATGCCCATGTGCAACCATATCATGTCCACCCTGTTTCAACCTCACATGCACAGGCACAACCATTGTATGCCCATATGCAACCATATCATGTCCACCCTGTTTGAACTTCACATGCACAGGCACAAACATTGTATGCCCATGTGCAACCATATCATGTCTACCCTGTTTCAACCTCACATGCACAGGCACAACGATTGTATGCCCATGTGCAACCATATAATCTCTACCCTGTTTGAACCTCACATGCACAGGCGCAACCATCGTATGCCCATGTGCAACCATATCATGTCCACCCTGTTTGAACCTCACATGCACAGGCGCAACCAACCTCACATGCACAGGCGCAGTCATCGTATGCCCATGTGCAACCATATCATGTCCCCCCTGTTTCAACCTCACATGCACAGGCACAACCATCGTATGCCCATGTGCAACCATATCATGTCCACCCTTTTTCAACCTCACATGCACAGGCGCAACCATTGTATGCCCATGTGCAACCATATCATGTCCACCCTGTTTGAACCTAACATGCACAGGCACAACCATCGTATGCCCATGTGCAACCATATCATGTCTACCCTGTTTCAACCTCACATGCACAGGCACAACCATCGTATGCCCATGTGCAACCATATCATGTCCACCCTGTTTGAACCTCACATGCACAGGCGCAACCATCGTATGCCCATGTGCAACCATATCATGTCCACCCTGTTTCAACCTCACATGCCCAGGCGCAGTCATCATATGCCCATGTGCAACCATATCATGTCCACCCTGTTTCAACCTCACATGCACAGGCACAACCATCGTATGCCCATGTGCAACCATATCATGTCCACCCTGTTTGAACCTCACATGCACAGGCACAACCATCGTATGCCCATGTGCAACCATATCATGTCCACCCTGTTTCAACCTCACATGCACAGGCACAACCATTGTATGCCCATTGCAACCATATCATGTCCACCCTGTTTCAACCTCAACCATATCATGTCCACCCTGTTTCAACCTCACATGCACAGGCGCAGTCATCGTATGCCCATGTGCAACCATATCATGTCTACCCTGTTTCAACCTCACATGCACAGGCACAACCATCGTATGCCCATGTGCAACCATATCATATCTACCCTGTTTCAACCTCACATGCACAGGCACAACCATTGTATGCCCATGTGCAACCATATCATGTCCCCTGCACAAGCACAACCATCGTATGCCCATGTGCAACCATATCATGTCCACCCTGTTTCAACCTCACATGCACAGGCACAACCATCGTATGCCCATGTGCAACCATATCATGTCCACCCTGTTTCAACCTCACATGCACAGGCACAACCATCGTATGCCCATGTGCAACCATATCATGTCCACCCTGTTTGAACCTCACATGCACAGGCACAAACATCGTATGCCCATGTGCAACCATATCATGTCTACCCTGTTTCAACCTCACATGCACAGGCACAACCATCGTATGCCCATGTGCAACCATATAATCTCTACCCTGTTTGAACCTCACATGCACAGGCGCAACCATCGTATGCCCATGTGCAACCATATCATGTCCACCCTGTTTGAACCTCACATGCACAGGCGCAACCAACCTCACATGCACAGGCGCAGTCATCGTATGCCCATGTGCAACCATATCATGTCCACCCTGTTTCAACCTCACATGCACAGGCACAACCATCGTATGCCCATGTGCCTCACATGCACAGGCACAACCATCGTATGCCCATGTGCAACCATATCGTGTCCACCCTGTTTGAACCTCACATGCACAGGCGCAGTCATCGTATGCCCATGTGCAACCATATCATGTCCTCCCTGTTTGAACCTCACATGCACAGGCGCAGTGATCGTATGCCCATGTGCAACCATATCATGTCTACCCTGTTTCAACTTCACATGCCCAGGCGCAACCAGCGTATGCCCATGTGCAACCATATCATGTCCACCCTGTTTGAACCTCACATGCCCAGGCGCAACCATCGTATGCCCATGTGCAACCATATCATGTCCACCCTGTTTGAACGTCACATGCCCAGGCGCAACCATCGTATGCCCATGTGCAACCATATCATGTCCACCCTGTTTGAACCTCACATGCACAGGCGCAACCATCGTGTGCCCATGTGCAACCATATCATGTCCACCCTGTTTGAACATCACATGCACAGGCGCAACCATCGTATGCCCATGTGCAACCATATCATGTCCACCCTGTTTGAACCTCACATGCACAGGCGCAACCATCGTATGCCCATGTGCAACCATATCATGTCCACCCTGTTTGAACCTCACATGCACAGGTGCAACCATCGTATGCCCATGTGCAACCATATCATGTCCACCGTGTTTGAACCTCACATGCACAGGCGCAGTCATCGTATGCCCATGTGCAACCATATCATGTCCACCCTGTTTCAACCTCACATGCACAGGCACAGTCATCGTATACCCATGTGCAACCATATCATGTCCACCCTGTTTGAACCTAACATGCACAGGCACAACCATCGTAAGCCCATGTGCAACCATATCATGTCCACCCTGTTTCAACCTCACATGCACAGGTGCAGTCATCGTATGCCCATGTGTAACCTTATCATGTCCACCCTGTTTCAACCTCACATGCACAGGTGCAGTCATCGTATGCCCATGTGCAACCATATCATGTCTACCCTGTTTCAACCTCACATGCACAGGCACAACCATCGTATGCCCATGTGCAACCATATCATGTCCACCCTGTTTCAACCTCACATGCACAGGCTCAACCATCGTATGCCCATGTGCAACCATATCATGTCCACCCTGTTTCAACCTCACATGCACAGGCGCAACCATCGTATGCCCATGTGCAACCATATCATGTCCACCCTGTTTGAACCTCACATGCACAGGCACAACCATCGTATGCCCATGTGCAACCATATCATGTCCACCCTGTTTGAACCTCACATGCCCAGGCGTAGTCATCGTATGCCCATGTGCAACCATATCATGTCCACCCTGTTTCAACCTCACATGCCCAGGCGCAACCATCGTATGCCCATGTGCAACCATATCATGTCCACCCTGTTTCAACCTCACATGCACAGGCGCAACCATCGTATGCCCATGTGCAACCATATCATGTCTACCCTGTTTGAACCTCACATGCAGAGGCGCAACCATCGTATGCCCATGTGCAACCATATCATGTCCACCCTGTTTCAACCTCACATGCACAGGCGCAACCATCGTATGCCCATGTGCAACCAAATCATGTCTACCCTCTTTGAACGTCACATGCACAGGCGCAACCATCGTATGCCCATGTGCAACCATATCATGTCCACCCTGTTTGAACCTCACATGCACAGGCGCAGTCATCGTATGCCCATGTGCAACCATATCATGTCCACCCTGTTTGAACCTCACATGCACAGGCGCAACCATCGTATGCCCATGTGCAACCATATCATGTCTACCTTGTTTCAACCTCACATGCCCAGGCGCAACCATCGTATGCCCATGTGCAACCATATCATGTCCACCATGTTTGAACCTCACATGCCCAGGCGCAACCATCGTATGCCCATGTGCAACCATATCATGTCCACCCTGTTGAACCTCACATGCCCAGGCGCAACCATCGTATACCCATGTGCAACCATATCATGTCCACCCTGTTTGAACCGCACATGCACAGGCACAACCATCGTATGCCCATGTTCAACCATATCATGTCCACCCTGTTTCAACCTCACATGCCCAGGCGCAACCATCGTATGCCCATGTGCAACCATATCATGTCCACCCTGTTTGAACCTCACATGCCCAGGCGCAGTCATCGTATGCCCATGTGCAACCATATCATGTCCACCCTGTTTGAACCTCACATGCCCAGGCGCAGTCATCGTATGCCCATGTGCAACCATATCATGTCCACCCTGTTTGAACCTCACATGCCCAGGCACAACCATCGTATGCCCATGTGCAACCATATCATGTCCACCCTGTTTCAACCTCACATGCCCAGGCACAACCATCGTATGCCCATGTGCAACCATATCATGTCCACCCTGTTTCAACCTCACATGCACAGGCACAACCATCGTATGCCCATGTGCAACCATATCATGTCCACCCTGTTTCAACCTCACATGCCCAGGCGCAGTCATCGTATGCCCATGTGCAACCATATCATGTCTACCCTGTTTCAACCTCACATGCACAGGCACAACCATTGTATGCCCATGTGCAACCATATCATGTCCACCCTGTTTCAACCTCAACCATATCATGTCCACCCTGTTTCAACCTCACATGCACAGGCGCAGTCATCGTATGCCCATGTGCAACCATATCATGTCTACCCTGTTTCAACCTCACATGCACAGGCACAACCATCGTATGCCCATGTGCAACCATATCATGTCTACCCTGTTTCAACCTCACATGCACAGGCACAACCATCGTATGCCCATGTGCAACCATATCATGTCCCCTGCACAGGCACAACCATCGTATGCCCATGTGCAACCATATCATGTCCACCCTGTTTCAACCTCACATGCACAGGCACAACCATCGTATGCCCATGTGCAACCATATCATGTCCACCCTGTTTCAACCTCACATGCACAGGCACAACCATTGTATGCCCATATGCAACCATATCATGTCCACCCTGTTTGAACTTCACATGCACAGGCACAAACATTGTATGCCCATGTGCAACCATATCATGTCTACCCTGTTTCAACCTCACATGCACAGGCACAACGATTGTATGCCCATGTGCAACCATATAATCTCTACCCTGTTTGAACCTCACATGCACAGGCGCAACCATCGTATGCCCATGTGCAACCATATCATGTCCACCCTGTTTGAACCTCACATGCACAGGCGCAACCAACCTCACATGCACAGGCGCAGTCATCGTATGCCCATGTGCAACCATATCATGTCCCCCCTGTTTCAACCTCACATGCACAGGCACAACCATCGTATGCCCATGTGCAACCATATCATGTCCACCCTTTTTCAACCTCACATGCACAGGCGCAACCATTGTATGCCCATGTGCAACCATATCATGTCCACCCTGTTTGAACCTAACATGCACAGGCACAACCATCGTATGCCCATGTGCAACCATATCATGTCTACCCTGTTTCAACCTCACATGCACAGGCACAACCATCGTATGCCCATGTGCAACCATATCATGTCCACCCTGTTTGAACCTCACATGCACAGGCGCAACCATCGTATGCCCATGTGCAACCATATCATGTCCACCCTGTTTCAACCTCACATGCCCAGGCGCAGTCATCATATGCCCATGTGCAACCATATCATGTCCACCCTGTTTCAACCTCACATGCACAGGCACAACCATCGTATGCCCATGTGCAACCATATCATGTCCACCCTGTTTGAACCTCACATGCACAGGCACAACCATCGTATGCCCATGTGCAACCATATCATGTCCACCCTGTTTCAACCTCACATGCACAGGCACAACCATTGTATGCCCATTGCAACCATATCATGTCCACCCTGTTTCAACCTCAACCATATCATGTCCACCCTGTTTCAACCTCACATGCACAGGCGCAGTCATCGTATGCCCATGTGCAACCATATCATGTCTACCCTGTTTCAACCTCACATGCACAGGCACAACCATCGTATGCCCATGTGCAACCATATCATATCTACCCTGTTTCAACCTCACATGCACAGGCACAACCATTGTATGCCCATGTGCAACCATATCATGTCCCCTGCACAAGCACAACCATCGTATGCCCATGTGCAACCATATCATGTCCACCCTGTTTCAACCTCACATGCACAGGCACAACCATCGTATGCCCATGTGCAACCATATCATGTCCACCCTGTTTCAACCTCACATGCACAGGCACAACCATCGTATGCCCATGTGCAACCATATCATGTCCACCCTGTTTGAACCTCACATGCACAGGCACAAACATCGTATGCCCATGTGCAACCATATCATGTCTACCCTGTTTCAACCTCACATGCACAGGCACAACCATCGTATGCCCATGTGCAACCATATCATGTCCACCCTTTTTCAACCTCACATGCACAGGCACAACCATTGTATGCCCATGTGCAACCATATCATGTCCACCCTGTTTGAACCTAACATGCACAGGCACAACCATCGTATGCCCATGTGCAACCATATCATGTCCACCCTGTTTGAACCTCACATGCACAGGCGCAACCATCGTGTGCCCATGTGCAACCATATCATGTCCACCCTGTTTGAACCTCACATGCACAGGCGCAACCATTGTATGCCCATGTGCAACCATATCATGTCCACCCTGTTTGAACCTCACATGCACAGGCGCAACCATCGTATGCCCATGTGCAACCATATCATGTCCACCCTGTTTGAACCTCACATGCACAGGTGCAACCATCGTATGCCCATGTGCAACCATATCATGTCCACCGTGTTTGAACCTCACATGCACAGGCGCAGTCATCGTATGCCCATGTGCAACCATATCATGTCCACCCTTTTCAACCTCACATGCACAGGCACAGTCATCGTATACCCATGTGCAACCATATCATGTCCACCCTGTTTGAACCTAACATGCACAGGCACAACCATCGTAAGCCCATGTGCAACCATATCATGTCCACCCTGTTTCAACCTCACATGCACAGGCGCAACCATCGTATGCCCATGTGCAACCATATCATGTCCACCCTGTTTCAACCGCACATACACAGGCGCAACCATCGTATGCGCATGTGCAACCATATCATGTCCACCCTGTTTGAACCTCACATGCACAGGCGCAACCATCTTATGCCCATGTGCAACCATATCATGTCCACCCTGTTTCAACCTCACATGCCCAGGCGCAGTCATCGTATGCCCATGTGCAACCAAATCATGTCCACCCTGTTTCAACCTCACATGCACAGGCACAACCATCGTATGCCCATGTGCAACCATATCATGTCCACCCTGTTTCAACCTCACATGCACAGGCACAACCATTGTATGCCCATGTGCAACCATATCATGTCCACCCTGTTTCAACCTCAACCATATCATGTCCACCCTGTTTCAACCTCACATGCACAGGCGCAGTCATCGTATGCCCATGTGCAACCATATCATGTCTACCCTGTTTCAACCTCACATGCACAGGCACAACCATCGTATGCCCATGTGCAACCATATCATGTCTACCCTGTTTCAACCTCACATGCACAGGCGCAGTCATCGTATGCCCATGTGCAACCATATCATGTCTACCCTGTTTCAACCTCACATGCACAGGCACAACCATTGTATGCCCATGTGCAACCATATCATGTCCACCCTGTTTCAACCTCAACCATATCATGTCCACCCTGTTTCAACCTCACATGCACAGGCGCAGTCATCGTATGCCCATGTGCAACCATATCATGTCTACCCTGTTTCAACCTCACATGCACAGGCACAACCATCGTATGCCCATGTGCAACCATATCATGTCTACCCTGTTTCAACCTCACATGCACAGGCACAACCATCGTATGCCCATGTGCAACCATATCATGTCCCCTGCACAGGCACAACCATCGTATGCCCATGTGCAACCATATCATGTCCACCCTGTTTCAACCTCACATGCACAGGCACAACCATCGTATGCCCATGTGCAACCATATCATGTCCACCCTGTTTCAACCTCACAGGCACAACCATCGTATGCCCATGTGCAACCATATCATGTCCACCCTGTTTGAACCTCACATGCACAGGCACAAACATTGTATGCCCATGTGCAACCATATCATGTCTACCCTGTTTCAACCTCACATGCACAGGCACAACGATTGTATGCCCATGTGCAACCATATAATCTCTACCCTGTTTGAACCTCACATGCACAGGCGCAACCATCGTATGCCCATGTGCAACCATATCATGTCCACCCTGTTTGAACCTCACATGCACAGGCGCAACCAACCTCACATGCACAGGCGCAGTCATCTTATACCCATGTGCAACCATATCATGTCCACCCTGTTTCAACCTCACATGCACAGGCACAACCATCGTATGCCCATGTGCAACCATATCATGTCCACCCTGTTTCAACCTCACATGCCCAGGCGCAACCATCGTATGCCCATGTGCAACCATATCATGTCCACCCTTTTTCAACCTCACATGCACCGGCGCAACCATTGTATGCCCATGTGCAACCATATCATGTCCACCCTGTTTGAACCTAACATGCACAGGCACAACCATCGTATGCCCATGTGCAACCATATCATGTCTACCCTGATTCAACCTCACATGCACAGGCGCAACCATCGTATGCCCATGTGCAACCATATCATGTCCACCCTGTTTGAACCTAACATGCACAGGCACAACCATCGTATGCCCATGTGCAACCATATCATGTCCACCCTGTTTGAACCTAACATGCACAGGCACAACCATCGTATGCCCATGTGCAACCATATCATGTCCACCCTGTTTCAACCTCACATGCACAGGCACAACCATCGTATGCCCATGTGCAACCATATCATGTCCACCCTGTTTGAACCTCACATGCACAGGCACAACCATCGTATGCCCATGTGCAACCATATCATGTCCACCCTGTTTCAACCTCACATGCACAGGCACAACCATTGTATGCCCATTGCAACCATATCATGTCCACCCTGTTTCAACCTCAACCATATCATGTCCACCCTGTTTCAACCTCACATGCACAGGCGCAGTCATCGTATGCCCATGTGCAACCATATCATGTCCCATGCACAAGCACAACCATCGTATGCCCATGTGCAACCATATCATGTCCACCCTGTTTCAACCTCACATGCACAGGCACAACCATCGTATGCCCATGTGCAACCATATCATGTCCACCCTGTTTCAACCTCACATGCACAGGCACAACCATCGTATGCCCATGTGCAACCATATCATGTCCACCCTGTTTGAACCTCACATGCACAGGCACAAACATCGTATGCCCATGTGCAACCATATCATGTCTACCCTGTTTCAACCTCACATGCACAGGCACAACCTTCGTATGCCCATGTGCAACCATATAATCTCTACCCTGTTTGAACCACACATGCACAGGCGCAACCATCGTATGCCCATGTGCAACCATATCATGTCCACCCTGTTTGAACCTCACATGCACAGGCGCAACCAACCTCACATGCACAGGCGCAGTCATCGTATGCCCATGTGCAACCATATCATGTCCATCCTGTTTCAACCTCACATGCACAGGCGCAACCATCGTATGCCCATGTGCAACCATATCATGTCCACCCTGTTTCAACCTCACATGCACAGGCGCAACCATCGTATGCCCATGTGCAACCATATCATGTCCACCCTTTTTCAACCTCACATGCACAGGCACAACCATCGTATGCCCATGTGCAACCATATCATGTCCACCCTGTTTGAACCTAACATGCACAGGCACAACCATCGTATGCCCATGTGCAACCATATCATGTCCACCCTGTTTCAACCTCACATGCACAGGCGCAACCATCGTATGCCCATGTGCAACCATATCATGTCCACCCTGTTTCAACCTCACATGCACAGGCGCAACCATCGTATGCCCATGTGAACCCATATCATGTCCACCCTGTTTCAACCTCACATGCACAGGCGCAACCATCGTATGCCCATGTGCAACCATATCATGTCCACCCTGTTTCAACCTCACATGCACAGGCGCAACCATCGTATGCCCATGTGCAACCATATCATGTCTACCCTGTTTCAACCTCACATGCACAGGCGCAACCATCGTATGCCCATGTGCAACCATATCATGTCCACCCTGTTTCAACCTCACATGCACAGGCGCAACCATCGTATGCCCATGTGCAACCATATCATGTCCACCCTGTTTCAACCTCACATGCACAGGCGCAACCATCGTATGCCCATGTGCAACCATATCATGTCCACCCTGTTTCAACCTAACATGCAAAGGCGCAACCATTGTATGCCCATGTGCAACCATATCATGTCCACCCTGTTTCAACCTCACATGCACAGGTGCAGTCATCGTATGCCCATGTGCAACCAAATCATGTCCACCCTGTTTCAACCTCACATGCACAGGCACAACCATCGTATGCCCATGTGCAACCATATCATGTCCACCCTGTTTCAACCTCACATGCACAGGCACAACCATTGTATGCCCATGTGCAACCATATCATGTCCACCCTGTTTCAACCTCACATGCACAGGCACAACCATCGTAGGCCCATGTGCAACTATATCATGTCCACCCTGTTTCAACCTCACATGCACAGGCGCAACCATCATAGGCCCATGTGCAACCATATCATGTCCACCCTGTTTCAACCTCACATGCACAGGCGCAACCATTGTATGCCCATGTGCAACCATATCATGTCCACCCTGTTTCAACCTCACATGCACAGGCGCAACCATCGTATGCCCATGTGCAACCATATCATGTCCACCCTTTTTCAACCTCACATGCACAGGCGCAACCATCGTATGCCCATGTGCAACCATATCATGTCCACCCTGTTTCAACCTCACATGCACAGGCGCAAACATCGTATGCCCATGTGCAACCATATCATGTCTACCCTGTTTCAACTTCACATGCACAGGTGCAACCATCGTATGCCCATGTGCAACCATATCATGTCTACCCTGTTTCAACCTCACATGCACAGGCGCAACCATCGTATGCCCATGTGCAACCATATCATGTCCACCCTGTTTCAACCTCACATGCACAGGCGCATCCATCGTATGCCCATGTGCAACCATATCATGTCCACCCTGTTTCAACCTCACATGCCCAGGCGCAGTCATCGTATGCCCATGTGCAACCATATCAGTCCACCCTGTTTCAACCTCACATGCACAGGCACAACCATCGTATGCCCATGTGCAACCATATCATGTCCACCCTGTTTCAACCTCACATGCACAGGCACAACCATCGTATGCCCATGTGCAACCATATCATGTCCACCCTGTTTCAACCTCACATGAACAGGCACAACCATCGTATGCCCATGTGCAACCATATCATGTCCACCCTGTTTCAACCTCACATGCACAGGCACAACCATTGTATGCCCATGTGCAACCATACCCATGTGCAACCATATCATGTCTACCCTGTTTCAACCTCAACCATATCATGTCCACCCTGTTTCAACATCACATGCACAGGCGCAGTCATCGTATGCCCATGTGCAACCATATCATGTCTACCCTGTTTCAACCTCACATGCACAGGCACAACCATCGTATGCCCATGTGCAACCATATCATGTCTACCCTGTTTCAACCTCACATGCACAGGCACAACCATCGTATGCCCATGTGCAACCATATCATGTCCCCTGCACAGGCACAACCATCGTATGCCCATGTGCAACCATATCATATCCACCCTGTTTCAACCTCACATGCACAGGCACAACCATCGTATGCCCATGTGCAATCATATCATGTCCACCCTGTTTCAACCTCACATGCACAGGCACAACCATTGAATGCCCATGTGCAACCATATCATGTCCACCCTGTTTGAACTTCACATGCACAGGCACAACCATTGTATGCCCATGTGCAACCATATCATGTCTACCCTGTTTCAACCTCACATGCACAGGTGCAGTCATCGTATACCCATGTGCAACCATATCATGTCCACCCTATTTGAACCTCACATGCACAGGCACAACCATCGTATGCCCATGTGCAACCATATCATGTCCACCCTGTTTGAACCTCACATGCACAGGCGCAACCATCGTATGCCCATGTGCAACCATATCATGCCTACCCTGTTTCAACCTCACATGCACAGGCGCAACCATTGTATGCCCATGTGCAACCATATCATGTCCACCCTGTTTGAACCTCACATGCACAGGCGCAACCATCGTACGCCCATGTGCAACCATATCATGTCCACCCTGTTTCAACCTCACATGCACAGGCACAACCATCGTATGCCCATGTGCCTCACATGCACAGGCACAACCATCGTATGCCCATGTGCAACCATATCGTGTCCACCCTGTTTGAACCTCACATGCACAGGCGCAGTCATCGTATGCCCATGTGCAACCATATCATGTCTACCCTGTTTCAACTTCACATGCCCAGGCGCAACCAGCGTATGCCCATGTGCAACCATATCATGTCCACCCTGTTTGAACCTCACATGCCCAGGCGCAACCATCGTATGCCCATGTGCAACCATATCATGTCCACCCTGTTTGAACGTCACATGCCCAGGCGCAACCATCGTATGCCCATGTGCAACCATATCATGTCCACCCTGTTTGAACCTCACATGCACAGGCGCAACCATCGTGTGCCCATGTGCAACCATATCATGTCCACCCTGTTTGAACATCACATGCACAGGCGCAACCATCGTATGCCCATGTGCAACCATATCATGTCCACCCTGTTTGAACCTCACATGCACAGGCGCAACCATCGTATGCCCATGTGCAACCATATCATGTCCACCCTGTTTGAACCTCACATGCACAGGTGCAACCATCGTATGCCCATGTGCAACCATATCATGTCCACCGTGTTTGAACCTCACATGCACAGGCGCAGTCATCATATGCCCATGTGCAACCATATCATGTCCACCCTGTTTCAACCTCACATGCACAGGCACAGTCATCGTATACCCATGTGCAACCATATCATGTCCACCCTGTTTGAACCTAACATGCACAGGCACAACCATCGTAAGCCCATGTGCAACCATATCATGTCCACCCTGTTTCAACCTCACATGCACAGGTGCAGTCATCGTATGCCCATGTGTAACCTTATCATGTCCACCCTGTTTCAACCTCACATGCACAGGTGCAGTCATCGTATGCCCATGTGCAACCATATCATGTCTACCCTGTTTCAACCTCACATGCACAGGCACAACCATCGTATGCCCATGTGCAACCATATCATGTCCACCCTGTTTCAACCTCACATGCACAGGCTCAACCATCGTATGCCCATGTGCAACCATATCATGTCCACCCTGTTTCAACCTCACATGCACAGGCGCAACCATCGTATGCCCATGTGCAACCATATCATGTCCACCCTGTTTGAACCTCACATGCACAGGCACAACCATCGTATGCCCATGTGCAACCATATCATGTCCACCCTGTTTGAACCTCACATGCCCAGGCGTAGTCATCGTATGCCCATGTGCAACCATATCATGTCCACCCTGTTTCAACCTCACATGCCCAGGCGCAACCATCGTATGCCCATGTGCAACCATATCATGTCCACCCTGTTTCAACCTCACATGCACAGGCGCAACCATCGTATGCCCATGTGCAACCATATCATGTCTACCCTGTTTGAACCTCACATGCAGAGGCGCAACCATCGTATGCCCATGTGCAACCATATCATGTCCACCCTGTTTCAACCTCACATGCACAGGCGCAACCATCGTATGCCCATGTGCAACCAAATCATGTCTACCCTCTTTGAACGTCACATGCACAGGCGCAACCATCGTATGCCCATGTGCAACCATATCATGTCCACCCTGTTTGAACCTCACATGCACAGGCGCAGTCATCGTATGCCCATGTGCAACCATATCATGTCCACCCTGTTTGAACCTCACATGCACAGGCGCAACCATCGTATGCCCATGTGCAACCATATCATGTCTACCTTGTTTCAACCTCACATGCCCAGGCGCAACCATCGTATGCCCATGTGCAACCATATCATGTCCACCATGTTTGAACCTCACATGCCCAGGCGCAACCATCGTATGCCCATGTGCAACCATATCATGTCCACCCTGTTGAACCTCACATGCCCAGGCGCAACCATCGTATACCCATGTGCAACCATATCATGTCCACCCTGTTTGAACCGCACATGCACAGGCACAACCATCGTATGCCCATGTTCAACCATATCATGTCCACCCTGTTTCAACCTCACATGCCCAGGCGCAACCATCGTATGCCCATGTGCAACCATATCATGTCCACCCTGTTTGAACCTCACATGCCCAGGCGCAGTCATCGTATGCCCATGTGCAACCATATCATGTCCACCCTGTTTGAACCTCACATGCCCAGGCGCAGTCATCGTATGCCCATGTGCAACCATATCATGTCCACCCTGTTTGAACCTCACATGCCCAGGCACAACCATCGTATGCCCATGTGCAACCATATCATGTCCACCCTGTTTCAACCTCACATGCCCAGGCACAACCATCGTATGCCCATGTGCAACCATATCATGTCCACCCTGTTTCAACCTCACATGCACAGGCACAACCATCGTATGCCCATGTGCAACCATATCATGTCCACCCTGTTTCAACCTCACATGCCCAGGCGCAGTCATCGTATGCCCATGTGCAACCATATCATGTCTACCCTGTTTCAACCTCACATGCACAGGCACAACCATTGTATGCCCATGTGCAACCATATCATGTCCACCCTGTTTCAACCTCAACCATATCATGTCCACCCTGTTTCAACCTCACATGCACAGGCGCAGTCATCGTATGCCCATGTGCAACCATATCATGTCTACCCTGTTTCAACCTCACATGCACAGGCACAACCATCGTATGCCCATGTGCAACCATATCATGTCTACCCTGTTTCAACCTCACATGCACAGGCACAACCATCGTATGCCCATGTGCAACCATATCATGTCCCCTGCACAGGCACAACCATCGTATGCCCATGTGCAACCATATCATGTCCACCCTGTTTCAACCTCACATGCACAGGCACAACCATCGTATGCCCATGTGCAACCATATCATGTCCACCCTGTTTCAACCTCACATGCACAGGCACAACCATTGTATGCCCATATGCAACCATATCATGTCCACCCTGTTTGAACTTCACATGCACAGGCACAAACATTGTATGCCCATGTGCAACCATATCATGTCTACCCTGTTTCAACCTCACATGCACAGGCACAACGATTGTATGCCCATGTGCAACCATATAATCTCTACCCTGTTTGAACCTCACATGCACAGGCGCAACCATCGTATGCCCATGTGCAACCATATCATGTCCACCCTGTTTGAACCTCACATGCACAGGCGCAACCAACCTCACATGCACAGGCGCAGTCATCGTATGCCCATGTGCAACCATATCATGTCCCCCCTGTTTCAACCTCACATGCACAGGCACAACCATCGTATGCCCATGTGCAACCATATCATGTCCACCCTTTTTCAACCTCACATGCACAGGCGCAACCATTGTATGCCCATGTGCAACCATATCATGTCCACCCTGTTTGAACCTAACATGCACAGGCACAACCATCGTATGCCCATGTGCAACCATATCATGTCTACCCTGTTTCAACCTCACATGCACAGGCACAACCATCGTATGCCCATGTGCAACCATATCATGTCCACCCTGTTTGAACCTCACATGCACAGGCGCAACCATCGTATGCCCATGTGCAACCATATCATGTCCACCCTGTTTCAACCTCACATGCCCAGGCGCAGTCATCATATGCCCATGTGCAACCATATCATGTCCACCCTGTTTCAACCTCACATGCACAGGCACAACCATCGTATGCCCATGTGCAACCATATCATGTCCACCCTGTTTGAACCTCACATGCACAGGCACAACCATCGTATGCCCATGTGCAACCATATCATGTCCACCCTGTTTCAACCTCACATGCACAGGCACAACCATTGTATGCCCATTGCAACCATATCATGTCCACCCTGTTTCAACCTCAACCATATCATGTCCACCCTGTTTCAACCTCACATGCACAGGCGCAGTCATCGTATGCCCATGTGCAACCATATCATGTCTACCCTGTTTCAACCTCACATGCACAGGCACAACCATCGTATGCCCATGTGCAACCATATCATATCTACCCTGTTTCAACCTCACATGCACAGGCACAACCATTGTATGCCCATGTGCAACCATATCATGTCCCCTGCACAAGCACAACCATCGTATGCCCATGTGCAACCATATCATGTCCACCCTGTTTCAACCTCACATGCACAGGCACAACCATCGTATGCCCATGTGCAACCATATCATGTCCACCCTGTTTCAACCTCACATGCACAGGCACAACCATCGTATGCCCATGTGCAACCATATCATGTCCACCCTGTTTGAACCTCACATGCACAGGCACAAACATCGTATGCCCATGTGCAACCATATCATGTCTACCCTGTTTCAACCTCACATGCACAGGCACAACCATCGTATGCCCATGTGCAACCATATAATCTCTACCCTGTTTGAACCTCACATGCACAGGCGCAACCATCGTATGCCCATGTGCAACCATATCATGTCCACCCTGTTTGAACCTCACATGCACAGGCGCAACCAACCTCACATGCACAGGCGCAGTCATCGTATGCCCATGTGCAACCATATCATGTCCATCCTGTTTCAACCTCACATGCACAGGCGCAACCATCGTATGCCCATGTGCAACCATATCATGTCCACCCTGTTTCAACCTCACATGCACAGGCGCAACCATCGTATGCCCATGTGCAACCATATCATGTCCACCCTTTTTCAACCTCACATGCACAGGCACAACCATCGTATGCCCATGTGCAACCATATCATGTCCACCCTTTTTCAACCTCACATGCCCAGGCGCAACCATCGTATGCCCATGTGCAACCATATCATGTCCACCCTGTTTGAACCTAACATGCACAGGCACAACCATCGTATGCCCATGTGCAACCATATCATGTCCACCCTGTTTCAACCTCACATGCACAGGCGCAACCATCGTATGCCCATGTGCAACCATATCATGTCCACCCTGTTTGAACCTCACATGCCCAGGCGCAACCATCGTATGCCCATGTGCAACCATATCATGTCCACCCTGTTTGAACCTCACATGCACAGGCACAGTCATCGTATGACCATGTGCAACCACATCATGTCCACCCTGTTTCAACCTCACATGCACAGGCACAACCATCGTATGCCCATGTGCAACCATATCATGTCCACCCTGTTTCAACCTCACATGCCCAGGCGCAGTCATCATATGCCCATGGGCAACCATATCATGTCCACCCTGTTTGAACCTCACATGCCCAGGTGCAGTCATCGTATACCCATGTGCAACCATATCATGTCCACCCTGTTTGAACCTCACATGCACAGGCACAACCATCGTATGCCCATGTGCAACCATATCATGTCCCCTGCACAGGCACAACCATCATTTGCCCATGTGCAACCATATCATGTCCACCCTGTTTCAACCTCACATGCACAGGCACAACCATCCTATGCCCATGTGCAACCATATCATGTCTACCCTGTTTCTACCTCACATGCACAGGCACAAACATCATATGCCCATGTGCAACCATATCATGTCTACCCTGTTTCAACCTCACATGCCCAGGCGCAGTCATCGTATGCCTATGTGCAACCATATCATGTCCACCCTGTTTCAACCTCACATGCACAGGCACAACCATCATATGCCCATGTGCAACCATATAATGTCCACCCTGTTTCAACCTCACATGCACAGGCACAACCATCGTATGCCCATGTGCAACCATATCATGTCCACCCTGTTTCAACCTCACATGCCCAGGCGCAGTCATCGTATGCCCATGTGCAACCATATCATGTCTACCCTGTTTCAACCTCACATGCCCAGGCGCAGTCATCGTATGCCCATGTGCAACCATATCATGTCTACCCTGTTTCAACCTCACACGCACAGGCACAACCATCGTATGCCCATGTGCAACCATATCATGTCCACCCTGTTTGAACCTCACATGCACAGACACAACCATCGTATGCCCATGTGCAACCATATCATGTCCACCCTGTTTCAACCTCACATGCCCAGGCGCAGTCATCGTATGCCCATGTGCAACCATATCATGTCCACCCTGTTTCAACCTCACATGCACAGGCGCAACAACCGTATGCCCATGTGCAACCATATCATGTCCACCCTGTTTCAACCTCACATGCACAGGCGCAACCATCGTATGCCCATGTGCAACCATATCATGTCTATGCTGTTTGAACCTCACATGCACAGGCGCAACCATCGTATGCCCATGTGGAACCATATCATGTCTACCCTGTTTCAACCTCACATGCACAGGAGCAACCATCGTATGCCCATGTGCAACCATATCATGTCCACCCTGTTTCAACCTCACATGCACAGGCGCAACCATCGTATGCCCATGTGCAACCATATCATGTCTACCCTGTTTCAACCTCACATGCACAGGCGCAACCATCGTATGCCCATGTGCAACCATATCATGTCCACCCTGTTTCAACCTTACATGCACAGGCGCAACCATCGTATGCCCATGTGCAACCATATCATGTCCACCCTGTTTCAACCTCACATGCACAGGCGCAACCATCGTATGCCCATGTGCAACCATATCATGTCCACCCTGTTTGAACCTCACATGCACAGGCGCAACCATCGTATGCCCATGTGCAACCATATCATGTCCACCCTGTTTCAACCTCACATGCCCAGGCGCAACCATCGTATGCCCATGTGCAACCATATCATGTCTACCCTGTTTCAACCTCACATGCACAGGCACAACCATCGTATGCCCATGTGCAACCATATCATGTCCACCCTGTTTCAACCTCACATGCACAGGCGCAACCATCGTATGCCCATGTTCAACCATATCATGTCCACCCTGTTTCAACCTCACATGCACAGGCGCAGTCATCGTATGCCCATGTGCAACCATATCATGTCCACCCTGTTTCAACCTCACATGCACAGGCACAACCATCGTATGCCCATGTGCAACCAAATCATGTCCACCCTGTTTCAACCTCACATGCCCAGGCGCAGTCATCGTATGCCCATGTGCAACAATATCATATCCACCCTGTTTGAACCTCACATGCACAGGCGCAGTCATCGTATGCCCATGTGCAACCATATCATGTCCACCCTGTTTGAACCTCACATGCACAGGCGCAACCATCGTATGCCCATGTGCAACCATATCATGTCCACCCTGTTTGAACCTCACATGCCCAGGCGCAACCATCGTATGCCCATGTGCAACCATATCATGTCCACCCTGTTTGAACCTCACATGCCCAGGCGCAACCATCGTATGCCCATGTGCAACCATATCATGTCCACCCTGTTTGAACCTCACATGCCCAGGCGCAACCATCGTATGCCCATGTGCAACCATATCATGTCCACCCTGTTTGAACCTCACATGCACAGGCACAACCATCGTATGCCCATATGCAACCATATCATGTCCACCCTGTTTCAACCTCACATGCAGAGGCACAACCATCGTATGCCCATGTGCAACCATATCATGTCCACCCTGTTTCAACCTCACATGCACAGGCGCAGTCATCGTATGCCCATGTGCAACCATATCATGTCCACCCTGTTTGAACCTCACATGCACAGGCACAGTCATCGTATGCCCATGTGCAACCATATCATGTCCACCCTGTTTGAACCTCACATGCCCAGGCGCAGTCATCGTATGCCCATGTGCAACCATATCATGTCTATGCTGTTTGAACCTCACATGCACAGGCGCAGTCATTGTATGCCCATGTGCAACCATATCATGTCCACCCTGTTTGAACCTCACATGCACAGGTGCAGTCATCGTATGCCCATGTGCAACCATATCATGTCCACCCTGTTTCAACCTCACATGCACAGGCGCAGTCATCGTATGCCCATGTGCAACCATATCATGTCCACCCTGTTTCAACCTCACATGCACAGGCGCAACCATCGTATGCCCATGTGCAACCATATCATATCCACCCTGTTTGAACCTCACATGCACAGGCGCAACCATCGTATGCCCATGTGCAACCATACAATGTCCACCCTGTTTCAACCTCACATGCACAGGCGCAGTCATCGTATACCCATGTGCAACCATATCATGTCCACCCTGTTTGAACCTAACATGCACAGGCACAACCATCGTATGCCCATGTGCAACCATATCATGTCCACCCTGTTTCAACCTCACATGCACAGGCGCAGTCATCGTATACCCATGTGCAACCATATCATGTCCACCCTGTTTGAACCTCACATGCACAGGCGCAACCATCGTATGCCCATGTGCAACCATATCATGTCCACCCTGTTTGAACCTCACATGCCCAGGCGCAACCATCGTATGCCCATGTGCAACCATATCATGTCCACCCTGTTTGAACCTCACATGCACAGGCACAGTCATCGTATGACCATGTGCAACCATATCATGTCCACCCTGTTTCAACCTCACATGCACAGGCACAACCATCGTATGCCCATGTGCAACCATATCATGTCCACCCTGTTTCAACCTCACATGCCCAGGCGCAGTCATTGTATGCCCATGGGCAACCATATCATGTCCACCCTGTTTGAACCTCACATGCCCAGGTGCAGTCATCGTATACCCATGTGCAACCATATCATGTCCACCCTGTTTGAACCTCACATGCACAGGCACAACCATCGTATGCCCATGTGCAACCATATCATGTCCCCTGCACAGGCACAACCATCATATGCCCATGTGCAACCATATCATGTCCACCCTGTTTCAACCTCACATGCACAGGCACAACCATCCTATGCCCATGTGCAACCATATCATGTCTACCCTGTTTCTACCTCACATGCACAGGCACAAACATCACATGCCCATGTGCAACCATATCATGTCTACCCTGTTTCAACCTCACATGCCCAGGCGCAGTCATCGTATGCCTATGTGCAACCATATCATGTCCACCCTGTTTCAACCTCACATGCACAGGCACAACCATCATATGCCCATGTGCAACCATATCATGTCCACCCTGTTTCAACCTCACATGCACAGGCACAACCATCGTATGCCCATGTGCAACCATATCATGTCCACCCTGTTTCAACCTCACATGCCCAGGCGCAGTCATCGTATGCCCATGTGCAACCATATCATGTCTACCCTGTTTCAACCTCACATGCCCAGGCGCAGTCATCGTATGCCCATGTGCAACCATATCATGTCTACCCTGTTTCAACCTCACACGCACAGGCACAACCATCGTATGCCCATGTGCAACCATATCATGTCCACCCTGTTTGAACCTCACATGCACAGGCACAACCATCGTATGCCCATGTGCAACCATATCATGTCCACCCTGTTTCAACCTCACATGCCCAGGCGCAGTGATCGTATGCCCATGTGCAACCATATCATGTCCACCCTGTTTGAACCTCACATGCACAGGCACAACCATCGTATGCCCATGTGCAACCATATCATGTCCACCCTGTTTCAACCTCACATGCCCAGGCGCAGTCATCGTATGCCCATGTGCAACCATATCATGTCCACCCTGTTTCAACCTCACATGCACAGGCGCAACAACCGTATGCCCATGTGCAACCATATCATGTCCAGCCTGTTTCAACCTCACATGCACAGGCGCAACCATCGTATGCCCATGTGCAACCATATCATGTCTATGCTGTTTGAACCTCACATGCACAGGCGCAACCATCGTATGCCCATGTGCAACCATATCATGTCTACCCTGTTTCAACCTCACATGCACAGGAGCAACCATCGTATGCCCATGTGCAACCATATCATGTCCACCCTGTTTCAACCTCACATGCACAGGCGCAACCATCGTATGCCCATGTGCAACCATATCATGTCTACCCTGTTTCAACCTCACATGCACAGGCGCAACCATCGTATGCCCATGTGCAACCATATCATGTCCACCCTGTTTCAACCTCACATTCACAGGCGCAACCATCGTATGCCCATGTGCAACCATATCATGTCCACCCTGTTTCAACCTCACATGCACAGGCGCAACCATCGTATGCCCATGTGCAACCATATCATGTCCACCCTGTTTGAACCTCACATGCACAGGCGCAACCATCGTATGCCCATGTGCAACCATATCATGTCCACCCTGTTTCAACCTCACATGCCCAGGCGCAACCATCGTATGCCCATGTGCAACCATATCATGTCCACCCTGTTTCAACCTCACATGCACAGGCGCAACCATCGTATGCCCATGTGCAACCATATCATGTCCACCCTGTTTCAACCTCACATGCACAGGCGCAACCATCGTATGCCCATGTTCAACCATATCATGTCCACCCTGTTTCAACCTCACATGCACAGGCGCAGTCATCGTATGCCCATGTGCAACCATATCATGTCCACCCTGTTTCAACCTCACATGCACAGGCACAACCATCGTATGCCCATGTGCAACCAAATCATGTCCACCCTGTTTCAACCTCACATGCACAGGCGCAACCATCGTATGCCCATGTGCAACCATATCATGTCCACCCTGTTTCAACCTCACATGCACAGGCGCAACCATCGTATGCCCATGTGCAACCATATCATGTCCACCCTGTTTCAACCTCACATGCACAGGCGCAACCATCGTATGCCCATGTGCAACCATATCATGTCCACCCTGTTTCAACCTCACATGCACAGGCGCAACCATCGTATGCCCATGTGCAACCATATCATGCCCACCCTGTTTCAACCTCACATGCACAGGCGCAACCATCGTATGCCCATGTGCAACCATATCATGTCCACCCTGTTTCAACCTCACATGCACAGGCGCAACCATCGTATGCCCATGTGCAACCATATCATGTCCACCCTGTTTCAACCTCACATACACAGGCGCAACCATCGTATGCCCATGTGCAACCATATCATGTCCACCCTGTTTGAACCTCACATGCACAGGCGCAACCATCTTATGCCCATGTGCAACCATATCATGTCCACCCTGTTTCAACCTCACATGCCCAGGCGCAGTCATCGTATGCCCATGTGCAACCAAATCATGTCCACCCTGTTTCAACCTCACATGCACAGGCACAACCATCGTATGCCCATGTGCAACCATATCATGTCCACCTTGTTTCAACCTCACATGCACAGGCACAACCATTGTATGCCCATGTGCAACCATATCATGTCCACCCTGTTTCAACCTCAACCATATCATGTCCACCCTGTTTCAACCTCACATGCACAGGCGCAGTCATCGTATGCCCATGTGCAACCATATCATGTCTACCCTGTTTCAACCTCACATGCACAGGCACAACCATCATATGCCCATGTGCAACCATATCATGTCTACCCTGTTTCAACCTCACATGCACAGGCGCAGTCATCGTATGCCCATGTGCAACCATATCATGTCTACCCTGTTTCAACCTCACATGCACAGGCACAACCATTGTATGCCCATGTGCAACCATATCATGTCCACCCTGTTTCAACCTCAACCATATCATGTCCACCCTGTTTCAACCTCACATGCACAGGCGCAGTCATCGTATGCCCATGTGCAACCATATCATGTCTACCCTGTTTCAACCTCACATGCACAGGCACAACCATCGTATGCCCATGTGCAACCATATCATGTCTACCCTGTTTCAACCTCACATGCACAGGCACAACCATCGTATGCCCATGTGCAACCATATCATGTCCCCTGCACAGGCACAACCATCGTATGCCCATGTGCAACCATATCATGTCCACCCTGTTTCAACCTCACATGCACAGGCACAACCATCGTATGCCCATGTGCAACCATATCATGTCCACCCTGTTTCAACCTCACAGGCACAACCATCGTATGCCCATGTGCAACCATATCATGTCCACCCTGTTTGAACCTCACATGCACAGGCAAAAACATTGTATGCCCATGTGCAACCATATCATGTCTACCCTGTTTCAACCTCACATGCACAGGCACAACGATTGTATGCCCATGTGCAACCATATAATCTCTACCCTGTTTGAACCTCACATGCACAGGCGCAATCATCGTATGCCCATGTGCAACCATATCATGTCCACCCTGTTTGAACCTCACATGCACAGGCGCAACCAACCTCACATGCACAGGCGCAGTCATCTTATGCCCATGTGCAACCATATCATGTCCACCCTGTTTCAACCTCACAAGCACAGGCACAACCATCGTATGCCCATGTGCAACCATATCATGTCCACCCTGTTTCAACCTCACATGCCCAGGCGCAACCATCGTATGCCCATGTGCAACCATATCATGTCCACCCTTTTTCAACCTCACATGCACCGGCGCAACCATTGTATGCCCATGTGCAACCATATCATGTCTACCCTGTTTCAAACTGACATGCACAGGCACAACCATCGTATGCCCATGTGCAACCATATCATGTCTACCCTGTTTCAACCTCACATGCACAGGCACAACCATCGTATGCCCATGTGCAACCATATCATGTCCCCTGCACAGGCACAACCATCGTATGCCCATGTGCAACCATATCATGTCCACCCTGTTTCAACCTCACATGCACAGGCACAACCTTCGTATGCCCATGTGCAACCATATCATGTCCACCCTGTTTCAACCTCACAGGCACAACCATCGTATGCCCATGTGCAACCATATCATGTCCACCCTGTTTGAACCTCACATGCACAGGCACAAACATTGTATGCCCATGTGCAACCATATCATGTCTACCCTGTTTCAACCTCACATGCACAGGCACAACGATTGTATGCCCATGTGCAACCATATAATCTCTACCCTGTTTGAACCTCACATGCACAGGCGCAACCATCGTATGCCCATGTGCAACCATATCATGTCCACCCTGTTTAAACCTCACATGCACAGGCGCAACCAACCTCACATGCACAGGCGCAGTCATCTTATGCCCATGTGCAACCATATCATGTCCACCCTGTTTCAACCTCACATGCACAGGCACAACCATCGTATGCCCATGTGCAACCATATCATGTCCACCCTGTTTCAACCTCACATGCCCAGGCGCAACCATCGTACGCCCATGTGCAACCATATCATGTCCACCCTTTTTCAACCTCACATGCACCGGCGCAACCATTGTATGCCCAAGTGCAACCATATCATGTCCACCCTGTTTGAACCTAGCATGCACAGGCACAACCATCGTATGCCCATGTGCAACCATATCATGTCTAGCCTGTTTCAACCTCACATGCACAGGCGCAACCATCGTATGCCCATGTGCAACCATATCATGTCCACCCTGTTTGAACCTCACATGCACAGGCGCAACCATCGTATGCCCATGTGCAACCATATCATGGTCACCCTGTTTCAACCTCACATGCCCAGACGCAGTCATCGTATGCCCATGTGCAACCATATCATGTCCACCCTGTTTCAACCTCACATGCACAGGCACAACCATCGTATGCCCATGTGCAACCATATCATGTCCACCCTGTTTGAACCTCACATGCACAGGCACAACCATCGTATGCCCATGGGCAACCATATCATGTCCACCCTGTTTCAACCTCACATGCACAGGCACAACCATTGTATGCCCATTGCAACCATATCATGTCCACCCTGTTTCAACCTCAACCATATCATGTCCACCCTGTTTCAACCTCACATGCACAGGCGCAGTCATCGTATGCCCATGTGCAACCATATCATGTCCCCTGCACAAGCACAACCATCGTATGCCCATGTGCAACCATATCATGTCCACCCTGTTTCAACCTCACATGCACAGGCACAACCATCGTATGCCCATGTGCAACCATATCATGTCCACCCTGTTTCAACCTCACATGCACAGGCACAACCATCGTATGCCCATGTGCAACCATATCATGTCCACCCTGTTTGAACCTCACATGCACAGGCACAAACATCGTATGCCCATGTGCAACCATATCATGTCTACCCTGTTTCATCCTCACATGCACAGGCACAACCATCGTATGCCCATGTGCAACCATATAATCTCTACCCTGTTTGAACCTCACATGCACAGGCGCAACCATCGTATGCCCATGTGCAACCATATCATGTCCACCCTGTTTGAACCTCACATGCACAGGCGCAACCAACCTCACATGCACAGGCGCAGTCATCGTATGCCCATGTGCAACCATATCATGTCCATCCTGTTTCAACCTCACATGCACAGGCGCAACCATCGTATGCCCATGTGCAACCATATCATGTCCACCCTGTTTCAACCTCACATGCACAGGCGCAACCATCGTATGCCCATGTGCAACCATATCATGTCCACCCTTTTTCATCCCCCATCGTATGCCCATGTGAACCCATATCATGTCCACCCTGTTTCAACCTCACATGCACAGGCGCAACCATCGTATGCCCATGTGCAACCATATCATGTCCACCCTGTTTCAACCTCACATGCACAGGCGCAACCATCGTATGCCCATGTGCAACCATATCATGTCTACCCTGTTTCAACCTCACATGCACAGGCGCAACCATCGTATGCCCATGTGCAACCATATCATGTCCACCCTGTTTCAACCTCACATGCACAGGCGCAACCATCGTATGCCCATGTGCAACCATATCATGTCCACCCTGTTTCAACCTCACATGCACAGGCGCAACCATCGTATGCCCATGTGCAACCATATCATGTCCACCCTGTTTCAACCTAACATGCAAATGCGCAACCATCGTATGCCCATGTGCAACCATATCATGTCCACCCTGTTTCAACCTCACATGCACAGGTGCAGTCATCGTATGCCCATGTGCAACCAAATCATGTCCACCCTGTTTCAACCTCACATGCACAGGCACAACCATCGTATGCCCATGTGCAACCATATCATGTCCACCCTGTTTCAACCTCACATGCACAGGCACAACCATCGTATGCCCATGTGCAACCATATCATGTCCACCCTGTTTCAACCTCACATGCACAGGCACAACCATCGTAGGCCCATGTGCAACTATATCATGTCCACCGTGTTTCAACCTCACATGCACAGGCACAACCATCGTAGACCCATGTGCAACCATATCATGTCCACCCTGTTTCAACCTCACATGCACAGGCGCAACCATCATATGCCCATGTGCAACCATATCATGTCCACCCTGTTTCAACCTCACATGCACAGGCGCAACCATCGTATGCCCATGTGCAACCATATCATGTCCACCCTTTTTCAACCTCACATGCACAGGCGCAACCATCATATGCCCATGTGCAACCATATCATGTCCACCCTGTTTCAACCTCACATGCACAGGCGCAAACATCGTATGCCCATGTGCAACCATATCATGTCCACCCTGTTTCAACCTCACATGCACAGGCGCAACCATCGTATGCCCATGTGCAACCATATCATGTCTACCCTGTTTCAACCTCACATGCACAGGCGCAACCATCGTATGCCCATGTGCAACCATATCATGTCCACCCTGTTTCAACCTCACATGCACAGGCGCATCCATCGTATGCCCATGTGCAACCATATCATGTCCACCCTGTTTCAACCTCACATGCCCAGGCGCAGTCATCGTATGCCCATGTGCAACCATATCAGTCCACCCTGTTTCAACCTCACATGCACAGGCACAACCATCGTATGCCCATGTGCAACCATATCATGTCCACCCTGTTTCAACCTCACATGCACAGGCACAACCATCGTATGCCCATGTGCAACCATATCATGTCCACCCTGTTTCAACCTCACATGAACAGGCACAACCATCGTATGCCCATGTGCAACCATATCATGTCCACCCTGTTTCAACCTCACATGCACAGGCACAACCATTGTATGCCCATGTGCAACCATACCCATGTGCAACCATATCATGTCTACCCTGTTTCAACCTCAACCATATCATGTCCACCCTGTTTCAACATCACATGCACAGGCGCAGTCATCGTATGCCCATGTGCAACCATATCATGTCTACACTGTTTCAACCTCACATGCACAGGCACAACCATCGTATGCCCATGTGCAACCATATCATGTCTACCCTGTTTCAACCTCACATGCACAGGCACAACCATCGTATGCCCATGTGCAACCATATCATGTCCCCTGCACAGGCGCAACCATCGTATGCCCATGTGCAACCATATCATGGTCACCCTGTTTCAACCTCACATGCCCAGACGCAGTCATCGTATGCCCATGTGCAACCATATCATGTCCACCCTGTTTCAACCTCACATGCACAGGCACAACCATCGTATGCCCATGTGCAACCATATCATGTCCACCCTGTTTGAACCTCACATGCACAGGCACAACCATCGTATGCCCATGGGCAACCATATCATGTCCACCCTGTTTCAACCTCACATGCACAGGCACAACCATTGTATGCCCATTGCAACCATATCATGTCCACCCTGTTTCAACCTCAACCATATCATGTCCACCCTGTTTCAACCTCACATGCACAGGCGCAGTCATCGTATGCCCATGTGCAACCATATCATGTCCCCTGCACAAGCACAACCATCGTATGCCCATGTGCAACCATATCATGTCCACCCTGTTTCAACCTCACATGCACAGGCACAACCATCGTATGCCCATGTGCAACCATATCATGTCCACCCTGTTTCAACCTCACATGCACAGGCACAACCATCGTATGCCCATGTGCAACCATATCATGTCCACCCTGTTTGAACCTCACATGCACAGGCACAAACATCGTATGCCCATGTGCAACCATATCATGTCTACCCTGTTTCATCCTCACATGCACAGGCACAACCATCGTATGCCCATGTGCAACCATATAATCTCTACCCTGTTTGAACCTCACATGCACAGGCGCAACCATCGTATGCCCATGTGCAACCATATCATGTCCACCCTGTTTGAACCTCACATGCACAGGCGCAACCAACCTCACATGCACAGGCGCAGTCATCGTATGCCCATGTGCAACCATATCATGTCCATCCTGTTTCAACCTCACATGCACAGGCGCAACCATCGTATGCCCATGTGCAACCATATCATGTCCACCCTGTTTCAACCTCACATGCACAGGCGCAACCATCGTATGCCCATGTGCAACCATATCATGTCCACCCTTTTTCATCCCCCATCGTATGCCCATGTGAACCCATATCATGTCCACCCTGTTTCAACCTCACATGCACAGGCGCAACCATCGTATGCCCATGTGCAACCATATCATGTCCACCCTGTTTCAACCTCACATGCACAGGCGCAACCATCGTATGCCCATGTGCAACCATATCATGTCTACCCTGTTTCAACCTCACATGCACAGGCGCAACCATCGTATGCCCATGTGCAACCATATCATGTCCACCCTGTTTCAACCTCACATGCACAGGCGCAACCATCGTATGCCCATGTGCAACCATATCATGTCCACCCTGTTTCAACCTCACATGCACAGGCGCAACCATCGTATGCCCATGTGCAACCATATCATGTCCACCCTGTTTCAACCTAACATGCAAATGCGCAACCATCGTATGCCCATGTGCAACCATATCATGTCCACCCTGTTTCAACCTCACATGCACAGGTGCAGTCATCGTATGCCCATGTGCAACCAAATCATGTCCACCCTGTTTCAACCTCACATGCACAGGCACAACCATCGTATGCCCATGTGCAACCATATCATGTCCACCCTGTTTCAACCTCACATGCACAGGCACAACCATCGTATGCCCATGTGCAACCATATCATGTCCACCCTGTTTCAACCTCACATGCACAGGCACAACCATCGTAGGCCCATGTGCAACTATATCATGTCCACCGTGTTTCAACCTCACATGCACAGGCACAACCATCGTAGACCCATGTGCAACCATATCATGTCCACCCTGTTTCAACCTCACATGCACAGGCGCAACCATCATATGCCCATGTGCAACCATATCATGTCCACCCTGTTTCAACCTCACATGCACAGGCGCAACCATCGTATGCCCATGTGCAACCATATCATGTCCACCCTTTTTCAACCTCACATGCACAGGCGCAACCATCATATGCCCATGTGCAACCATATCATGTCCACCCTGTTTCAACCTCACATGCACAGGCGCAAACATCGTATGCCCATGTGCAACCATATCATGTCCACCCTGTTTCAACCTCACATGCACAGGCGCAACCATCGTATGCCCATGTGCAACCATATCATGTCTACCCTGTTTCAACCTCACATGCACAGGCGCAACCATCGTATGCCCATGTGCAACCATATCATGTCCACCGTTTCAACCTCACATGCACAGGCGCATCCATCGTATGCCCATGTGCAACCATATCATGTCCACCCTGTTTCAACCTCACATGCCCAGGCGCAGTCATCGTATGCCCATGTGCAACCATATCAGTCCACCCTGTTTCAACCTCACATGCACAGGCACAACCATCGTATGCCCATGTGCAACCATATCATGTCCACCCTGTTTCAACCTCACATGCACAGGCGCAACCATCGTATGCCCATGTGCAACCATATCATGTCCACCCTGTTTCAACCTCACATGAACAGGCACAACCATCGTATGCCCATGTGCAACCATATCATGTCCACCCTGTTTCAACCTCACATGCACAGGCACAACCATTGTATGCCCATGTGCAACCATATCATGTCCACCCTGTTTCAACCTCAACCATATCATGTCCACCCTGTTTCAACATCACATGCACAGGCGCAGTCATCGTATGCCCATGTGCAACCATATCATGTCTACACTGTTTCAACCTCACATGCACAGGCACAACCATCGTATGCCCATGTGCAACCATATCATGTCTACCCTGTTTCAACCTCACATGCACAGGCACAACCATCGTATGCCCATGTGCAACCATATCATGTCCCCTGCACAGGCACAACCATCGTATGCCCATGTGCAACCATATCATGTCCACCCTGTTTCAACCTCACATGCACAGGCACAACCATCGTATGCCCATGTGCAATCATATCATGTCCACCCTGTTTCAACCTCACATGCACAGGCACAACCATTGTATGCCCATGTGCAACCATATCATGTCCACCCTGTTTGAACCTCACATGCACAGGCACAACCATTGTATGCCCATGTGCAACCATATCATGTCTACCCTGTTTCAACCTCACATGCACAGGTGCAGTCATCGTATACCCATGTGCAACCATATCATGTCCACCCTATTTGAACCTCACATGCACAGGCACAACCATCGTATGCCCATGTGCAACCATATCATGTCCACCCTGTTTGAACCTCACATGCACAGGCGCAACCATCGTATGCCCATGTGCAACCATATCATGCCTACCCTGTTTCAACCTCACATGCACAGGCGCAACCATCGTATGCCCATGTGCAACCATATCATGTCCACCCTGTTTGAACCTCACATGCACAGGCGCAACCGTCGTACGCCCATGTGCAACCATATCATGTCCACCCTGTTTCAACCTCACATGCACAGGCACAACCATCGTATGCCCATGTGCCTCACATGCACAGGCACAACCATCGTATGCCCATGTGCAACCATATCGTGTCCACCCTGTTTGAACCTCACATGCACAGGCGCAGTCATCGTATGCCCATGTGCAACCATATCATGTCCTCCCTGTTTGAACCTCACATGCACAGGCGCAGTGATCGTATGCCCATGTGCAACCATATCATGTCTACCCTGTTTCAACTTCACATGCCCAGGCGCAACCATCGTATGCCCAGTTGCAACCATATCATGTCCACCCTGTTTGAACCTCACATGCCCAGGCGCAACCATCGTATGCCCATGTGCAACCATATCATGTCCACCCTGTTTGAACGTCACATGCCCAGGCGCAACCATCGTATGCCCATGTGCAACCATATCATGTCCACCCTGTTTGAACCTCACATGCACAGGCGCAACCATCGTGTGCCCATGTGCAACCATATCATGTCCACCCTGTTTGAACCTCACATGCACAGGCGCAACCATCGTATGCCCATGTGCAACCATATCATGTCCACCCTGTTTGAACCTCACATGCACAGGCGCAACCATCGTATGCCCATGTGCAACCATATCATGTCCACCCTGTTTGAACCTCACATGCACAGGTGCAACCATCGTATGCCCATGTGCAACCATATCATGTCCACCGTGTTTGAACCTCACATGCACAGGCGCAGTCATCGTATGCCCATGTGCAACCATATCATGTCCACCCTGTTTCAACCTCACATGCACAGGCACAGTCATCGTATACCCATGTGCAACCATATCATGTCCACCCTGTTTGATCCTAACATGCACAGGCACAACCATCGTATGCCCATGTGCAACCATATCATGTCCACCCTGTTTCAACCTCACATGCACAGGTGCAGTCATCGTATGCCCATGTGTAACCTTATCATGTCCACCCTGTTTCAACCTCACATGCACAGGTGCAGTCATCGTATGCCCATGTGCAACCATATCATGTCTACCCTGTTTCAACCTCACATGCACAGGCACAACCATCGTATGCCCATGTGCAACCATATCATGTCCACCCTGTTTCAACCTCACATGCACAGGCGCAACCATCGTATGCCCATGTGCAACCATATCATGTCCACCCTGTTTCAACCTCACATGCACAGGCGCAACCATCGTATGCCCATGTGCAACCATATCATGTCCACCCTGTTTGAACCTCACATGCACAGGCACAACCATCGTATGCCCATGTGCAACCATATCATGTCCACCCTGTTTGAACCTCACATGCCCAGGCGCAGTCATCGTATGCCCATGTGCAACCATATCATGTCCACCCTGTTTCAACCTCACATGCCCAGGCAAAACCATCGTATGCCCATGTGCAACCATATCATGTCCACCCTGTTTCAACCTCACATGCACAGGCGCAGTCATCGTATGCCCATGTGCAACCATATCACGTCCACCCTGTTTGAACCTCACATGCACAGGCGCAGTCATCGTATGCCCATGTGCAACCATATCATGTCCACCCTGTTTGAACCTCACATGCACAGGCGCAGTCATCGTATGCCCATGTGCAACCATATCATGTCTACCCTGTTTGAACCTCACATGCCCAGGCGCAACCATCGTATGCCCATGTGGAACCATATCATGTCCACCCTGTTTCAACCTCACATGCCCAGGCGCAGTCATCGTATGTCCATGTGCAACCATATCATGTCCACCCTGTTTCAACCTCACATGCCCAGGCGCAACCATCGTATGCCCATGTGCAACCATATCATGTCCACCCTGTTTCAACCTCACATGCACAGGCGCAACCATCGTATGCCCATGTGCAACCATATCATGTCTACCCTGTTTGAACCTCACATGCAGAGGCGCAACCATCGTATGCCCATGTGCAACCATATCATGTCCACCCTGTTTCAAGCTCACATGCACAGGCGCAACCATCGTATGCCCATGTGCAACCAAATCATGTCTACCCTGTTTGAACGTCACATGCACAGGCGCAACCATCGTATGCCCATGTGCAACCATATCATGTCCACCCTGTTTGAACCTCACATGCACAGGCGCAGTCATCGTATGCCCATGTGCAACCATATCATGTCCACCCTGTTTGAACCTCACATGCACAGGCGCAACCATCGTATGCCCATGTGCAACCATATCATGTCTACCCTGTTTCAACCTCACATGCCCAGGCGCAACCATCGTATGCCCATGTGCAACCATATCATCTCCACCATGTTTGAACCTCACATGCCCAGGCGCAACCATCGTATGCCCATGTGCAACCATATCATGTCCACCCTGTTGAACCTCACATGCCCAGGCGCAACCATCGTATGCCCATGTGCAACCATATCATGTCCACCCTGTTTGAACCTCACATGCCCAGGCGCAGTCATCGTATGCCCATGTGCAACCATATCATGTCCACCCTGTTTGAACCTCACATGCCCAGGCGCAGTCATCGTATGCCCATGTGCAACCATATCATGTCCACCCTGTTTCAACCTCACATGCCCAGGCACAACCATCATATGCCCATGTGCAACCATATCATGTCCACCCTGTTTCAACCTCACATGCCCAGGCACAACCATCGTATGCCCATGTGCAACCATATCATGTCCACCCTGTTTCAACCTCACATGCACAGGCACAACCATCGTATGCCCATGTGCAACCATATCATGTCCACCCTGTTTCAACCTCACATGCCCAGGCGCAGTCATCGTATGCCCATGTGCAACCATATCATGTCTACCCTGTTTCAACCTCACATGCACAGGCACAACCATTGTATGCCCATGTGCAACCATATCATGTCCACCCTGTTTCAACCTCAACCATATCATGTCCACCCTGTTTCAACCTCACATGCACAGGCGCAGTCATCGTATGCCCATGTGCAACCATATCATGTCTACCCTGTTTCAACCTCACATGCACAGGCACAACCATCGTATGCCCATGTGCAACCATATCATGTCTACCCTGTTTCAACCTCACATGCACAGGCACAACCATCGTATGCCCATGTGCAACCATATCATGTCCCCTGCACAACCATCGTATGCCCATGTGCAACCATATCATGTCCACCCTGTTTCAACCTCACATGCACAGGCACAACCATCGTATGCCCATGTGCAACCATATCATGTCCACCCTGTTTCAACCTCACATGCACAGGCACAACCATTGTATGCCCATGTGCAACCATATCATGTCCACCCTGTTTGAACCTCACATGCACAGGCACAAACATTGTATGCCCATGTGCAACCATATCATGTCTACCCTGTTTCAACCTCACATGCACAGGCACAACGATTGTATGCCCATGTGCAACCATATAATCTCTACCCTGTTTGAACCTCACATGCACAGGCGCAACCATCGTATGCCCATGTGCAACCATATCATGTCCACCCTGTTTGAACCTCACATGCACAGGCGCAACCAACCTCACATGCACAGGCGCAGTCATCGTATGCCCATGTGCAACCATATCATGTCCACCCTGTTTCAACCTCACAGGCACAACCATCGTATGCCCATGTGCAACCATATCATGTCCACCCTTTTTCAACCTCACATGCACAGGCGCAACCATCGTATGCCCATGTGCAACCATATCATGTCCACCCTGTTTGAACCTAACATGCACAGGCACAACCATCGTATGCCCATGTGCAACCATATCATGTCTACCCTGTTTCAACCTCACATGCACAGGCGCAACCATCGTATGCCCATGTGCAACCATATCATGTCCACCCTGTTTGAACCTCACATGCACAGGCGCAACCATCGTATGCCCATGTGCAACCATATCATGTCCACCCTGTTTCAACCTCACATGCCCAGGCGCAGTCATCATATGCCCATGTGCAACCATATCATGTCCACCCTGTTTCAACCTCACATGCACAGGCACAACCATCGTATGCCCATGTGCAACCATATCATGTCCACCCTGTTTGAACCTCACATGCACAGGCACAACCATCGTATGCCCATGTGCAACCATATCATGTCCACCCTGTTTCAACCTCACATGCACAGGCACAACCATTGTATGCCCATTGCAACCATATCATGTCCACCCTGTTTCAACCTCAACCATATCATGTCCACCCTGTTTCAACCTCACATGCACAGGCGCAGTCATCGTATGCCCATGTGCAACCATATCATGTCTACCCTGTTTCAACCTCACATGCACAGGCACAACCATCGTATGCCCATGTGCAACCATATCATGTCCACCCTGTTTCAACCTCACATGCACAGGCGCAGTCATCGTATGCCCATGTGCAACCATATCATGTCTACCCTGTTTCAACCTCACATGCACAGGCACAACCATCGTATGCCCATGTGCAACCATATCATGTCCCCTGCACAAGCACAACCATCGTATGCCCATGTGCAACCATATCATGTCCACCCTGTTTCAACCTCACATGCACAGGCACAACCATCGTATGCCCATGTGCAACCATATCATGTCCACCCTGTTTCAACCTCACATGCACAGGCACAACCATCGTATGCCCATGTGCAACCATATCATGTCCACCCTGTTTGAACCTCAAATGCACAGGCACAAACATCGTATGCCCATGTGCAACCATATCATGTCTACCCTGTTTCAACCTCACATGCACAGGCACAACCATCGTATGCCCATGTGCAACCATATAATCTCTACCCTGTTTGAACCTCACATGCACAGGCGCAACCATCGTATGCCCATGTGCAACCATATCATGTCCACCCTGTTTGAACCTCACATGCACAGGCGCAACCAACCTCACATGCACAGGCGCAGTCATCGTATGCCCATGTGCAACCATATCATGTCCATCCTGTTTCAACCTCACATGCACAGGCGCAACCATCGTATGCCCATGTGCAACCATATCATGTCCACCCTGTTTCAACCTCACATGCACAGGCGCAACCATCGTATGCCCATGTGCAACCATATCATGTCCACCCTTTTTCAACCTCACATGCACAGGCACAACCATCGTATGCCCATGTGCAAACATATCATGTCCACCCTGTTTGAACCTAACATGCACAGGCACAACCATCGTATGCCCATGTGCAACCATATCATGTCCACCCTGTTTCAACCTCACATGCACAGGCACAACCATCGTATGCCCATGTGCAACCATATCATGTCCACCCTGTTTCAACCTCACATGCACAGGCACAACCATTGTATGCCCATGTGCAACCATATCATGTCCACCCTGTTTCAACCTCACATGCACAGGCGCAACCATCGTATGCCCATGTGCAACCATATCATGTCCACCCTGTTTCAACCTCACATGCACAGGCGCAACCATCGTATGCCCATGTGCAACCATATCATGTCCACCCTGTTTGAACCTCACATGCACAGGCGCAACCATCGTATGCCCATGTGCAACCATATCATGTCCACCCTGTTTGAACCTCACATGCACAGGCGCAGTCATCGTATGCCCATGTGCAACCATATCATGTCCACCCTGTTTCAACCTCACATGCACAGGCGCAGTCATCGTATACCCATGTGCAACCATATCATGTCCACCCAGTTTGAACCTAACATGCACAGGCACAACCATCGTATGCCCATGTGCAACCATATCATGTCCACCCTGTTTCAACCTCACATGCACAGGCGCAACCATCGTATGCCCATGTGCAACCATATCATGTCTACCCTGTTTCAACCTCACATGCACAGGCGCAACCATCGTATGCCCATGTGCAACCATATCATGTCCACCCTGTTTCAACCTCACATGCACAGGCGCAACCATCGTATTCCCATGTGCAACCATATCATGTCTACCCTGTTTCAACCTCACATGCACAGGCACAACCATCGTATGCCCATGTGCAACCATATCATGTCCACCCTGTTTGAACCTCACATGCCCAGGCGCAACCATCGTATGCCCATGTGCAACCATATCATGTCTACCCTGTTTCAACCTCACATGCACAGGCGCAGTCATCGTATGCCCATGTGCAACCATATCATGTCCACCCTGTTTCAACCTCACATGCCCAGGCGCAGTCATCGTATGCCCATGTGCAACCATATCATGTCCACCCTGTTTGAACCTCACATGCACAGGCGCAACCATGGTATGCCCATGCGCAACCATATCATGTCCACCCTGTTTGAACCTCACATGCACAGGCGCAACCATCGTATGCCCATGCGCAACCATATCATGTCCACCCTGTTTGAACCTCACATGCACAGGCGCAACCATCGTATGCCCATGCGCAACCATATCATGTCCACCCTGTTTGAACCTCACATGCACCGGCGCAACCATCGTATGCCCATGCACAACCATATCATGTCTACCCTGTTTGAACCTCACATGCACAGGCGCAACCATCGTATGCCCATGTGCAACCATATCATGTCCACCCTGTTTGAACCTCACATGCACAGGCACAACCATCGTATGCCCATGTGCAACCATATCATGTCCACCCTGTTTGAACCTCACATGCACAGGCACAACCATTGTATGCCCATGTGCAACCATATCATGTCCACCCTGTTTGAACCTCGCATGCACAGGCGCAACCATTGTATGCCCATGTGCAACCATATCATGTCCACCCTGTTTGAACCTCGCATGCACAGGCGCAACCATCGTATGCCCATGTGCAACCATATCATGTCCACCCTGTTTGAACCTCGCATGCACAGGCGCAACCATCGTATGCCCATGTGCAACCATATCATGTCCACCCTGTTTGAACCTCACATGCCCAGGCGCAGTCATCGTATGCCCATGTGCAACCATATCATGTCCACCCTGTTTCATCCTCACATGCACAGGCACAACCATCGAATGCCCATGTGCAACCATATCATGTCCACCCTGTTTGAACCTCACATGCACAGGCACAACCATCGTATGCCCATGTGCAACCATATCATGTCCACCCTGTTTGAACCTAACATGCACAGGCACAACCATCGTATGCCCATGTGCAACCATATCATGTCCACCCTGTTTCAACCTCACATGCACAGGCGCAGTCATCGTATGCCCATGTGCAACCATATCATGTCCACCCTGTTTGAACCTCACATGCACAGGCACAACCATCGTATGCCCATGTGCAACCATATCATGTCCACCCTGTTTGAACCTAACATGCACAGGCACAACCATCGTATGCCCATGTGCAACCATATCATGTCCACCCTGTTTGAACCTAACATGCACAGGCACAACCATCGTATGCCCATGTGCAACCATGTCATGTCTACCCTGTTTCAACCTCGCATGCACAGGCGCAACCATCGTATGCCCATGTGCAACCATATCATGTCCACCCTGTTTGAACCTCGCATGCACAGGCACAACCATCGTATGCCCATGCGCAACCATATCATGTCCACCCTGTTTGAACCACACATGCACAGGCGCAACCATCGTATGCCCATGCGCAACCATATCATGTCTACCCTGTTTCAACCTCACATGCACAGGCGCAACCATCGTATGCCCATGTTCAACCATATCATGTCCATCCTGTTTCAACCTCACATGCTCAGGCGCAACCATCGTATGCCCATGCGCAACCATATCATGTCCACCCTGTTTGAACCTCACATGCACAGGCGCAAACATCGTATGCCCATGCGCAACCATATCATGTCCACCCTGTTTGAACCTCACATGCACAGGCGCAACCAACGTATGCCCATGCGCAACCATATCATGTCCACCCTGTTTGAACCTCACATGCACAGGCGCAACCATCGTATGCCCATGCGCAACCATATCATGTCCACCCTGTTTGAACCTCACATGCACAGGCGCAACCATCGTATGCCCATGTTCAACCATATCATGTCCATCCTGTTTCAACCTCACATGCTCAGGCGCAACCATCGTATGCCCATGCGCAACCATATCATGTCCACCCTGTTTGAACCTCACATGCACAGGAGCAACCATCGTATGCCCATGCGCAACCATATCATGTCCACCCTGTTTGAACCTCACATGCACAGGCGCAACCATCGTATGCCCATGCGCAACCATATCATGTCCACCCTGTTTGAACCTCACATGCACAGGCGCAACCATGGTATGCCCATGCGCAACCATATCATGTCCACCCTGTTTGAACCTCACATGCACAGGCGCAACCATCGTATGCCCATGCGCAACCATATCATGTCCACCCTGTTTGAACCTCACATGCACAGGCGCAACCATCGTATGCCCATGCGCAACCATATCATGTCCACCCTGTTTGAACCTCACATGCACAGGCGCAACCATCGTATGCCCATGCGCAACCATATCATGTCTACCCTGTTTAAACCTCACATGCACAGGCGCAACCATCGTATGCCCATGCGCAACCATATCATGTCCACCCTGTTTGAACCTCACATGCACAGGCACAACCATCGTATGCCCATGTGCAACCATATCATGTCCACCCTGTTTGAACCTCACATGCACAGGCACAACCATCGTATGCCCATGTGCAACCATATCATGTCCACCCTGTTTGAACCTCGCATGCACAGGCACAACCATTGTATGCCCATGTGCAACCATATCATGTCCACCCTGTTTGAACCTCGCATGCACAGGCACAACCATCGTATGCCCATGTGCAACCATATCATGTCCACCCTGTTTGAACCTCACATGCCCAGGCGCAGTCATCGTATGCCCATGTGCAACCATATCATGTCCACCCTGTTTCATTCTCACATGCACAGGCGCAACCATCGTATGCCCATGTGCAACCATATCATGTCCACCCTGTTTGAACCTCACATGCACAGGCGCAACCATTGTATGCCCATGTGCAACCATATCATGTCCACCCTGTTTGAACCTCACATGCACAGGCGCAACCATCGTATGCCCATGTGCAACCATATCATGTCCACCCTGTTTGAACCTCACATGCACAGGCGCAACCATCGTATGCCCATGTGCAACCATATCATGTCCACCCTGTTTGAACCTCACATGCACAGGCACAACCATCGTATGCCCATGTGCAACCATATCATGTCCACCCTGTTTCAACTTCACATGCACAGGCACAACCATCGTATGCCCATGTGCAACCATATCATGTCCACCCTGTTTGAACCTAACATGCACAGGCACAACCATCGTATGCCCATGTGCAACCATATCATGTCCACCCTGTTTCAACCGCACATGCACAGGCGCAGTCATCGTATGCCCATGTGCAACCATATCATGTCCACCCTGTTTGAACCTCACATGCACAGGCACAACCATCGTATGCCCATGTGCAACCATATCATGTCCACCGTGTTTGAACCTAACATGCACAGACACAACCATCGTATGCCCATGTGCAACCATATCATGTCCACCCTGTTTGAACCTAACATGCACAGGCACAACCATCGTATGCCCATGTGCAACCATATCATGTCCACCCTGTTTGAACCTAACATGCACAGGCACAACCATCGTATGCCCATGTGCAACCATATCATGTCCACCCTGTTTCAACCTCACATGCACAGGCACAACCATCGTATGCCCATGTGCAACCATATCATGTCCACCCTGTTTGAACCTCACATGCACAGGCACAACCATCGTATGCCCATGTGCAACCATATCATGTCCACCCTGTTTGAACCTCACATGCTCAGGCGCAACCATCGTATGCCCATGTGCAACCATATCATGTCTATGCTGTTTGAACCTCACATGCACAGGCGCAACCATTGTATGCCCATGTGCAACCATATCATGTCCACCCTGTTTCAACCTCACATGCACAGGCACAACCATCGTATTGCCCTGTGCAACCATATCATGTCCACCCTGTTTCAACCTCACATGCACAGGCGCAACCATTGTATGCCCATGTGCAACCATATCATGTCCACCCTTTTTCAACCTCACATGCACAGGCGCAACCATCGTATGCACATGTGCAACCATATCATGTCCACCCTGTTTGAACCTCACATGCACAGGCACAACCATCGTATGCCCATGTGCAACCATATCATGTCCACCCTGTTTCAACCTCACATGCACAGGCGCACTCATCGTATGCCCATGTGCAACCATATCATGTCCAACCTGTTTCAACCTCACATGCACAGGCGCAACCATCGTATGCCCATGTGCAACCATATCATGTCCACCCAGTTTCAACCTCACATGCCCAGGCGCAACCATCGTATGCCCATGTGCAACCATATCATGTCCACCCTGTTTCAACCTCACATGCACAGGCGCAACCATCGTATGCCCATGTGCAACCATATCATGTCCACCCTGTTTGAACCTCACATGCACAGGCGCAGTCATCGTATGCCCATGTGCAACCATATCATGTCCACCCTGTTTGAACCTCACATGCACAGGCACAGTCATCGTATGCCCATGTGCAACCATATCATGTCCACCCCCATGTGCAACCATATCATGTCCACCCTGTTTAAACCTCACATGCACAGGCACAACCATCGTATGCCCATGTGCAACCATATCATGTATACCCTGTTTCAACCTCACATGCACAGGCACAACCATCGTATGCCCATGTGCAACCATATCATGTCCACCCTGTTTCAACCTCACAGGCACAACCATTGTATGCCCATGTGCAACCATATCATGTCCACCCTGTTTGAACCTCACATGCCCAGGCGCAGTCATCGTATGCCCATGTGCAACCATATCATGTCCACCCTGTTTGAACCTAACATGAACAGGCGCAACCATCGTATGCCCATGTGCAACCATATCATGTCCACCCTGTTTGAACCTCACATGCCCAGGCGCAACCATCGTATGCCCATGTGCAACCATATCATGTCCACCCTGTTTGAACCTCACATGCACAGGCGCAACGATCGTATGCCCATGTGCAACCATATCATGTCCACCCTGTTTGAACCTCACATGCACAGGCGCAAGCATCGTATGCCCATGTGCAACCATATCATGTCCACCCTGTTTCACCCTCACATGCACAGGCACAACCATCGTATGCCCATGTGCAACCATATCATGTCCACCCTGTTTGAACCTCACATGCACAGGCACAACCATCGTATGCCCATGTGCAACCATATCATGTCCACCCTGTTTGAACCTCACATGCACAGGCACAACCATCGTATGCCCATGTGCAACCATATCATGTCCACCCTGTTTCAACCTCACATGCCCAGACGCAGTCATAGTATGCCCATGTGCAACCATATCATGTCCACCCTGTTTGAACCTCACATGCACAGGCGCAACCATCGTATGCCCATGTGCAACCATATCATGTCCACCCTGTTTGAGCCTCACATGCACAGGCACAACCACCGTATGCCCATGTGCAACCATATCATGTCCACCCCCATGTGCAACCATATCATGTCCACCCTGTTTGAACCTCACATGCACAGGCACAACCATCGTATGCCCATGTGCAACCATATCATGTCCACCCTGTTTCAACCTCACATGCACAGGCACAACCATCGTATGCCCATGTGCAACCATATCATGTCCACCCTGTTTCAACCTCACAGGCACAACCATCGTATGCCCATGTGCAACCATATCATGTCCACCCTGTTTCAACCTCACATGCCCAGGCGCAGTCATCGTATGCCCATGTGCAACCATATCATGTCCACCCTGTTTCAACCTCACATGCACAGGCGCAACCATCGTATGCCCATGTGTAACCATATCATGTCCACCCTGTTTGAACCTCACATGCCCAGGCGCAGTCATCGTATGCCCATGTGCAACCATATCATGTCTACCCTATTTGAACCTCACATGCCCAGGCGCAACCATCGTATGCCCATGTGCAACCATATCATGTCCACCCTGTTTGAACCTCACATGCACAGGCGCAACCATTGTATGCCCATGTGCAACCATATCATGTCCACCCTGTTTGAACCTCACATGCCCAGACGCAGTCATCGTATGCCCATGTGCAACCATATCATGTCCACCCTGTTTGAACCTAACATGCCCAGGCGCAACCATTGTATGCCCATGTGCAACCATATCATGTCCACCCTGTTTCAACCTCACATGCCCAGGCGCAGTCATAGTATGCCCATGTGCAACCATATCATGTCCACCCTGTTTGAACCTCACATGCACAGGCGCAACCATTGTATGCCCATGTGCAACCATATCATGTCCACCCTGTTTGAACCTCACATGCCCAGACGCAGTCATCGTATGCCCATGTGCAACCATATCATGTCCACCCTGTTTGAACCTAACATGCCCAGGCGCAACCATTGTATGCCCATGTGCAACCATATCATGTCCACCCTGTTTCAACCTCACATGCCCAGGCGCAACCATCGTATGCCCATGTGCAACCATATCATGTCCACCCTGTTTCAACCTCACATGCACAGGCGCAGTCATCGTATGCCCATGTGCAACCATATCATGTCCACCCTGTTTGAACCTCACATGCACAGGCACAACCATCGTATGCCCATGTGCAACCATATCATGTCCACCCTGTTTGAACCTCACATGCACAGGCGCAACGATCGTATGCCCATGTGCAACCATATCATGTCCACCCTGTTTGAACCTCATATGCACAGGCGCAACCATCGTATGCCCATGTGCAACCATATTATGTCCACCCTGTTTCACCCTCACATGCACAGGCGCAACCATCGTATGCACATGTGCAACCATATCATGTCCACCCTGTTTGAACCTCACATGCACAGGCACAACCATCGTATGCCCATGTGCAACCATATCATGTCCACCCTGTTTGAACCTCACATGCACAGGCACAACCATCGTATGCCCATGTGCAACCATATCATGTCCACCCTGTTTCAACCTCACATGCCCAGGCGCAGTCATAGTATGCCCATGTGCAACCATATCATGTCCACCCTGTTTGAACCTCACATGCACAGGCGCAACCATTGTATGCCCATGTGCAACCATATCATGTCCACCCTGTTTGAACCTCACATGCCCAGACGCAGTCATCGTATGCCCATGTGCAACCATATCATGTCCACCCTGTTTCAACCTCACATGCACAGGCGCAGTCATCGTATGCCCATGTGCAACCATATCATGTCCACCCTGTTTGAACCTCACATGCACAGGCACAACCATCGTATGCCCATGTGCAACCATATCATGTCCACCCTGTTTGAACCTAACATGCACAGGCACAACCATCGTATGCCCATGTGCAACCATATCATGTCCACCCTGTTTAAACCTAACATGCACAGGCACAACCATCGTATGCCCATGTGCAACCATATCATGTCCACCCTGTTTCAACCTCACATGCACAGGCACAACCATCGTATGCCCATGTGCAACCATATCATATCCACCCTGTTTGAACCTCACATGCACAGGCACAACCATCGTATGCCCATGTTCAACCATATCATGTCCATCCTGTTTCAACCTCACATGCTCAGGCACAACCATCGTGCAACCATATCATGTCTATGCTGTTTGAACCTCGCATGCACAGGCGCAACCATCGTATGCCCATGCGCAACCATATCATGTCCACCCTGTTTGAACCTCACATGCACAGGCGCAACCATCGTATGCCCATGCGCAACCATATCATGTCCACCCTGTTTGAACCTCACATGCACAGGCGCAACCATCGTATGCCCATGTGCAACCATATCATGTCTACCCTGTTTCAACCTCACATGCACAGGCGCAACCATCGTATGCCCATGTGCAACCATATCATGTCCACCCTGTTTGAACCTCACATGCACAGGCGCAACCAACGTATGCCCATGTGCAACCATATCATGTCCACCCTGTTTGAACCTCACATGCACAGGCGCAACCAACGTATGCCCATGTCACCTCACATGCCCAGGCGCAGTCATCATATGCCCATGTGCAACCATATCATGTCCACCCTGTTTCATCCTCACATGCACAGGCGCAACCATCGTATGCCCATGTGCAACCATATCATGTCCACCCTGTTTAAACCTCACATGCACAGGCGCAACCATCGTATGCCCATGTGCAACCATATCATGTCCACCCTGTTTGAACCTCACATGCACAGGCACAACCATCGTATGCCCATGTGCAACCATATCATGTCCACCCTGTTTGGACCTCACATGCACAGGCACAACCATCGTATGCCCATGTGCAACCATATCATGTACACCCTGTTTGAACCTAACATGCACAGGCACAACCATCGTATGCCCATGTGCAACCATATCATGTCCACCCTGTTTCAACCTCACATGCACAGGCGCAGTCATCGTATGCCCATGTGCAACCATATCATGTCCACCCTGTTTGAACCTCACATGCACAGGCACAACCATCGTATGCCCATGTGCAACCATATCATGTCCACCCTGTTTGAACCTAACATGCACAGACATAACCATCGTATGCCCATGTACAACCATATCATGTCCACCCTGTTTGAACCTAACATGCACAGGCACAACCATCGTATGCCCATGTGCAACCATATCATGTCCACCCTGTTTCAACCTCACATGCACAGGCACAACCATCGTATGCCCATGTGCAACCATATCATGTCCACCCTGTTTGAACCTCACATGCTCAGGCACAACCATCGTAAGCCCATGTGCAACCATATCATGTCCACCCTGTTTGAACCTCACATGCTCAGGCGCAACCATCGTATGCCCATGTGCAACCATATCATGTCTATGCTGTTTGAACCTCACATGCACAGGCGCAACCATCGTATGCCCATGTGCAACCATATCATGTCCACCCTGTTTCAACCTCACATGCACAGGCGCAACCATTGTATGCCCATGTGCAACCATATCATGTCCACCCTGTTTCAACCTCACATGCACAGGCGCAACCATCGTATGCACATGTGCAACCATATCATGTCCACCCTGTTTGAACCTCACATGCACAGGCACAACCATCGTATGCCCATGTGCAACCATATCATGTCCACCCTGTTTCAACCTCACATGCACAGGCGCACTCATCGTATGCCCATGTGCAACCATATAATGTCCAACCTGTTTCAACCTCACATGCACAGGCGCAACCATCGTATGCCCATGTGCAACCATATCATGTCCACCCAGTTTCAACCTCACATGCCCAGGCGCAACCATCGTATGCCCATGTGCAACCATACCATGTCCACCCTGTTTCAACCTCACATGCACAGGCGCAACCATCGTATGCCCATGTGCAACCATATCATATCCACCCTGTTTGAACCTCACATGCACAGGCGGAGTCATTGTATGCCCATGTGCAACCATATCATGTCCACCCTGTCTGAACCTCACATGCACAGGCACAGTCATCGTATGCCCATGTGCAACCATATCATGTCCACCCTGTTTGAACCTCACATGCACAGGCACAACCACCGTATGCCCATGTGCAACCATATCATGTCCACCCCCATGTGCAACCATATCATGTCCACCCTGTTTGAACCTCACATGCACAGGCACAACCATCGTATGCCCATGTGCAACCATATCATGTCCACCCTGTTTCAACCTCACATGCACAGGCACAACCATCGTATGCCCATGTGCAACCATATCATGTCCACCCTGTTTCAACCTCACAGGCACAACCATTGTATGCCCATGTGCAACCATATCATGCCCACCCTGTTTCAACCTCACATGCCCAGGCGCAGTCATCGTATGCCCATGTGCAACCATATCATGTCCACCCTGTTTCAACTTCACATGCACAGGTGCAACCATCGTATGCCCATGTGTAACCATATCATGTCCACCCTGTTTGAACCTCACATGCCCAGGCGCAGTCATCGTATGCCCATGTGCAACCATATCATGTCCACCCTGTTTGAACCTCACATGCCCAGGCGCAACCATCGTATGCCCATGTGCAACCATATCATGTCCACCCTGTTTGAACCTCACATGCACAGGCGCAACGATCGTATGCCCATGTGCAACCATATCATGTCCACCCTGTTTGAACCTCACATGCACAGGCGCAACCATCGTATGCCCATGTGCAACCATATCATGTCCACCCTGTTTCACCCTCACATGCACAGGCGCAACCATTGTATGCCCATGTGCAACCATATCATGTCCACCCTGTTTGAACCTCACATGCACAGGCACAACCATCGTATGCCCATGTGCAACCATATCATGTCCACCCTGTTTGAACCTCACATGCACAGGCACAACCATCGTATGCCCATGTGCAACCATATCATGTCCACCCTGTTTCAACCTCACATGCCCAGGCGCAGTCATAGTATGCCCATGTGCAACCATATCATGTCCACCCTGTTTGAACCTCACATGCACAGGCGCAACCATCGTATGCCCATGTGCAACCATATCATGTCCACCCTGTTTGAACCTCACATGCCCAGACGCAGTCATCGTATGCCCATGTGCAACCATATCATGTCCACCCTGTTTGAACCTAACATGCCCAGGCGCAACCATTGTATGCCCATGTGCAACCATATCATGTCCACCCTGTTTCAACCTCACATGCCCAGGCGCAACCATCGTATGCCCATGTGCAACCATATCATGTCCACCCTGTTTGAACCTCACATGCACAGGCGCAACCATCGTATGCCCATGTGCAACCATATCATGTCCACCCTGTTTGAACCTCACATGCACAGACACAACCATCGTATGCCCATGTGCAACCATATCATGTCCACCCTGTTTGAACCTCACATGCACAGGCACAACCATCGTATGCCCATGTGTAACCATATCATGTCCACCCTGTTTGAACCTCACATGCACAGGCACAACCATTGTATGCCCATGTGCAACAATATCATGTCCACCCTGTTTGAACCTCACATGCCCAGGCGCAGTCATCGTATGCCCATGTGCAACCATATCATGTCCACCCTGTTTCATCCTCACATGCACAGGCGCAACCATCGTATGCCCATGCGCAACCATATCATGTCCACCCTGTTTGAACCTCACATGCACAGGCGCAACCAACGTATGCCCATGTGCAAGCATATCATGTCCACCCTGTTTCAACCTCACATGCACAGGCGCAGTCATCGTATGCCCATGTGCAACCATATCATGTCCACCCTGTTTGAACCTCACATGCACAGGCACAACCATCGTATGCCCATGTGCAACCATATCATGTCCACCCTGTTTGAACCTAACATGCACAGACATAACCATCGTATGCCCATGTGCAACCATATCATGTCCACCCTGTTTGAACCTAACATGCACAGGCACAACCATCGTATGCCCATGTGCAACCATATCATGTCCACCCTGTTTCAACCTCACATGCACAGGCACAACCATCATATGCCCATGTGCAACCATATCATGTCCACCCTGTTTGAACCTCACATGCACAGGCGCAACCATCGTATGCCCATGTGCAACCATATCATGTCCACCCTGTTTGAACCTCACATGCACAGGCGCAACCATCGTATGCCCATGCGCAACCATATCATGTCCACCCTGTTTGAACCTCACATGCACAGGCGCAACCATCGTATGCCCATGCGCAACCATATCATGTCCACCCTGTTTGAACCTCACATGCACAGGCGCAACCAACGTATGCCCATGTGCAAGCATATCATGTCCACCCTGTTTCAACCTCACATGCACAGGCGCAGTCATCGTATGCCCATGTGCAACCATATCATGTCCACCCTGTTTGAACCTCACATGCACAGGCACAACCATCGTATGCCCATGTGCAACCATATCATGTCCACCCTGTTTGAACCTAACATGCACAGACATAACCATCGTATGCCCATGTGCAACCATATCATGTCCACCCTGTTTGAACCTAACATGCACAGGCACAACCATCGTATGCCCATGTGCAACCATATCATGTCCACCCTGTTTCAACCTCACATGCACAGGCGCAGTCATCGTATGCCCATGTGCAACCATATCATGTCCACCCTGTTTGAACCTCACATGCACATGCACGACCATCGTATGCCAATGTGCAACCATATCATGTCCACCCTGTTTGAACCTAACATGCACAGGCACAACCATCGTATGCCCATGTGCAACCATATCATGTCCACCCTCTTTGAACCTAACATGCACAGGCACAACCATCGTATGCCCATGTGCAACCATATCATGTCCACCCTGTTTTAACCTCACATGCACAGGCACAACCATCGTATGCCCATGTGCAACCATATCATGTCCACCCTGTTTGAACCTCACATGCACAGGCACAACCATTGTATGCCCATGTTCAACCATATCATGTCCATCCTGTTTCAACCTCACATGCTCAGGCGCAACCATCGTATGCCATGTGCAACCATATCATGTCTATGCTGTTTGAACCTCGCATGCACAGGCGCAACCATCGTATGCCCATGTGCAACCATATCATGTCCACCCTGTTTCAACCTCACATGCACAGGCACAACCATCGTATGCCCATGTGCAACCATATCATGTCCAACCTGTTTGAACCTAACATGCACAGGCACAACCATCGTATGCCCATGTGCAACCATATCATGTCCACCCTGTTTGAACCTAACATGCACAGGCACAACCATCGTATGCCCATGTGCAACCATATCATGTCCACCCTGTTTGAACCTCACATGCACATGCACAACCATCGTATGCCAATGTGCAACCATATCATGTCCACCCTGTTTGAACCTAACATGCACAGGCACAACCATCGTATGCCCATGTGCAACCATATCATATCCACCCTCTTTGAACCTAACATGCACAGGCACAACCATCGTATGCCCATGTGCAACCATATCATGTCCACCCTGTTTCAACCTCACATGCACAGGCACAACCATCGTATGCCCATGTGCAACCATATCATGTCCACCCTGTTTGAACCTCACATGCACAGGCACAACCATCGTATGCCCATGTTCAACCATATCATGTCCATCCTGTTTCAACCTCACATGCTCAGGCACAACCATCGTATGCCCATGTGCAACCATATCATGTCTATGCTGTTTGAACCTCGCATGCACAGGCGCAACCATCGTATGCCCATGTGCAACCATATCCTGTCCACCCTATTTGAACCTCGCATGCACAGGCGCAACCAACATATGCCCATGTGCAACCATATCATGTCCACCCTGTTTGAACCTCACATGCACAGGCGCAACCATCGTATGCCCATGCGCAACCATATCATGTCCACCCTGTTTGAACCTCACATGCACAGGCGCAACCATCGTATGCCCATGCGCAACCATATCATGTCTACCCTGTTTGAACCTCACATGCACAGGCGCAACCATCGTATGCCCATGCGCAACCATATCATGTCCACCCTGTTTGAACCTCACATGCACAGGCGCAACCAACGTATGCCCATGTGCAAGCATATCATGTCCACACTGTTTCAACCTCACATGCACAGGCGCAGTCATCGTATGCCCATGTGCAACCATATCATGTCCACCCTGTTTGAACCTCACATGCACAGGCACAACCATCGTATGCCCATGTGCAACCATATCATGTCCACCCTGTTTGAACCTAACATGCACAGACATAACCATCGTATGCCCATGTGCAACCATATCATGTCCACCCTGTTTGAACCTAACATGCACAGGCACAACCATCGTATGCCCATGTGCAACCATATCATGTCCACCCTGTTTGAACCTCACATGCACAGGCACAACCATCGTATGCCCATGTGCAACCATATCATGTCCACCCTGTTTGAACCTCACATGCACAGGCGCAACCATCGTATGCCCATGTGCAACCATATCATGTCCACCCTGTTTGAACCTCACATGCTCAGGCGCAACCATCGTATGCCCATGTGCAACCATATCATGTCTATGCTGTTTGAACCTCACATGCACAGGCACAACCATCGTATGCCCATGTGCAACCATATCATGTCTACCCTGTTTCAACCTCACATGCACAGGCACAACCATCGTATGCCCATGTGCAACCATATCATGTCCACCCTGTTTCAACCTCACATGCACAGGCACAACCATCGTATTGCCATGTGCAACCATATCATGTCCACCCTGTTTCAACCTCACATGCACAGGCGCAACCATTGTATGCCCATGTGCAACCATATCATGTCCACCCAGTTTCAACCTCACATGCACAGGCGCAACCATCGTATGCACATGTGCAACCATATCATGTCCACCCTGTTTGAACCTCACATGCACAGGCACAACCATCGTATGCCCATGTGCAACCATATCATGTCCACCCTGTTTCAACCTCACATGCACAGGCGCACTCATCGTATGCCCATGTGCAACCATATCATGTCCAACCTGTTTCAACCTCACATGCACAGGCGCAACCATCGTATGCCCATGTGCAACTATATCATGTCCACCCAGTTTCAACCTCACATGCCCAGGCGCAACCATCGTATGCCCATGTGCAACCATACCATGTCCACCCTGTTTCAACCTCACATGCACAGGCGCAACCATCGTATGCCCATGTGCAACCATATCATGTCCACCCTGTTTGAACCTCACATGCACAGGCGCAGTCATTGTATGCCCATGTGCAACCATATCATGTCCACCCTGTCTGAACCTCACATGCACAGGCACAGTCATCGTATGCCCATGTGCAACCATATCATGTCCACCCTGTTTGAACCTCACATGCACAGGCACAACCACCGTATGCCCATGTGCAACCATATCATGTCCACCCCCATGTGCAACCATATCATGTCCACCCTGTTTGAACCTCACATGCACAGGCACAACCATCGTATGCCCATGTGCAACCATATCATGTCCACCCTGTTTCAACCTCACATGCACAGGCACAACCATCGTATGCCCATGTGCAACCATATCATGTCCACCCTGTTTCAACCTCACAGGCACAACCATTGTATGCCCATGTGCAACCATATCATGTCCACCCTGTTTCAACCTCACATGCCCAGGCGCAGTCATCGTATGCCCATGTGCAACCATATCATGTCCACCCTGTTTCAACTTCACATGCACAGGTGCAACCATCATATGCCCATGTGTAACCATATCATGTCCACCCTGTTTGAACCTCACATGCCCAGGCGCAGTCATCGTATGCCCATGTGCAACCATATCATGTCCACCCTGTTTGAACCTAACATGCACAGGCGCAACTATCGTATGCCCATGTGCAACCATATCATGTCCACCCTGTTTGAACCTCACATGCCCAGGCACAACCATCGTATGCCCATGTGCAACCATATCATGTCCACCCTGTTTGAACCTCACATGCACAGGCGCAACGATCGTATGCCCATGTGCAACCACATCATGTCCACCCTGTTTGAACCTCACATGCACAGGCGCAACCATCGTATGCCCATGTGCAACCATATCATGTCCACCCTGTTTCACCCTCACATGCACAGGCGCAACCATTGTATGCCCATGTGCAACCATATCATGTCCACCCTGTTTCAACCTCACATGCCCAGGCGCAGTCATAGTATGCCCATGTGCAACCATATCATGTCCACCCTGTTTGAACCTCACATGCCCAGACGCAGTCATCGTATGCCCATGTGCAACCATATCATGTCCACCCTGTTTGAACCTAACATGCCCAGGCGCAACCATCGTATGCCCATGTGCAACCATATCATGTCCACCCTGTTTGAACCTCACATGCCCAGGTGCAACCATCGTATGCCCATGTGCAACCATATCATGTCCACCCTGTTTGAACCTCACATGCACAGGCGCAACCATCGTATGCCCATGTGCAACCATATCATGTCCACCCTGTTTGAACCTCACATGCACAGACACAACCATCGTATGCCCATGTGCAACCATATCATGTCCACCCTGTTTGAACCTCACATGCACAGGCACAACCATCGTATGCCCATGTGCAACCATATCATGTCCACCCTGTTTGAACCTCACATGCACAGGCACAACCATCGTATGCCCATGTGCAACCATATCATGTCCACCCTGTTTGAACCTCACATGCCCAGGTGCAGTCATCGTATGCCCATGTGCAACCATATCATGTCCACCCCGTTTCATCCTCACATGCACAGGCGCAACCATCGTATGCCCATGTGCAACCATATCATGTCCACCCTGTTTGAACCTCACATGCACAGGCGCAACCATCGTATGCCCATGTGCAACCATATCATGTCCACCCTGTTTGAACCTCACATGCACAGGCGCAAACATTGTATGCCCATGTGCAACCATATCATGTCCACCCTGTTTGAACCTCACATGCACAGGCGCAACCATCGTATGCCCATGTGCAACCATATCATGTCCACCCTGTTTGAACCTCACATGCACAGGCAGAACCATCGTATGCCCATGTGCAACCATATCATGTTCACCCTGTTTCAACCTCACATGCACAGGCACAACCATCGTATGCCCATGTGCAACCATATCATGTCCAACCTGTTTGAACCTAACATGCACAGGCACAACCATCATATGCCCATGTGCAACCATATCATGTCCACCCTGTTTGAACCTAACATGCACAGGCACAACCATCGTATGCCCATGTGCAACCATATCATGTCCACCCTGTTTCAACCTCACATGCACAGGCGCAGTCATCGTATGCCCTTTTGCAACCATATCATGTCCACCCTGTTTGAACCTCACGTGCACAGGCACAACCATCGTATGCCAATGTGCAACCATATCATGTCCACCCTGTTTGAACCTAACATGCACAGGCACAACCATCGTATGCCCATGTGCAACCATATCATGTCCACCCTGTTTGAACCTAACATGCACAGGCACAACCATCATATGCCATGTGCAACCATATCATGTCCACCCTGTTTCAACCTCACATGCACAGGCACAACCATCGTATGCCCATGTGCAACCATATCATGTCCACCCTGTTTGAACCTCACATGCACAGGCGCAACCATCGTATGCCCATGTTCAACCATATCATGTCCATCCTGTTTCAACCTCACATGCTCAGGCGCAACCATCGTATGCCCATGTGCAACCATATCATGTCTATGCTGTTTGAACCTCGCATGCACAGGCGCAACCATCGTATGCCCATGTGCAACCATATCATGTCCACCCTGTTTGAACCTCGCATGCACAGGCGCAACCAACGTATGCCCATGTGCAACCATATCATGTCCACCCTGTTTGAACCTCACATGCACAGGCGCAACCATTCTATGCCCATGCGCAACCATATCATGTCCACCCTGTTTGAACCTCACATGCACAGGCGCAACCATCGTATGCCCATGCGCAACCATATCATGTCTACCCTGTTTGAACCTCACATGCACAGGCACAACCATCGTATGCCCATGCGCAACCATATCATGTCCACCCTGTTTGAACCTCACATGCACAGGCGCAACCAACGTATGCCCATGTGCAACCATATCATGTCCACTCTGTTTGAACCTCACATGCACAGGCGCAACCAATGTATGCCCATGTGCAACCATATCATGTCCACCCTGTTTGAACCTCACATGCACAGGCGCAACCATCGTATGCCCATGTGCAACCATATCATGTCCACCCTGTTTGAACCTCACATGCACAGGCACAACCATCGTATGCCCATGTGCAACCATATCATGTCCACCCTGTTTGAACCTCACATGCACAGGCAAAACCATCGTATGCCCATGTGCAACCATATCATGTCCACCCTGTTTGAACCTCGCATGCACAGGCACAACCATCGTATGCCCATGTGCAACCATATCATGTCCACCCTGTTTGAACCTCGCATGCACAGGCACAACCATCGTATGCCCATGTGCAACCATATCATGTCCACCCTGTTTGAACCTCACATGCCCAGGCGTAGTCATCGTATGCCCATGTGCAACCATATCATGTCCACCCTGTTTCATCCTCACATGCACAGGCGCAACCATCGTATGCCCATGTGCAACCATATCATGTCCACCCTGTTTGAACCTCACATGCACAGGCGCAACCATCGTATGCCCATGTGCAACCATATCATGTCCACCCTGTTTGAACCTCACATGCACAGGCGCAACCATCGTATGCCCATGTGCAACCATATCATGTCCACCCTGTTTGAACCTCACATGCACAGGCGCAACCATTGTATGCCCATGTGCAACCATATCATGTCCACCCTGTTTGAACCTCACATGCACAGGCACAACCATCGTATGCCCATGTGCAACCATATCATGTCCACCCTGTTTCAACCTCACATGCACAGGCGCAACCATCGTATGCCCATGTGCAACCATATCATGTCCACCCTGTTTGAACCTCACATGCACAGGCGCAACCATGTATGCCCATGTGCAACCATATCATGTCTACCCTGTTTCAACCTCACATGCACAGGCGCACTCATCGTATGCCCATGTGCAACCATATCATGTCCAACCTGTTTCAACCTCACATGCACAGGCGCAACCATCGTATGACCATGTGCAACCATATCATGTCCACCCAGTTTCAACCTCACATGCCCAGGCGCAACCATCGTATGCCCATGTGCAACCATATCATGTCCACCCTGTTTCAACCTCACATACACAGGCGCAACCATCGTATGCCCATGTGCAACCATATCATGTCCACCCTGTTTGAACCTCACATGCACAGGCGCAGTCATCGTATGCCCATGTGCAACCATATCATGTCCACCCTGTGTGAACCTCACATGCACAGGCGCAGTCATCGTATGCCCATGTGCAACCATATCTTGTCCACCCTGTTTGAACCTCACATGCACAGGCACAACCATCGTATGGCCATGTGCAACCATATCATGTCCACTCCCATGTGCAACCATATCATGTCCACCCTGTTTGAACCTCACATGCACAGGCACAACCATCGTATGCCCATGTGCAACCATATCATGTCCACCCTGTTTCAACCTCACATGCACAGGCACAACCATCGTATGCCCATGTGCAACCATATCATGTCCACCCTGTTTCAACCTCACATGCACAGGCACAACCATCGTATGCCCATGTGCAACCATATCATGTCCACCCTGTTTCAACCTCACATGCCCAGGCGCAGTCATCGTATGCCCATGTGCAACCATATCATGTCCACCCTGTTTCAACCTCACATGCACAGGCGCAACCATCGTATGCCCATGTGTAACCATATCATGTCCACCCTGTTTGAACCTCACATGCCCAGGCGCAGTCATCGTATGCCCATGTGCAACCATATCATGTCCACCCTGTTTGAACCTAACATGCACAGGCGCAACCATCGTATGCCCATGTGCAACCATATCATGTCCACCCTGTTTGAACCTCACATGCCCAGGCGCAACCATCGTATGCCCATGTGCAACCATATCATGTCCACCCTGTTTGAACCTCACATGCACAGGCGCAACGATCGTATGCCCATGTGCAACCATATCATGTCCACCCTGTTTGAACCTCACATGCAGAGGCGCAACCATCGTATGCCCATGTGCAACCATATCATGTCCACCCTGTTTCACCCTCACATGCACAGGCGCAACCATCGTATGCCCATGTGCAACCATATCATGTCCACCCTGTTTGAACCTCACATGCACAGGCGCAACCATCGTATGCCCATGTGCAACCATATCATGTCCACCCTGTTTGAACCTCACATGCACAGGCGCAACCATCGTATGCCCATGTGCAACCATATCATGTCCACCCTGTTTCAACCTCACATGCCCAGGCGCAAACATCGTATGCCCATGTGCAACCATATCATGTCCACCCTGTTTCAACCTCACATGCACAGGCGCAACCATCGTATGCCCATGTGCAACCATATCATGTCCACCCTGTTTGAACCTCACATGCACAGGCGCAACCATCGTATGCCCATGTCCAACCATATCATGTCCACCCTGTTTGAACCTCACATGCACTGGCGCAACCATCGTATGCCCATGTGCAACCATATCATGTCCACCCTGTTTGAACCTCACATGCCCAGGCGCAGTCATTGTATGCCCATGTGCAACCATATCATGTCCACCCTGTTTGAACCTAACATGCACAGGCACAACCATCGTATGCCCATGTGCAACCATATCATGTCCACCCTGTTTCAACCTCACATGCCCAGGCGCAACCATCGTATGCCCATGTGCAACCATATCATGTCCACCCTGTTTCAACCTCGCATGCACAGGCACAACCATCGTATGCCCATGTGCAACCATATCATGTCCACCCTGTTTCAACCTCGCATGCACAGGCACAACCATCGTATGCCCATGTGCAACCATATCATGTCCACCCTGTTTGAACCTCACATGCACAGGCACAACCATCGTATGCCCATGTGCAACCATATCATGTCCACCCTGTTTGAACCTCACATGCACAGGCGCATCCATCGTATGCCCATGTGCAACCATATCATGTCCACCCTGTTTGAACCTCACATGCACAGGCGCAACCATTGTATGCCCATGTGCAACCATATCATGTCCACCCTGTTTCAACCTCACATGCACAGGCGCAACCATCGTATGCCCATGTGCAACCATATCATGTCCACCCTGTTTGAACCTCACATGCCCAGGCACAACCATCGTATGCCCATGTGCAACCATATCATGTCCACCCTGTTTCAACTTCACATGCACAGGCACAACCATCGTATGCCCATGTGCAACCATATCATGTCCACCCTGTATGAACCTCACATGCACAGGCACAACCATCGTATGCCCATGTGCAACCATATCATGCCACCCTGTTTGAACCTCACATGCCCAGGCACAACCATCGTATGCCCATGTGCAACCATATCATGTCCACCCTGTTTCAACCTCACATGCCCAGGCACAACCATCGTATGCCCATGTGCAACCATATCATGTCCACCCTGTTTCAACCTCACATGCCCATGTGCAACCATATCATGTCCACCCTGTTTCAACCTCACATGCCCAGGCGCAGTCATCGTATGCCCATGTGCAACCATATCATGTCCACCCTGTTTCAACCTCACATGCCCAGGCGCAGTCATCGTATGCCCATGTGCAACCATATCATGTCCACCCTGTTTCAACCTCACCTGCACAGGCGCAACCATCGTATGGCCATGTGCAACCATATCATGTCCACCCTGTTTCAACCTCACATGCCCAGGCGCAACCATCGTATGACCATGTGCAACCATATCATGTCCACCCTGTTTCAACCTCACATGCACAACGATCGTATGCCCATGTGCAACCATATCATGTCCATCCTGTTTCAACCTCACATGCACAGGCACAATCATCGTATGCCCATCTGCAACCATATCATGTCCACCCTGTTTCAACCTCACATGCCCAGGCACAACCATCGTATGCCCATGTGCAACCATATCATGTCCACCCTGTTTCAACCTCACATGCCCAGGCACAACCATCGTATGCCCATGTGCAACCATATCATGTCCACCCTGTTTCAACCTCACATGCCCAGGCGCAGTCATCGTATGCCCATGTGCAACCATATCATGTCCACCCTGTTTCAACCTCACATGCCAAGGCGCAGTCATCGTATGCCCATGTGCAACCATATCATGTCCACCCTGTTTCAACCTCACATGCCCAGGTGCAGTCATCGTATGCCCATGTGCAACCATATCATGTCCACAATGTTTCAACCTCACATGCACAGGCGCAACCATCGTATGGCCATGTGCAACCATATCATGTCCACCCTGTTTCAACCTGACATGCACAGGCGCAACCATCGTATGCCCATGTGCAACCATATCATGTCCACCCTGTTTCAACCTCACATGCACAGGCACAACCATCGTATGCCCATGTGCAACCATATCATGTCCACCCTGTTTCAACCTCACATGCCCAGGCGCAGTCATCGTATGCCCATGTGCAACCATATCATGTCCACCCTGTTTCAACCTCACATGCACAGGCGCAACCATCGTATGCCCATGTGCAACCATATCATGTCCACCCTGTTCCAACCTCACATGCACAGGCGCAACCATCGTATGCCCATGTGCAACCATATCATGTCCACCCTGTTTCAACCTCACATGCACAGGCACAACCATCATCATGTCCACCCTGTTTCAACCTCACATGCACAGGCACAACCATTGTATGCCCATGTGCAACCATGTCATGTCCACCCTGTTTGAACCTCACATGCACAGGCACAACCATCGTATGCCCATGTGCAACCATATCATGTCCACCCTGTTTGAACCTCACATGCACAGGCACAACCATCGTATGCCCATGTGCAACCATATCATGTCCACCCTGTTTCAACCTCACATGCACAGGCGCAACCATCGTATGCCCATGTGCAACCATATCATGTCCACCCTGTTTGAACCTCACATGCACAGGCGCAACCATCGTATGCCCATGTGCAACCATATCATGTCCACCCTGTTTGAACCTCACATGCACAGGCGCAACCATCGTATGCCCATGTGCAACCATATCATGTCCACCCTGTTTCAACCTCACATGCACAGGCGCAACCATCTTATGCCCATGTGCAACCATATCATGTCCACCCTGTTTGAACCTCACATGCACAGGAACAACCATTGTATGCCCATGTGCAACCATATCATGTCCACCCTGTTTGAACCTCACATGCACAGGCACAACCATCGTATGCCCATGTGCAACCATATCATGTCCACCCTGTTTGAACCTCACATGCCCAGGCGCAGTCATCGTATGCCCATGTGCAACCATATCATGTCCACCCTGTTTGAACCTCACATGCCCAGGCGCAGGCATCCATATCATGTCCACCCTGTTTCAACCTCACATGCACAGGCGCAACCATCGTATGGCCATGTGCAACCATATCATGTCCACCCTGTTTCAACCTCACATGCACAGGCGCAACCATCGTATGCCCATGTGCAACCATATCATGTCCACCCTGTTTCAACCTCACATGCACAGGCACAACCATCGTATGCCCATGTGCAACCATATCATGTCCACCCTGTTTCAACCTCACATGCCCAGGCGCAGTCATCGTATGCCCATGTCCAACCATATCATGTCCACCCTGTTTCAACCTCACATGCACAGGCGCAACCATCGTATGCCCATGTGCAACCATATCATGTCTATGCTGTTTGAACCTCACATGCACAGGCGCAACCATCGTATGCCCATGTGCAACCATATCATGTCCACCCTGTTTCAACCTCACATGCACAGGCACAACCATCGTATGCCCATGTGCAACCATATCATGTCCACCCTGTTTTAACCTCACAAGCACAGGCACAACCATCGTATGCCCATGTGCAACCATATCATGTCCACCCTGTTTCAACCTCACATGCACAGGCACAACCATCGTATGCCCATGTGCAACCATATCATGTCCACCCTGTTTCAACCTCACATGCACAGGCGCAGTCATCGTATGCCCATGTGCAACCATATCATGTCCACCCTCTTTGAACCTCACATGCACAGGCGCAACCATCGTATGCCCATGTGCAAACATATCATGTCCACCCTGTTTGAACCTCACATGCACAGGCGCAACCATCGTATGCCCATGTGCAACCATATCATGTCTACCCTGTTTCAACCTCACATGCACAGGCGCAACCATCGTATGCCCATGTGCAACCATATCATGTCCACCCTGTTTCAACCTCACATGCACAGGCGCAACCATCGTATGCCCATGTGCAACCATATCATGTCCACCCTGTTTGAACCTAACATGCACAGGCGCAACCATCGTATGCCCATGTGCAACCATATCATGTCCACCCTGTTTGAACCTCACATGCCCAGGCGCAACCATCGTATGCCCATGTGCAACCATATCATGTCCACCCTATTTGAACCTCACATGCACAGGCGCAACGATCGTATGCCCATGTGCAACCATATCATGTCCACCCTGTTTGAACCTCACATGCAGAGGCGCAACCATCGTATGCCCATGTGCAACCATATCATGTCCACCCTGTTTCACCCTCACATGCACAGGCGCAACCATCGTATGCCCATGTGCAACCATATCATGTCCACCCTGTTTGAACCTCACATGCACAGGCGCAACCATCGTATGCCCATGTGCAACCATATCATGTCCACCCTGTTTGAACCTCACCGGCACAGGCGCAACCATCGTATGCCCAGTGCAACCATATCATGTCCACCCTGTTTCAACCTCACATGCCCAGGCGCAAACATCGTATGCCCATGTGCAACCATATCATGTCCACCCTGTTTCAACCTCACATGCACAGGCGCAACCATCGTATGCCCATGTGCAACCATATCATGTCCACCCTGTTTGAACCTCACATGCACAGGCGCAACCATCGTATGCCCATGTGCAACCATATCATGTCCACCCTGTTTGAACCTCACATGCACTGGCGCAACCATCGTATGCCCATGTGCAACCATATCATGTCCACCCTGTTTGAACCTCACATGCCCAGGCGCAGTCATTGTATGCCCATGTGCAACCATATCATGTCCACCCTGTTTGAACCTAACATGCACAGGCGCAACCATCGTATGCCCATGTGCAACCATATCATGTCCACCCTGTTTCAACCTCACATGCCCAGGCGCAACCATCGTATGCCCATGTGCAACCATATCATGTCCACCCTGTTTCAACCTCGCATGCACAGGCACAACCATCGTATGCCCATGTGCAACCATATCATGTCCACCCTGTTTCAACCTCGCATGCACAGGCACAACCATCGTATGCCCATGTGCAACCATATCATGTCCACCCTGTTTGAACCTCACATGCACAGGCACAACCATCGTATGCCCATGTGCAACCATATCATGTCCACCCTGTTTGAACCTCACATGCACAGGCGCATCCATCGTATGCCCAGGTGCAACCATATCATGTCCACCCTGTTTGAACCTCACATGCACAGGCGCAACCATTGTATGCCCATGTGCAACCATATCATGTCCACCCTGTTTCAACCTCACATGCACAGGCGCAACCATCGTATGCCCATGTGCAACCATATCATGTCCACCCTGTTTGAACCTCACATGCCCAGGCACAACCATCGTATGCCCATGTGCAACCATATCATGTCCACCCATTTTCAACTTCACATGCACAGGCACAACCATCGTATGCCCATGTGCAACCATATCATGTCCACCCTGTATGAACCTCACATGCACAGGCACAACCATCGTATGCCCATGTGCAACCATATCATGCCACCCTGTTTGAACCTCACATGCCCAGGCACAACCATCGTATGCCCATGTGCAACCATATCATGTCCACCCTGTTTCAACCTCACATGCCCAGGCATAACCATCGTATGCCCATGTGCAACCATATCATGTCCACCCTGTTTCAACCTCACATGCCCATGTGCAACCATATCATGTCCACCCTGTTTCAACCTCACATGCCCAGGCGCAGTCATCGTATGCCCATGTGCAACCATATCATGTCCACCCTGTTTCAACCTCACATGCCCAGGCGCAGTCATCGTATGCCCATGTGCAACCATATCATGTCCACCCTGTTTCAACCTCACATGCACAGGCGCAACCATCGTATGGCCATGTGCAACCATATCATGTCCACCCTGTTTCAACCTCACATGCCCAGGCGCAACCATCGTATGCCCATGTGCAACCATATCATGTCCACCCTGTTTCAACCTCACATGCACAACGATCGTATGCCCATGTGCAACCATATCATGTCCATCCTGTTTCAACCTCACATGCACAGGCACAATCATCGTATGCCCATCTGCAACCATATCATGTCCACCCTGTTTCAACCTCACATGCCCAGGCACAACCATCATATGCCCATGTGCAACCATATCATGTCCACCCTGTTTCAACCTCACATGCCCAGGCACAACCATCGTATGCCCATGTGCAACCATATCATGTCCACCCTGTTTCAACCTCACATGCCCAGGCGCAGTCATCGTATGCCCATGTGCAACCATATCATGTCCACCCTGTTTCAACCTCACATGCCAAGGCGCAGTCATCGTATGCCCATGTGCAACCATATCATGTCCACCCTGTTTCAACCTCACATGCCCAGGTGCAGTCATCGTATGCCCATGTGCAACCATATCATGTCCACAATGTTTCAACCTCACATGCACAGGCGCAACCATCGTATGGCCATGTGCAACCATATCATGTCCACCCTGTTTCAACCTCACATGCACAGGCGCAACCATCGTATGCCCATGTGCAACCATATCATATCCACCCTGTTTCAACCTCACATGCACAGGCGCAACCATCGTATGCCCATGTGCAACCATATCATGTCCACCCTGTTTCAACCTCACATGCCCAGGCGCAGTCATCGTATGCCCATGTGCAACCATATCATGTCCACCCTGTTTCAACCTCACATGCACAGGCGCAACCATCGTATGCCCATGTGCAACCATATCATGTCCACCCTGTTTCAACCTCACATGCACAGGCGCAACCATCGTATGCCCATGTGCAACCATATCATGTCCACCCTGTTTCAACCTCACATGCACAGGCACAACCATCGTATGCCCATGTGCAACCATATCATGTCCACCCTGTTTCAACCTCACATGCCCAGGCGCAGTCATCGTATGCCCATGTGCAACCATATCATGTCCACCCTGTTTCAACCTCACATGCACAGGCGCAACCATCGTATGCCCATGTGCAACCATATCATGTCTATGCTGTTTGAACCTCACATGCACAGGCGCAACCATCGTATGCCCATGTGCAACCATATCATGTCCACCCTGTTTCAACCTCACATGCACAGGCACAACCATTGTATGCCCATGTGCAACCATATCATGTCCACCCTGTTTGAACCTCACATGCACAGGCACAACCATCGTATGCCCATGTGCAACCATATCATGTCCACCCTGTTTGAACCTCACATGCACAGGCACAACCATCGTATGCCCATGTGCAACCATATCATGTCCACCCTGTTTCAACCTCACATGCACAGGCGCAACCATCGTATGCCCATGTGCAACCATATCATGTCCACCCTGTTTCAACCTCACATGCACAGGCGCAACCATCGTATGCCCATGTGCAACCATATCATGTCCACCCTGTTTGAACCTCACATGCACAGGCGCAACCATCGTATGCCCATGTGCAACCATATCATGTCCACCCTGTTTGAACCTCACATGCACAGGCGCAACCATCTTATGCCCATGTGCAACCATATCATGTCCACCCTGTTTGAACCTCACATGCACAGGAACAACCATCGTATGCCCATGTGCAACCATATCATGTCCACCCTGTTTGAACCTCACATGCACAGGCACAACCATCGTATGCCCATGTGCAACCATATCATGTCCACCCTGTTTGAACCTCACATGCCCAGGCGCAGTCATCGTATGCCCATGTGCAACCATATCATGTCCACCCTGTTTGAACCTCACATGCCCAGGCGCAGGCAACCATATCATGTCCACCCTGTTTCAACCTCACATGCACAGGCGCAACCATCGTATGGCCATGTGCAACCATATCATGTCCACCCTGTTTCAACCTCACATGCACAGGTGCAACCATCGTATGCCCATGTGCAACCATATCATGTCCACCCTGTTTCAACCTCACATGCACAGGCACAACCATCGTATGCCCATGTGCTACCATATCATGTCCACCCTGTTTCAACCTCACATGCCCAGGCGCAGTCATCGTATGCCCATGTCCAACCATATCATGTCCACCCTGTTTCAACCTCACATGCACAGGCGCAACCATCGTATGCCCATGTGCAACCATATCATGTCTATGCTGTTTGAACCTCACATGCACAGGCGCAACCATCGTATGCCCATGTGCAACCATATCATGTCCACCCTGTTTCAACCTCACATGCACAGGCACAACCATCGTATGCCCATGTGCAACCATATCATGTCCACCCTGTTTTAACCTCACATGCACAGGCACAACCATCGTATGCCCATGTGCAACCATATCATGTCCACCCTGTTTCAACCTCACATGCACAGGCACAACCATCGTATGCCCATGTGCAACCATATCATGTCCACCCTGTTTCAACCTCACATGCACAGGCGCAGTCATCGTATGCCCATGTGCAACCATATCATGTCCACCCTCTTTGAACCTCACATGCACAGGCGCAACCATCGTATGCCCATGTGCAAACATATCATGTCCACCCTGTTTGAACCTCACATGCACAGGCGCAACCATCGTATGCCCATGTGCAACCATATCATGTCTACCCTGTTTCAACCTCACATGCACAGGCGCAACCATCGTATGCCCATGTGCAACCATATCATGTCCACCCTGTTTCAACCTCACATGCACAGGCGCAACCATCGTATGCCCATGTGCAACCATATCATGTCCACCCTGTTTGAACCTCACATGCACAGGCGCAGTCATCGTATGCCCATGTGCAACCATATCATGTCCACCCTGTTTCAACCTCACATGCACAGGCGCAACCATCGTATGCCCATGTGCAACCATATCATGTCTACCCTGTTTCAACCTCACATGCACAGGCGCAACCATTGTATGCCCATGTGCAACCATATCATGTCTACCCTGTTTGAACCTCACATGCACAGGCGCAACCATTGTATGCCCATGTGCAACCATATCATGTCCACCCTGTTTCAACCTCACATGCACAGGAACAACCATCGTATGCCCATGTGCAACCATATCATGTCCACCCTGTTTGAACCTCACATGCCCAGGCGCAGTCATCGTATGCCCATGTGCAACCATATCATGTCCACCCTGTTTCAACCTCACATGCACAGGCGCAACCATCGTATGCCCATGTGCAACCATATCATGTCCACCCTCTTTGAACCGCACATGCACAGGCGCAACCATCGTATGCCCATGTGCAACCATATCATGTCCACCCTGTTTCAACCTCACATGCACAGGCGCAACCATCGTATGCCCATGTGCAACCTTATCATGTCCACCCTGTTTCAACCTCACATGCCCAGGCGCAGTCATCGTATGCCCATGTGCAACCATATCATGTCCACCCCTCTTTGAACCGCACATGCACAGGCGCAACCATCGTATGCCCATGTGCAACCATATCATGTCCACCCTGTTTCAACCTCACATGCACAGGCGCAACCATCGTATGCCCATGTGCAACCTTATCATGTCCACCCTGTTTCAACCTCACATGCCCAGGCGCAGTCATCGTATGCCCATGTGCAACCATATCATGTCCACCCTGTTTCAACCTCACATGCCCATGACTGTACTGAAACAACTGAAATGTACTCATGTACTAGAAAAGTTGAGGAAAACGCACTAGAGGGGGGTGAGCTGTTATTTATTGATGGGTCATCAACCATCGATCAAGGGGATGGTGTGAGGAGGACTGGGGCAGCAGTGGTGAAAATGATGGAGGTACCGGTGTGTGTGGCAGTAAAATGTGTACAATTACCACAGCATTACTCCGCCCAAGCAGCTGAACTGGTCGCACTGATCTTGGCGTTGAAGGAAAGCTTTGACAAACGAGTGACTATATATTCCGACAGCGCATATGTTACATCAACTGTCCACTCAGGGTTGTCGAAATGGAGAAGAAGAGGGTTTAGGAGAGCTGATGGCACCCCAGTGCAACATGCTCTCTTATTGGCTGAACTGATTGAAGTAATAAATGACCCCCAGGAACTAGCCTTAGTAAAATGCACCGCACACACCAATGGTGAAGATCACGTCTCAAAAGGGAATGCAGCAGCAGACGCACATGCGAAGCATGCTGCATACTTTGGTGAGATATGGAACCCCCCAGAGTCACAGAGAGGGAGAGGGAGGGGAATAGCAAAAGAGATGTTGTTAAAAGAAGGGTATACCCATCTCCCAGCCACACAGATTATGGAGCTACAAGCGGCTGCACCAATGGCCGAAAAAGAAATATGGGTAAAAAGAGGATGTACAATGTCCCCAACTGACGCACTATGGCGCCAGGGTGGCACTGGAAAGGTTGTAATACCATTGGCACTTTTGAACACTGCCCTGAGCCAACTACATCATCCAGCCCACACAGGCAAGGAAGTAATTGCAGCACGAATTAGGAAAGACTGGTTCTGCCCCGAGTTAAATTCGCATGTGTCGAATTTTATCAGTAACTGTATCACATGTCAACAGTTTACGGCCGGCCACACTCTAAAGGTGATAAGAGGTACTATACCCCGGCCAGAGGGGCCTTTCCGGCATCTCCACATTGACTATGTTGATATGATCAATATATGTCAAGGAAATAGGTATATGATTGTAGTAGTATGCCCATTCTCTAGGTGGATTGAGGCAGGGCCCTGTTCACACCCAGATGCATTTAGAGCAGCCAAGTTTCTAGTGAGGGAGGTCTTCCCCAGATGGGGAGTGTGCGAGGTGTTAAGGTCAGACAATGGCCCACATTTTGCAAACGAGATGTTTCAGCACATTACATCGCTGCTGAACATTAAACATAAATTTGCATGTGCATACCACCCACAGGCCAACGGTGTATGTGAACGCCTGAATGGCCTATTAAAGGAGGCAATTGCAAAGATACAGCAAACAACAAAGAAGAGTTGGTTATATTGTCTTCCATTAGCATTATTTGAGCTGAGGAATAGGCCAGGGTCCGACCACCACCTCACTCCCCATGAGGTGGTTACCGGACGTCAAATGCGCCTTCCCCTAACGCCAACGTCAAGAGCATTTAGCGACCATGAAAGCACTGCAGGTGTTCTGGGTGATGAAATGTACCAATATGTGTCTTCTTTGATTACTAGTGTAGTGTTTGTGTCTCAACAGCTCGAGCGCATACGGGGCGGGTCTAATAGAAGCCAACAAGAAGACGCGGATAAAGAACTAGAAAAGGAAGGACTGTGTAAGATTGCTAAAGGTGACCACGTACTACTTCACAACTTCAATAGGAAATGGAATGACAGACGCTTTACTGGTCCCCATCTGGTAGAGGAGGTATCAACAAGAGCAGTAAAGTTACAGGACAAACGTGCCTGGAACCACCTACATGACGTGAAGATCTACAGACAACAGACCCGCCCCAGCGCCATCGACAGGTCCATTGAGAGAACAGCAACAACATCGACAACAGAAGAAGGAAGTTCTACCACAGCCAGCGGCCCAAGTATTGCCATACCCTGTCACTCCCCAGACTCCCCAGAGACAATCACTGAAGAAGAAAGGGGTGATCCCCATCCAGCCCACCCCATGATCACACGCTCAAAGAGTAAAACAACGCCCACCGGTTGAACTGAAACACCCCCCTGCCCACCATCCACTGACCCCTGTACCCATTACAGTAGTAACTGAACTAAAGGACATTGCCTCGCACAAATACACATGTGAACACGTGAATGCTCTCTTTTCTTTTCTCTCGCACATGCAGGAACCGCGTATTATTGTGTTGCTAAGAAGTAGATAACTAACAAATTCACTGCCCAGGAGTAGATGGTACCCTCAGGCGATAATTACCCAGAAGAATTGTCACACCAATTTGTATATGAAATAAAAAGGCCAACGTTCCTGAAAAGGAAAAGGGTACGAGTGTACTACACAGCGTTCCTTTTGGCCATAGAATATTCGATGCCCCACCTCCACCCATACTTACCTGCCCTAAGAGATAGATCGCTCAGAGTAGCGTGGGAACAGCTCTTCGCCTGGGCACTGAATGACTATTTGATAGGGAGAGCTTAACAACTAACATTTAATAATCAGCATATTAAGAATTTTCATGCGCGCAACTCTAACATCGCAAGAATTTGCTGCCGGACTGCAGCAAGGTAAGAGCAAGATGCCGGTGAAATTAGCATATGTAATAAAAGTTATAGGGATTTTGATAATCTGTATGGCAGTACAGCTATGCTACAAATATTATTGCTGTACCTAAACCTAACACACCCCCATCCCCAGCTGCAACAGGTGTTACGTCAGGTGATATTAGCAAAATTGCGCACAAGCAGAATAGAGTACAACGCAGCACATACTCAGATAATAAAGGTATTGATAATTATATACAAGATTCAGCACACGTCTCAAACAACATATGGTATCAACACATGACCCGCATTGGTAAGCAGACAACAGAAGACAGCTGCTACGTTTGCTCATTAATACCATACCCCATGAGCGCTTCTCGAACATTTGTTGCCACAGAAATAGACAAAAAAACAGCACGGTGCATAATATACCTGGCACTGTTCCAAACGAAAGGAAGATTTCAAGGGACAGTGGTGCATATGACGTGGAAAACACGAGACTCATACCCATACGAAAACAACTTCCTCAAGACTTATTTGAGTTACCACAAAAGCAGTTTACATGCTGAAGCATTCAGATACATAACAAGTGGTCCTGCAAAAGGAGAAACAAAGAAAGTAACACTGCAGTACTTATCATGTGATTGGTACGCCACTGAAGTCCCTGGTAAATTAGGATGCTGGGAGAGGCCACTGGTGACGATAACGGGGAAAGTATATTTGGACAACAAATGGGAGATAGGAGTGGTTGGCAGAAACATGGTAACAAAAGAAAATATTTCAACTATCGATGCGCACAATCACAGATGTTGGACAACTTGGATCAAATACGTGCCTATGCTCACATGGATAGAAACGGATGAAGACCCGATAACAATACTGCCGTTGACTGCTCCTAAAGTATGCTACCAACATAAAGGAGAGGTGGACGTAGGATATAACACCAATTGTGGAAGCGTGATGGAGTTACCTGAAGGGGGAGCAGGAACAGCAGTGATAATGGACCATTACTGGGCCTGTGGAGAAAAGGCATACCACACGTTGCCCCCTCTGTGGAATGGTGTATGCACGATGGTGCACGTCAATGTACCATCGCTAGTGGTACCCCAGAAGCATGTGAATGTGGCAAATTTTCCTAAAATGGATGAAGGGGACAAGAGAAATAAGAGATCTGCACCGCCTCAGGGGAAGCCAGAGAACAGGACCAATGGCAATGATACTGTCCTAAACAGACGGAAAAGACAAGGGGAACCTCTGACAGGAAATTACCTATGGGGAAGGTGGGAAACGGCACTCACTTCGATTCCGCCAGAACACAGACTATTTAGCAGAGCAGCAATGTTCTTCTCCTCAATAATACATCCAGGACTGCAGGTTTACGCAAATGCAAAATGGCTCCAGATAACTAGATGGGAACTCATGATGACCATCAATTCTACAGTAAACGGATTCAACGCAATAAAAGAAGAGCTGCGAGCAATAAGGATGGTAGCACTACAGAACAGATATGTATTGGACCTCCTCACTGCCATGGAAGGAGGAGTTTGCGCAAAGATAGGACAATCATGCTGCACATTCATTCCTGCCAATGATGCTGACAACGGTACATTGACAGAAGCAGTTTCACAACTGGCCCAGTTACACTCCAAAATGGTGGATGAAAGCAAGGGTGTGAAAAAGGATGAGAGCTGGTTTTCGCTATTATGGTCATGGATGCCATCCTGGCTGTCAGATGGACTGAAAATTATAGTTGGTTGTATTATTTTGGCTGGAGCTACACTGATCATAATAAGGTTTTGGAAAGCCCGGAAGGCACGCACCACTGACGAGTTGCTTGAAATGGTCGGTATGCACCCACTGATGCCAGCAGATGACGGCCAACACACAGGCATAATAATACAAGAGAGAGAGAAATTGCGCAACCAGATCATCACCAACCATCTGGACCCACCATCGGTGAAGGTCGAGAACCCAAGAAACCATAGGGAAATGGGTATACTGTACTCCTGGAGGAGCCTGTGAATATATGTATTGGTCATTTGAAGATCATGTTAACCATTATGGACATTTAGGAGGAATAACTAAAGTGTGGAGAGTAAGAGGAGATAACGAAAAGGATATGTTTGTGGTCGACTAGTCGACCAGAGGGGGGACTGAAGTGGGAAAATGGAAAAACAGACTCCCCTCTTTCCCCTCTCGCGCCTGGCCTAAAGGTTCACGGCCCAAGCACCCGCCACGAGAAGAGTTTGCCCATCTACCAGACGACCAGATACCCTGGTACAGGAACATAAGGATGTGTCCACCTGCCTGCCCCGCATCCCGCCCTGCCCATGCCGATGCCTGCGGCATGGATCAACTAGACTAAAACCTATACGTCGTTAGAGATGCCATGACGACCTAACCAACGGATAGCACACCTGTGCCAACATACACACTGGACACTCCCGCACCAATCTACATGAAGAATATACTCAGTGCTATGACGTAGGTGACAGACATACTCACGGACGTGCATCTTTATTATTTTTCACCTAGGCTCTCAAAATGCAGAAACGCAAGACGCACCATGAACTCATCTAAAGAGCTTGCTTACGCTTCTTCTAAACCTAGGTGCCATAATGAGAATTATAACGAAGACATGATACTGGTCATAAGACAATATGAGACTATAACCTAAAGCGCCTGTGCACCAGACGGTTCCACCTATATACTAGGCCTGAGTAGGCCGCAAGCAAGAGCTCCCGTGGACGTTAACAGAACAAGAGTCAGGTTGCTGATCCTGCAGAATGAGCCTGGGGAAAGCAGACAGCCAAGGTCGTAATGTTGCAAACCCACATTCCAAAAGCAGACCATCAAGGGCACGATGTTGCAACTTCGCACGCTGTGCACCAACATTAAAGTCGCACCTGCAATTAAACCAGGCACACAGTGGAAAAACAATATTAATTGTGCAGAATTCTGCCTCAAACACGGTCCCATCCCACGTGACCAAGCCGAACCTGACGAGATGCCAAGCCCAGGAGGAAGGAGGCGTCTGGATCCCTCGTTACAAGACCCAGGCAGATACACTTCAAAGGATCAATGGACATCTGCAATGGTGGGAGTAGTCGGCCGTCTAGCTCACGAATAAGTCTCCACCTTGTCTGCATGTACCAATAGTGAAACATTGTTGCAAATTGCAGGTACACCGAGAGCTGGGAACAGCTATGGTCCCAGGCTGGGAAGCTCACGGGCGCACCAATCAGAACATGGGGCTCTTATCACTGACGCCATTAACATCAACCAATCATTAGGAGTCTTCATGTAACAATTCTCATGTATCTAATTGTAGGGACAACCCAGATATATCACCTGACTAACCCTCAGCCACTCATATTATTCTCTATACGTATGCTATACTAACCCTACCACTCGAGCAACCAATTAAGAGTGGCGATAGGTTTTTTGTTAATCTTCTAGAGTGACGCAGGTAGCGCGTCATACTACAGTAAAAAGGGCCTGCGAGCCCCACGATTGTGTGTGTGTCAGGTCAGACTCGTATGATCTTTGACCCATCCCTGCCGTTTGTGTTTAATAAACAGCAGAGTCACATTGCTTCTTGTGTGTGTCTCATACTCTATCTCCTTTGGGATATACGGGAGGAGTAGGGGCCTCCCTGCCCGGAGGTCTGCGGACGGCCCGGCCGACCCTGGCAGAATTTCCCCCCGACAAGTTGGAGGCACTGCTGAGATCTGTTTAAGATCGGCATTTTTACTTTTACTTTTTCCAGGCACTCCAGTTGCGAGAAGGCCCGGCGGCGCGGCCCCCTCTGCCGTTGCCCCCTTCTGAGGACTACAGGACCGTTGCGGAACTGCGAGAAGACCGGACAGCGCAATCCGAATATTGGCCCTCGGCAGCCGGTTGAGAAGTATCCCGCCCGCGGTTGGCGAGTGTCCAGACGTGGTCCAGACGAGGGGAGGTGGCGAGCCGCTTGGAGGGGTGCACGCAGTCGAGCGGCCCCGCATCAGGAGAACTTGGTGAGCATGCCACGCACAACAAACAATGTGAAATTGTGAGGGAGGGGGGGAAGAATTAAATACGGGAGGCGGGAGGTATTGCACAAGTGAACGGCGAAGGGTTGATAGTTTAGTGTTAGAAATAGAATGAATGATCGTTGAACGAGCGCGAGAGCAGTTGGCAACGTAACGCGACAGAAGGGGGCGGAGCGCGAAAACATCACGTGCGGCCGCTCGTAAACACTGATTGGCCTAGGCCGCGACTACGTGTAAGGGTGTGTGTGTATGGTTTCCTACGATTTGGCATTTATTGATCAATGAGTAGATGAGGATCCCTATTGTTCGAGCAAGACATTCGATAGGTAGATGACGTTTCCCTGTAGGCGGTAGCTAGTTAGTTGCCTAAATACGGAAGATAATTGGCTGGTTAAGCCCTCCTGTTGAGGGGCGTATCACATGCGAGGCGACGCAGTGTGCGCAGTCCGATTATAGTGTTGATTTGGTTATCTTGTTCCAGGAATGACAGGAAGACAGCTGTGGGGTTAACGGGGGAAGATTGCAGGGGTATTCTGGATTAAAGAGTATATGAAGAATTTACCAGTAGCTCTACGTGATCGGTGACGTCACCAATAGGGTTTTCATAGGATATCGCAAACACGAGGCATCCTCGTTGTGAGAGTGTTGAGGAAGAAAACAGTGGTAAGGGAGTGGAAACGGAGATAAACGGTAAAACGAGTTGATCAAGAAAAAGGCGAAACGGGGAACGAGGCTGCGCACGGAGAACGCCGGCCACGGCAAGTGTAGAAGGGGAGGAGCACGCGAAGACAGAACGATTGTATAAGAACGTAATAAGGGGTACGCAGCCGCAGGGGGCTGCGTACGCTTCGGCCGCAAGGGGGCCGTAAAGGTGTTGTATAAAGGAAGAAGGGCAGAGGAAAATGTACAAATGTAACATACTATATTTTTATAATTCCCCTTAAGCGGACTATCGTAAGTCCCCAAACTTACGGGGCCAGGTAACGATATAAGGTTGTATATTGTAACCTACTAGTGGGATAAACTGACACCAGATTAAGGGAGGGTAGCGAGTGGAGCGCTACTATGTCATACGGAACAGGATCGGGAGGGTGGGGGAACACCCTCACTACGTCACTACAATACATATGCACAACACTGCCACCCCATAGGGAGAAACTGATTAAGTATAGCATAGAATGGACCCAGTGGACGGATAACAAAATGCTAACACCGTGGCCGCCTAACGGTAGCTTCGATCCATATGCCCAACATTCACTATTAAATCATCTGCACAATACATATAAAGGGAAGAAGTTGGCAAACCACATGGAGGTGTTTAACTTATGGAGGATGTTCCAGGGGTCCCGACCAGGACCAAATGGAATATTCACTATGGGGGAAATACCAAACGAAACAGAGATTAAGGAGGAAGGAGAGAATGGGAAACAGGGGTATGAAGACCCAAAGAACACGGGGAGCAGAGGTGAGGGAGGAGAAAAGAATAATAAAGCAGATGAAATAAAAAAGGAACCGAGCAATGATATACCCATAGTAGCGGGAGTAAAAACACAGGGGGAGGGGGGTTGTACCCTTTAAGAGAATTGGGAGAAATAGAAAGAGGACAGTTAAGGGCGGCTGAGGGATACTCAAACCCGGCATACAGTCCTCCACCATATGTGGCTCATAGGAAAATGCCAGCAGGGGAAGGGAGGACTGGAGAAGACCAGACTGTGGAGATAGGAAATGATGAATGGGTAGCTGCACAGATATTATTAAAATTATGAGGTTCATTAACGGGAGAAGAGAGGGAGGTAGTGAAGAAAACAGACGAGGATAATACCAGGGAGAGTGAATTGAGGGGGGAAGAGCTGTTAAGACAAAAGGAAGAGATTTTGGAGGAACGATTAGCAAAACTAAGGGATGAACAGAATGAATTGACCAGGCAGCTTGAGAGGGAAGAGAGAGAGAGGGCGAGGAAAAGGAAGGAAGGTAAGGTCGAATTGGAAAGAATAAGGGAGCGAACTGAGGAGCAAAGGAGAGAAGCTGACAGGGTAAAATCAGCAGCAGAAAGGGTATCAAGAGTAGTACTGCGGGAAAAGAAAAGGGAAGAAGAAGGAAAAGAAAAAGAAATGGCAATATGGAGGAGGAGGTTACTATCAGAGTCAACTAAGAAATACGAAGAAGAGAGGGTGATGGAGAGTATACTAGGAAAAGAAAGGGCGAAATGGGAGAGGGAGAAAGAGGATGAGAGAATATTAGAACAGATGAGAAGTGAAGTGATGGAGGAATTGAAAAGGAAGAGGGAGGAAAATAATAAGGAAATGGAGGAAAGGTATGAAGGAGAAAGAGGAGATAGGGGAAGAGAGAGTGGAAGATGGGGAATATATACCATGACACAGAAGTAGCAACAACATCAGCACAAAGGGGAGCGGTTGACAAAAGAGAAGGAGGAGAACTGGACCTAATAGATTTACAAACAGTAACGATCGGGGGGAAAAAGACCGAGTGGGGGGTGCCGTTTATAAATAGCTTTTGTAGTGAGGAAGAGAGAGTGGAAAGTGAAGGGAGGAAGAGTGAAAGGGAAAGCTTAGATAAACTATACATCACCCGGACCAACATGGACTCACCATGGATCAGTAGGAGAAAGGATGAGATGGAGAGAAGTGAGGGGGGAACGACAGGAGTAGAGGAAAGACGGCCAAATGAGGACGCAACATCCCCATCATCCCCATCGCGCCCTCCCCTATCGCACCCTACATGCTCAACCACCTCACGTTCGCTACGCAAAATAAAACTAGCGCCCTTCACCGACGAACGGACTCCCTATACATGGCGGCTTAGAGACCTCCCTAGTCGCAGGAAGGTAGGAGATATACACATGCCCACATTAAATACAGACAAAGATGGAGAAGAAGGAGGTATCAGCAGGGGAAATAAAAACGAAAGTGAAAATGTGGAAGAAAGGGAAGAGGAGGACGGGTGTGAGGATTCAATAATATGGAATACGAAGGGTGATACAAGACATAATTTAATGCCACTTTTGGAGAGAGGTGGGGTTAGACCACAGTGTGTTCCTTGGAAGCATACCGATAAAGAAAATATAAAATGTAGGCTCCCATCATTAAGTGGAGGTGCGGGTAAATGGATATATGAAATGGAAAAACACACCGCAGGACAGAAGCTAGCAGTAGGAGATGTAAAGGGCCTTTTAATATCAATATTAGGAGATAGAGCGGATGACATATGGAAAAGAGCGGGATTTCATGGGGTAACAATATCAAATACATCGCACGATGGGGCACCGTTCGCAAACTGCAGACATGCACTATGGCAGGCATTGAGGGTACAGTACCCTGACACCTCAGATATAGGAGCAATTACATCCCGCAAAATGCATGAGAACGAAGATCCTGTTGATTATATTCAGGAAATCCAAGAGAAGTGGCGCATGGAAACTAGAGAACAATGGGATAAGACACCAGCAATATTTTACCATATACTGGTACAAGGGCTCCCGGAAGGAGTTCAGAAACAACTAAAGAAAGTAGTGGGAATGGAAGCAAAACCATGGCCCGAAATACAACTGACTATAGTGCATCATTGTAGGACATGGCAAGGAAAAATGAAACAAAAGGAAGATGACAGGAAAACGGAAGAGGCTAAACTAGTACAGAAAAAGCTTACTAAGTACACAATGGAAGGGGCACTAATAACTACACCTACAACAATGACCCAAAGCCCCACACAAGTAGTGGCTGCACAAGATTCCTCACAAATACCACCTTCACAGATTACAACACAACAGGTGCCGCCACTCCAACCATACACGCCCAACATGGGAGGAGGATACCCAATGCAAGGAGCTGGATATTACAATTATAACAGGGGGAGAGGAGGACTTATGAGAGGGAGAGGGTACGGGTATGGTACCCAACCGCAGGTGGGAGGATTTAGAAATTCCTATCCCACAGGGCAACCAGTATACCAGGACAACACAGGGAGCTTTCCATGGCAGAATAGGGAACCCCCGGTGTGTTGGAGCTGTGGACTATTGGGGCACATGTCACGCACGTGTAGAGTTAGGCCCGGAACACCATCATGGAATAGTCAGGGACAACCACGGCCCGCACAAGTACAGCAAGGCATACCACAACAGCAAATGTTGCCACAAGGAAATGAACAACAACAACAATTAACACAACAACAGCCCCAAACATTGCCACAACAACAGGTAGCGATCACACAACAACCACAAATACCACAAACGCAATTGGGTAGGGTGACGGTTTTGGGACACAACCCTTATACCGGGAATGGCCAGTCGTTGTACCCCCAATAGGACAGCCCACAGACGGCCTTGGTGTGTCCCATCCTGTCAGTAACACCTAATAGTGCGGAGGAACCACGCATAGAGGTAACGATAGGTGACAAAAAATTATCATTCCTTGTTGACACCGGGGCGACCCGGTCTTGCATAAGGGAAGGTAAATTTAAGATGTCAGGTGAGACCATGAACACCCAAGGATTCTCTGGGGCTAGAGGGTTGGTTCCCTTTACTGATAACATTCCCTTATCTATTGGAGATTACGATCTGTCAGTTCCTCTTTTATATTATAGTGCTTCACCAGTAAATATACTGGGGAGAGATATAATGAACAGGTTGAATATGACGATCTCCTTTACTGAGGACGGCATAATTTGCTCTACTCCAGGGATTAACATGCTCACAGCACGGCAAATTATGCAGGCATACTGTGGACAGACAGCGATTAGGGCGGAGCAAGTAGATGGTGAACTCTTCCAGTATGGAATGGACATGGCAATTGCATGAATGCCAGGGATAGAAGGGAAAATATGGAGAAGGCCAGCAGCCTATCTGTTCAGACCAGAAACACCTGTTAATGAACCAGAAGGGAAGGTGGTTTCAATTGATATTGAGAGCATTATTGCAACAGCTGATTATATTGCTGTACATGCCTAAGACAGAGAAGGAAGAGCATGGAGGGCAGTGATAGCATTAGCAGAAGGATGTAGGCTCACCCAGGTGTCAGATGAAGAGCTGTTTTCAGATGAAAAGGAGGAAGGTGAAATGGTGTTTATGATGAGTGTGGAAATATGGCTAAGAGTGGCCTACAAACAAGTAGCACAGAAAATTGCAATGGCACTTGAGGCACCCGCATGCACCCCGGTCCCTTTCTTTAAGGACGACATGTCAAAGGTACCCAAATCATTGTGGACTACTGGCCCCTATGACGTGGGCTGCATAAAAAGTATAGGGGGAGTAAAAATAAAATTGAAAAAAGGTGCAATACTCCCCAGAGTAAAACAATACCCACTATCAAAAGAGGCAGATGAGGGCATATATGAAACTATAACGGCCCTTATAAATAATGGTATATTGGTCCCCTCAGAATCACCATGTAATACGGCTGTGTACCCAGTGCGCAAGGCTAAAGGAGGGTCTTGGCGCTTTATACAGGACCTCAGGCCCTTGAACAACATAGTAGAGGCGGAAAATCCCGTAGCTGCAAACCCGGCCACAATATTGTGTGGCATTCCAGCAGAAGCATCACGATTTACAGTGATCGACCTTAAAAATGCTTTTTTCTCAATACCATTACACCCAGACTCCCAAGATCTGACGAGCTTCACTTACAGAAACGCTAAGTGGAAGCACACCAGATTACCACAAGGGTATTGTGAATCACCTTCAATTTTCAACAGAGTGATACAGATGGATTTGGGTAACATTGAAGTAGAAAGCACGGTGTTGCAGTATGTGGATGACATAATAATTTGCAGTACAAACGAAAAAACATGCAGAGAGGACTCATTAAAGATGTTGACAATATTGGCTGACAAAGGTTACAAGGTAGACATGGAAAAGATACAGTACTGTCAGGAACAGGTGCTGTACATTGGTCAAAGAGCACAAGCTATTTCGGCCACTCCAATGCCACAAACTGTAAGGGAACTGCAGCAGTTCCTGGGGCTCTGCAACTACTGTAGAGCTTGGGTATTTGATTACAGTTCATATATAGGACCCCTGCTTGAGGCGTTACGGGAAGCTAATAAAGGGGAGAACAAATTGGGATGGACGAGGGAAATGAAAGAAGCTTTTGATGAATTAAAAGATGCGATATCAACTGCTCCGGTGCTGGCATCCCCAGACTATGAGCGGCGATTTTTTATATTTTCACATTGCGACTCAGCAGTAATGAAAGCAGTGTTGGCTCAAAAAACAAGCATGGGCTACAAACCCGTAGCATTTTACAGTGGCCACTTAGATCCTGTAATGTTAGGCCACTTCCCCTGTGAACAAGGTCTCGCCGCAGCTGCTTTTGCGGTGGAGAAAGCATCAACAATAACCATGGGGTGCCCGACTACACTATTTGTGGAACATGCACTTTTTGCAATATTGAATAAACCTAAATCCACCCTAACCACGCAAAGAGCATCAGGTTATGAGATCATTCTATCCAGAGCTGAACTATCAATTGTTAGATGTAGCACGGTCAACCCTGCAAGGTTCCTAGCATAAGTAATTGAGGAAGGAGACTATGCCCATGACTGTACTGAAACAACTGAAATGTACTCATGAACTAGAAAAGTTGAGGAAAACGCACTAGAGGGGGGTGAGCTGTTATTTATTGATGGGTCATCAACCATCGATCAAGGGGATGGTGCGAGGAGGACTGGGGCAGCAGTGGTGAAAATGATGGAGGTACCGGTGTGTGTGGCAGTAAAATGTGTACAATTACCACAGCATTACTCCGCCCAAGCAGCTGAACTGGTCGCACTGATCTTGGCGTTGAAGGAAAGCTTTGACAAACGAGTGACTATATATTCCGACAGCGCATATGTTACATCAACTGTCCACTCAGGGTTGTCGAAATGGAGAAGAAGAGGGTTTAGGAGAGCTGATGGCACCCCAGTGCAATATGCTCTCTTATTGGCTGAACTGATTGAAGTAATAAATGACCCCCAGGAACTAGCCTTAGTAAAATGCACCGCACACACCAATGGTGAAGATCACGTCTCAAAAGGGAATGCAGCAGCAGACGCACATGCGAAGTATGCTGCATACTTTGGTGAGATATGGAACCCCCCAGAGTCACAGAGAGGGAGAGGGAGGGGAATAGCAAAAGAGATGTTGTTAAAAGAAGGGTATACCCATCTCCCAGCCACACAGATTATGGAGCTACAAGCGGCTGCACCAATGGCCGAAAAAGAAATATGGGTAAAAAGAGGATGTACAATGTCCCCAACTGACGCACTATGGCGCCAGGGTGGCACTGGAAAGGTTGTAATACCATTGGCACTTTTGAACACTGCCCTGAGCCAACTACATCATCCAGCCCACACAGGCAAGGAAGTAATTGCAGCACGAATTAGGGAAGACTGGTTCTGCCCCGAGTTAAATTCGCATGTGTCGAATTTTATCAGTAACTGTATCACATGTCAACAGTTTACGGCCGGCCACACTCTAAAGGTGATAAGAGGTACTATACCCCGGCCAGAGGGGCCTTTCCGGCATCTCCACATTGACTATGTTGATATGATCAATATATGTCAAGGAAATAGGTATATGATTGTAGTAGTATGCCCATTCTCTAAGTGGATTGAGGCAGGGCCCTGTTCACACCCAGATGCATTTAGAGCAGCCAAGTTTCTAGTGAGGGAGGTCTTCCCCAGATGGGGAGTGTGCGAGGTGTTAAGGTCAGACAATGGCCCACATTTTGCAAACGAGATGTTTCAGCACATTACATCGCTGCTGAACATTAAACATAAATTTGCATGTGCATACCACCCACAGGCCAACGGTGTATGTGAACGCCTGAATGGCCTATTAAAGGAGGCAATTGCAAAGATACAGCAAACAACAAAGAAGAGTTGGTTATATTGTCTTCCATTAGCATTATTTGAGCTGAGGAATAGGCCAGGGTCCGACCACCACCTCACTCCCCATGAGGTGGTTACCGGACGTCAAATGCGCCTTCCCCTAACGCCAACGTCAAGAGCATTTAGCGACCATGAAAGCACTGCAAGTGTTCTGGGTGATGAAATGTACCAATATGTGTCTTCTTTGATTACTAGTGTAGTGTTTGTGTCTCAACAGCTCGAGCGCACACGGGGCGGGTCTAAAAGAAGCCAACAAGAAGACGCGGACAAAGAACTAGAAAAGGAAGGACTGTGTAAGGTTGCTAAAGGTGACCACGTACTACTTCGCAACTTCAATAGGAAATGGAATGACAGATGCTTTACTGGTCCCCATCTGGTAGAGGAGGTATCAACAAGAGCAGTAAAGTTACAGGACAAACGTGCCTGGAACCACCTACACGACGTGAAGATCTACAGACAACAGACCCGCCCCAGCGCCATCGACAGGTCCATTGAGAGAACAGCAACAACATCAACAACAGAAGAAGGAAGTTCTACCACAGCCAGCGGCCCAAGTATTGCCATACCCTGTCACTCCACAGACTCCCCAGAGACAATCACTGAAGAAGAAAGGGGTGATCCCCATCCAGCCCACCCCATGATCACACGCTCAAAGAGTAAAACAACGCCCACCAGTTGAACTGAAACACCCCCCTGCCCACCATCCACTGACCCCTGTACCCATTACAGTAGTAACTGAACTAAAGGACATTGCCTCGCACAAATACACATGTGAACACGTGAATGCTCTCTTTTCTTTTCTCTCGCACATGCAGGAACCGCGTATTATTGTGTTGCTAAGAAGTAGATAACTAACAAATTCACTGCCCAGGAGTAGATGGTACCCTCAGACGATAATTACCCAGAAGAATTGTCACACCAATTTGTATATGAAATAAAAAGGCCAACATGCCTGAAAAGGAAAAGGGTACGAGTGTACTACACAGCGTTCCTTTTGGCCATAGAATATTCGATGCCCCACCTCCACCCATACTTACCTGCCCTAAGAGATAGATCGCTCAGAGTAGCGTGGGAACAGCTCTTTGCCTGGGCACTGAATGACTATTTGATAGGGAGAGCTTAACAACTAACATTTAATAATCAGCATATTAAGAATTTTCAGGCGGGCAACTCTAACATCGCAAGAATTTGCTGCCGGACTGCAGCAAGGTAAGAGCAAGATGCCGGTGAAATTAGCATATGTAATAAAAGTTATAGGGATTTTGATAATCACCGGGTTCGTAGCTGCCTCTGTATGGCAGTACAGCTATGCTACAAATATTATTGCTGTACCTAAACCTAACACACCCCCATCCCCAGCTGCAACAGGTGTTACGTCAGGTGATATTAGCAAAATTGCGCACAAGCAGAATAGAGTACAACGCAGCACATACTCAGATAATAAAGGTATTGATAATTATATACAAGATTCAGCACATGTCTCAAACAACATATGGTATCAACACATGACCCGCATTGGTAAGCAGACAACAGAAGACAGCTGCTACGTTTGCTCATTAATACCATACCCCATGAGCGCTTCTCGAACATTTGTTGCCACAGAAATAGACGAAAAAACAGCACGGTGCATAATATACCTGGCACTGTTCCAAACGAAAGGAAGATTTCAAGGAACAGTGGTGCATATGACATGGAAAACACGAGACTCATACCCATACGAAAACAACTTCCTCAAGACTTATTTGAGTTACCACAAGAGCAGTTTACATGCTGAAGCATTTAGATACATAACAAGTGAACCTGCAAAAGGAGAAACAAAAAAAGTAACCCTGCAGTACTTATCATGTGATTGGTACGCCACTGAAGTCCCTGGTAAATTAGGATGCTGGGAGAGGCCACTGGTGACGATAACGGGGAAAGTATATTTGGACAACAAATGGGAGATAGGAGTGGTTGGCAGAAACATGGTAACAAAAGAAAATATTTCAACTATCGATGCGCACAATCACAGATGTTGGACAACTTGGATCAAATACGTGCCTATGCTCACATGGATAGAAACGGATGAAGACCCGATAACAATACTGCCGTTGACTGCTCCTAAAGTATGCTACCAACATAAAGGAGAGGTGGACGTAGGATATAACACCAATTGTGGAAGCGTGATGGAGTTACCTGAAGGGGGAGCAGGAACAGCAGTGATAATGGACCATTACTGGGCCTGTGGAGAAAAGGCATACCACACGTTGCCCCCTCTGTGGAATGGTGTATGCACGATGGTGCACGTCAATGTACCATCGCTAGTGGTACCCCAGAAGCATGTGAATGTGGCAAATTTTCCTAAAATGGATGAAGGGGACAAGAGAAATAAGAGATCTGCACCGCCTCAGGGGAAGCCAGAGAACAGGACCAATGGCAATGATACTGTCCTAAACAGACGGAAAAGACAAGGGGAACCTCTGACAGGAAATTACCTATGGGGAAGGTCGGAAACGGCACTCACTTCGATTCCGCCAGAACACAGACTATTTAGCAGAGCAGCAATGTTCTTCTCCTCAATAATACATCCAGGACTGCAGGCTTACGCAAATGCAAAATGGCTCCAGATAACTAGATGGGAACTCATGATGACCATCAATTCTACAGTAAACGGATTCAACGCAATAAAAGAAGAGCTGCGAGCAATAAGGATGGTAGCACTACAGAACAGATATGTATTGGACCGCCTCACTGCCATGGAAGGAGGAGTTTGCGCAAAGATAGGACAATCATGCTGCACATTCATTCCTGCCAATGATGCTGACAACGGTACATTGACAGAAGCAGTTTCACAACTGGCCCAGTTACACTCCAAAATGGTGGATGAAAGCAAGGGTGTGAAAAAGGATGAGAGCTGGTTTTCGCTATTATGGTCATGGATGCCATCCTGGCTGTCAGATGGACTGAAAATTATAGTTGGTTGTATTATTTTGGCTGGAGCTACACTGATCATAATAAGGTTTTGGAAAGCCCGGAAGGCACGCACCACTGACAAGTTGCTTGAAATGGTCGGAATGCACCCACTGATGCCAGCAGATGACGGCCAACACACAGGCATAATAATACAAGAGAGAGAGAAATTGCGCAACCAGATCATCACCAACCATCTGGACCCACCATCGGTGAAGGTCGAGAACCCAAGAAACCCCAGGAGTTACATAGGGAAATGGGTATACTGTACTCCTGGAGGAGCCTGTGAATATATGTATTGGTCATTTGAAGATCATGTTAACCATTATGGACATTTAGGAGGAATAACTAAAGTGTGGAGAGTAAGAGGAGATAACGAAAAGGATATGTTTGTGGTCGACAAGTCGACCAGAGGGGGGACTGAAGTGGGAAAATGGAAAAACAGACTCCCCTCTTTCCCCTCTCGCGCCTGGCCTAAAGGTTCACGGCCCAAGCACCCGCCACGAGAAGAGTTTGCCCATCTACCAGACGACCAGATACCCTGGTACAGGAACATAAGGATGTGTCCACCTGCCTGCCCCGCATCCCGCCCTGCCCATGCCGATGCCTGCGGCATGGATCAACTAGACTAAAACCTATACGTCGTTAGAGATGCCATGACGACCTAGCCAACGGATAGCACACCTGTGCCAACATACACACTGGACACTCCCGCACCAATCTACATGAAGAATATACTCAGTGCTATGACGTAGGCGACAGACATACTCACGGACGTGCATCTTTATTATTTTTCACCTAGGCTCTCAAAATGCAGAAACGCAAGACGCACCATGAACTCATCTAAAGAGCTTGCTTAGGCTTCTTCTAAACCTAGGTGCCATAATGAGAATTATAACGAAGACATGATACTGGTCATAAGACAATATGAGACTATAACCTAAAGCGCCTGTGCACCAGACGGTTCCACCTATATACTAGGCCTGAGTAGGCCGCAAGCAAGAGCTCCCGTGGACGTTAACAGAACAAGAGTCAGGTTGCTGATCCTGCAGAATGAGCCTGGGGAAAGCAGACAGCCAAGGTCGTAATGTTGCAAACCCACATTCCAAAAGCAGACCATCAAGGGCACGATGTTGCAACTTCGCACGCTGTGCACCAACATTAAAGTTGCACCTGCAATTAAACCAGGCACACAGTGGAAAAACAATATTAATTGTGCAGAATTCTGCCTCAAACACGGTCCCATCCCACGTGACCAAGCCGAACCTGACGAGATGCCAAGCCCAGGAGGAAGGAGGCGCCTGGATCCCTCGTTACAAGACCCAGGCAGATACACTTCAAAGGATCAATGGACATCTGCAATGGTGGGAGTAGTCGGCCGTCTAGCTCACGAATAAGTCTTCACATTGTCTGCATGTACCAATAGTGAAACATTGTTGCAAATTGCAGGTACACCGAGAGCTGGGAACAGCGATGGTCCCAGGCTGGGAAGCTCACGGGCGCACCAATCAGAACATGGGGCTCTTATCACTGACGCCATTAACATCAACCAATCATTAGGAGTCTTCATGTAACAATTCTCATGTATCTAATTGTAGGGACAACCCAGATGTATCACCTGACTAACCCTCAGCCACTCATATTATTCTCTATACGTATGCTATACTAACCCTACCACTCGAGCAACCAATTAAGAGTGGCAATAGGTTTTTTGTTAATCTTCTAGAGTGACGCAGGTAGCGCGTCATACTACAGTAAAAAGGGCCTGCGAGCCCCACGATTGTGTGTGTGTCAGGTCAGACGCGTATGATCCTTGACCCATCCCTGCCGTTTGTGTTTAATAAACAGCAGAGTCACATTGCTTCTTGTGTGTGTCTCATACTCTATCTCCTTTGGGATATACGGGAGGAGTTGGGGCCTCCCTGCCCGGAGGTCTGCGGACGGCCCGGCCGACCCCGGCAGAATTTCCCCCCGACAGGATCTAGGCGATATGGAAATTACATATATCGTGCAAGGCGACTGCAAAACCAGAAATCAATGATGTCATCACTGACATCACAACGTAGCCGCGCTTATACATGAAGTACATATGCATCCATTCATGAATTTACACAAGCACCCATTCGTTTATTGGATATAGGCACGAAGCAAATGCTTGTGACCCACTTAAGCAGAGGACGGATACACATACATATCTATATATGTTCATATGTTTCATCAAAGCTGAAACTGTAAGATGCCAAGTATTCATATTTCGAATGGATTGTGTCCTCCCAAGTATTCCTCATCTTATGATATCTTCGTTTCCAGCTTCAGCTGCTTCTGAACAAAAATTCTCTTGGCAGAGGGCGCTGTGCGTCGAGACGGTTGACTTGATGACTCTCGAATGGTTCTATCTCAGCTGACGTCATCGTCGAGTACTTATACCATGCGCATCGCCCGTTGGCCTCAGTTCCGTTTTTCCATGAATGCTATTGCTTTGAGAATTACAACGCACTTCAGTTTTCTTCAAAAACGTTTTGAAAATGTCCTTGTCTTCAGATCTGAATACTCCGAAGACAGGCTTCAAAAGGTGCCTAAAATGCAGTGCCAAGATGTCCATCAAGGACCTGCATAAAATATACATCTGGTGCCTGGTTGTCGAAACATGTAGCCACCAACTGTCGATCCTGTCAGTCGATGACAGGTAAGGCCTTAAAAAAGCGCAAAGCTAATCTATCGGTGGGTAGGATTGTCCCCAAATCCCTGTCCACTCCGTTGAAATCTGGGTCATCCCACAAGTCGAGAGATTCTTCTTAAAAAACAATGCCACTCGAGGAGCAGACACTCCTTTTGTCATGAAAAAAATTGAAGAGAAGGCATAGATCACCTTCTTCTTCCTCTTCTTCTTTCTCAGATGAAAGGAGTGTAGTCTGCCCAACTAAATCTTCCTCCAAAGAAGAGTGGGATCTCTTCAGGAGGAAAATGTGCTAAATCTTCGAAGATCAGGCTCTGTCCGCCTCGAAACATAAGAAAAGTGGCCATGCTACAGTCGATCACAAACATGTGACCAAGGCGAAACCTTGCATGCCCTCGAGCCCGGGTCATAAGCCTAAGACTACTCGAGAGTCTTCGAGTACTCGACAAGATGAGAAATCATTGAAAAAACCGTTGAGTCGAGGATCAAGTCCCTCGAAGCACAATAACAAAGTCAAGCCATTGACACCGTCGACGCCACTGACGTCGACATCATCAACACCGATACAAAAAGCATCAACGCTGACTGTACATTCTTCGACGCATTTAACACAAACAAGCCAAGAAAAGGTTTTTAAACATTTCCCTAAAAAGGATTTTTTTTTAGATCCATAACATCTATATATGAGGGCTATGAAACCTCAGATGATACCCCTCCATGTGGCCTCCAATTGGATCCTCCTAATATTAAAAACAATACTAATGTACCTGAATGTTTCATTTCAGAGGAGACGAGCGTTAGAGAGCTACATGACACCCTACAGACAGCTAGCGGGTTAGACATCTCCCCAGAACTAGATTTTGGGAAACCGGCCCCGGGTGATCATGCAGATGCATCATACAGAAGCCTAAGGTCCAGAGTGGTAGAATTCCTGGGTTGGAGTAGACCAACTCATTCATTTGAACAAGATGCCCTAACTGACATATTGGACAAAGGTCCTCAATATGACCCTATACTACCATTTCATGTGGCACTTCAAAAAAGGGTTGCAGCAAACTGGGAGGCTCCATATTCCAGCCCAGCAATAAATTAAAATGCGACCAAAAAATACAGGCCATCCAGTAGCGACCCTGGCTACCAGTCAATACATCCAACTCCGGAAAGCCTAGTAGTACAAGCAGCTACATCTGCCTCCGAGCAAGCGGCGTACCCAACCATACCCACTTATAAGGATGACAAACACATTGATTCTTGGGCAAAGAAAGTCTTTTCTGCTAGCAGCATGGCTTTAAAGTCTGCTAATTCCACATGTGCCCTGGCAAAGTTCAGATTCACCCTGTGGGACTACATAGCGATGGTGGCTGATCACATCCCTGAGGGTGAGGAAAGAGACGGCTTCATGAGCCTGATAAGGGATGGTATAGGGGCCATATGTGAGTCTCTGCAATCAGATCTGGACTCTGCCGACAGCATCAGGAGGGCCATGGCAGCAAGCACTGTCATACACAAGATGTTCGTCATTGAGGAAGTAAGGGTTTGCACCTGATGTACAATCCAGACTCCTTAACATGCCTTTTGACGGCTCCTATTTATTTGGAAATAAGGCTGACAAAAGCCGTGAAAAGCTGCAGACCTCAAAGGAGGCAGCCAAGTCCTTAAGTGCCGCTGTCAGGCAGCCAAAGCTTTTCACCCCAGCGGATCATCTTGGAGCGGTAGGTCTTTGCGCTACTACTCCTCAGTTGAAAGAGCGAGAGGACAGGCTGGTCAAAGAGAACAAAGAAGATTCTCTCGTGGTGGACGAGGGAGAGCTGCAAAGCCCGCCCAAGCAATGGCGTCTTTACCATCAGCAGCTCCTTCAGCTGCCTCAAAACCACTCTGAGGTCTTGACTCACAACACCCCGGTGGGAGGCGGACTGTCTCAGCATCTGAAAGAATGGCGAGGTATTATTTCGGATGCATGGGCACTGGAAACATTAGCCCAGGGTTCCTGCCTTCCCTTTATGCAAAGACCTCTGGATCATCCACCGGGAAACCATTCACTAAATTCTTCAGATCCATTCCTGTTGCAGGAAATGTCGACCCTGCTAGAGAAAGGTGCTATAGAACCAGTACCTGTGATGGAGAGGAACAGAGGATGCTTTTTTCCCTATTTCCTAATCCCAAAGAAGGACGGAGGACTGAGACCTATCTTGAATACTAAGAAGGACAAGTTCAAGATGGTCACACTTTCTCAGATCCTTCAGGCCCTCCAGCTCCTGGATTGGATGTTGTCATTAGACCTTTAGGATTCTTGCTTTCATGTTCCAATCCATCACAAGCACAGGAAGTACCTGGGGTTCGCCGTTGGTGGTTCTCATTATCAGTTTTGAGTTCTGCCTTTCGGGTTGACGTCCTTCTGAGGGTTTTCACAAAGCTAATGGCAGTGGTGGCAGAGAGTCCCCAGAGGGGGGATTCACGTCTACCCCTACCCGGACGATTGGCTGATTAGGGTACGTTCACTCAAACAGGCCCAGGAACATCTCAGTATCACCTGCCACTCCCTCCACAGACTGGGCTTCTCCCTCAATTACAAGAAGTCCCACATGATACCATCTCAGAGACTCCAGCTCATTGGAGCAGTCCTGGATGCATTCTTGAGCAAGACCTCACCACCCGAGGTGAGGGCTCGAGACATTCTGCAGATGGTCACCAAGTTTCAGAGTGCCCAGCGTCTTCCCGCCTTTGACTTTTTGAGTTTTCTCTGCCTCATAGCATCCGACATTTATCTGGTGCCAGAAGCTCATCTGAGAATGAGATCCCTTCAATGGGCTATCAGGACATAGTGGTCCCAATTCTCAGGCAGGATGACAGACCTTCAGATTCTGAGCAGAGTTGCACAGGACCTTCTGTGGTGGGCCTGAAAGTACAACATTCAGAAAGGGGAACCTTTTTGGCAACCATGGCCGGAGATAACAGTAGTGATGGACGCCTCACTCATGGGGTGGGGAGCTCATGCCAACGATCTGACAATCAGCGGTCGTTGGTCTCTGTTTCAGTCCAAACTACACATCAACCTTTTGGAGGTAAGGGTAATCAGTCTAACGCTGAAGGCCTTTCTGGCCTCTGTACATGGAAAGAATGTCCTGATAATGATGGACAACACAGTGTCCATGTACTACCTCAACAAGAGAGGATGCATAGGGTCACTACCACTGTGCAGAGCAGCAATGCAGCTCTGGTTCTGGGCAATTCAAGAAGGAATCTCTCTATCAGCAGTTCATCTAGCTGGAGAGCAGCACACGTCAGCAGAAGCTCTGAGCAGGCAGAGCACAGTCTCCCAAGAGTGGAAACTAGCTCAGGAAGTCCTTCAAGAGATCTTCACCCTTTGGGGAACCTCTCAAGTGGATCTATTCGAAACCAGTTTCCGTCACGACCCGTGACCCAGAACCCCACTGGCATGGTCACTTGCCAGGTAGGGTTAGGGTTCGGGGTTCATTTGGGGCCCCAAGGGCCTTGCATTTTCACCGGGGACTCTCCTGGAGTCAGTCCTGGCGTCTTTGGCGCCAGGCTCATATTTGGAATGGGACTTGAAGGGGCTACTTTTTATGTGGAGGCCTGCAGCCAACATGGAGACACCCACACAGTCTAGTCCCTAGGAACCAGACTGTGCGGTGCAGTATTTTGGGGTGTGGTAGCCCGGACTACTTTGCCTGGACTACTTTACAGGGTAGGCTATATAAACCACACCCAAGCTAAAGAACGTGCTTCGCGTTATTCTGCAGCCAGCAGCGTAACGCTCACCGTGTTCAGAGACCAGCACCCGGCGTTCCTGGAATCGCAGACCTGCAGAGGAGACAAATGAACATCATTAGCAGTTCAGTTTACCTGCAGTCTTCCATCCTTCGCTCCCAGCTGCTCGCGGTCTTCCATCCCGTTGGCAGCATCTTCAGGACATCGCGCTCGCACCGGAACCAAGCACCTGGAGAGGAGAGAAAAAGAGACAACGTTAAACAGGTTACTCAGAGCAATCACAGCAGCAACCGAAATCTCCTTACCTGGCTGGGCATATCTTGGCCAGTTCCGCTCCGGAAATCACTGCATGCCCAGAAAGAGCATTGTAACCTGAAAAGGAATAAAGAATACAGGTTAGCCCAACAAGACATTAGCGATCCGCACTTCGCGCTGAACCTACCTTTCTTCATACGCTCCGCATCCATAAATCCCGGCAGGAGCCGAACCCAAGCAGCGCAGCCAGCGAACTTCTGCATACCTAAGTTGGAAACAATCATGGAAAGACTTTAATAGCCCGAAAGAAAAGCCAAGGCCCTCAGAGACTGCAATAATCGACCTTACCTCACTAAAGACACTTGAATGGGTTGGCACCAGTGAAGTTAACTCGGTCGCTTCAACCCACAGGAACTACACGCCCCTGCGCAGAAAGCAGGACAGAGAGCACGCCAGACATCATAACAAGGTGAGGAGGGGGCCATCAGGTCGAGTCCAAGGGGCTGGTGGGAGGAAACGAAATCTGTGCCGAAGTCCAGTCCTCCTGTGTTTTCAGGCCCACCTGCCATAGAAGACATCATCCCGAATTGAGTACATCTGGGGGGAATCCGGCAACCAGGGCATACAGGCGTCGCCGTGGATACCAGGTGAGCATAACAGTTTCAACCGGAAATGCGAACTGTTTTACTTCAGGGAATTTCCTCCAAGAGAAGCTCTAGGGGACGAGTTCATAGTGGACTGGGAGTTTCCACTCCTGTACGCATTTCCTCCAGTCCCCGTCATTCCTCACGTGATCAGGAGGTTGAGAAAGTCAGGAAATCCATGATCCTAATTGCCCTGGATTGGGCCAGGAGCACGTGGTACCCGGACCTTCTGGACATGCCCTCCAAATCAGTCTTCCACAAAGAGAGGACCTTCTCTCGCGAGAGCAGGGTCAGGTTCTCCGTCCAGAGGTCAAAACACTCATCCTTCACTAATGGTTTCTGAAAGGCTGAGATACAAGGATTGGGACCTCCCGGAAGACGTAATGGAGATTTTGATTTTGGCCAGAAGACCAGCAACAAAATCCTTATACTGCTGCTGTTGGAATAAGTTCTGGAGCTGGTGTAGGGAGAAAGATGTGGACCCTTTTCAGTTGATACACATATGGTGTTATCGTTTCTACTACATTTGGCAAATCTGGTGCTCCAGATTGGAACAGTCACAAGTTATTTAGCAGTGCTTCCAAATTCAAGCACCCCTCAGAAGAGGAGAAGAGGCATCCTACTTCAAAATACCCTTAATAAGACAGACACAAGTGACCACTGTCCAAGGGTGTTTATTGAACTTCAAAAAGGGTTTGAAAAACACCCATCTAATCCTAAATGTATAGATGGGAGCAAGTTACAACCATTAAATAATAATAACGCAGTCCTAGTGGTGTCTTGTCAAAATAAAAGGGGCCTATACTAATAAATCTATTGCTAATCCTTACCTCTAAATACAAATAGTGTGGGAAATTGTTACGGAAAAAGATAGAAGTGTTGACAAAATGATATGTCAGGATGTGCAGGCAGTCAGCCTCCCTTACCCACATTTTCAGCATGGGACAAGGCGGTACACTCAAGTTTAGCACAGTCTCTGGCTTCTCTAGCATGAGGATGCACTTCAATTATTAGCATCAAGGCCTTCCGTGCCCAAAGTCTCTTTGCCTTTCAAAGTCTCTTCTTCTGGAGGGCCTGAAGTGACAAACAAACAATAAGATATATTCCTCTTAGGATTTCACACATACTCAATTTCTGATGTGATTCACTATTCACCTCGGATCCCCTTCAGCTGGAATCAGATCCTCTTAACACAATGTTCGCAATATTCATACATCCAATTTCTCTGGTAATTCAGGGTCCACCCCGGAACCCCTCAGCTGGACTTAGATCCTTTTCAACCACTATTCACTTCAGATCCCCCTCAGCCGGGCTCAGAACCTCTTAACACAATGTTCAATCAGTCTCCCTCTGCCGGGCTCCGACCAATTTCAATTGCCAATAAGACTTTTAACACAAACTTGCTTTATCCAAAAGCTCTCAGCTGATCTCCCTCTGCCAGGCTTGGACTAACTTCATCTATTTTGTCATCAACTTTTTTTACGCTATTTACGCTATTAACATCGAAGACTTTCAAATGTACACAGGGTTTTGCTTGGCCTGTTGCACTTCGATTTCACAATTCCTTTTCCACTCTTTCGCTTTTGCTACCGTTCAGTTGGATACCCTACAAAGACTTTCGAATGAGCACACACGTGGTGCCGGACCACTCTGTCTAAGGTATTGTACCTTGGCTTCAAACTTCAATCACTCATCTCTTGTTCAATTTTGTTCACAACGATTACCACATACGCTTCATACACTATTTGCTTCAGTCTTCGCTTATGCAATTTTGTCACTTGCAACCTTGGCTTCAACACAGACCGGTTTGGTATCAGTCTCCCCAATTAACTGGCTGTGCTGACTTCATTGAGGCTGCTTTGTTGTAGGAGCTAAGGACAGTACCACGGCAGCAAGTAATTCTCCTCACCTTGACTACCGACGCCGGAAAGCCCTGGGTACCTCCGACACACAATGCAGGATTCTTCAGCCTTGATTCCTGGTTTTACATCTTACGTTTCCTATTCCCGAAGGTTCATGAATGTAACAGTCTTTCGTTGAAAAGGTCAAGGGCACTTCCCTCCTTGCGATCCCCTTCGGTTTTGCCGTCTTTCGCCTTGTACTAAACTGCCATCTTGGAACTGCTGCTTCTTCGTGTGCTTTGCCTTGCTCAGAGTGTGCTCTCCTGCTCCACCTTTTATCCGTCTGGGGAATCGCAATGAAAGTCAGCTGTGTGTAATAGTCAGTAATTGCCTGACCCTGCCTGACCTATGTATTGGTACATGTCAGTTATAAAGCTCGGGTGTTGGTCTGTTTTCTCTCATAGTGAGCTGTCCGTGAGAAAGTGTCTGTATCAGGAAAGAGGGGAGGGGGTTGAGTTCCTAAGTATTCTACTTGCTAGGATGGGTAACGTTATTACAGGGAAGTGGATACTGCGTCTCGCCATCCGGTGTCCTACTCCCCAAAGACCCCTCACCAAGGTGATCCTCCTGCACTGGTCCACTCCCATGAACTGGATCCAAAAGCGATGGCTGTGTCCTGGACACCTGGATGACTGATCCCTGGGGACAAGCGGGTGAGACACCTTGAGGTTTCTCACAGGACTCACAAATGTGTTTCCTCATACACCATTCCAAATACCAATTTGGGACCTTAACTATGTTTTAAAGTTTTTGACATGCACTCCTTTCGAGACACTCCATTCCTGCACTTTAAGGCTGCTAACTTACAAAACTATTTTGTTTGTAGCATGCAGAAATGATGCACCCAGCAAAGGACAAGTGGATACGAAAAGTTCCACTTACCAAGACAATGAGCCACCTTCAGAAACTCATGCTAAAATCCTCATCATTTCAAGCAGGACAGCTCCATTTCGTGGTCTCAGCATGTCGAACGGAAAATCATATCGTGCCTCCTATACTGTATGAATATATGTATATTGGCCTACGCCAACCTGCTTATAAGCCACTTACGCGGAAATCCGTGTTGCAAGGTCTTGACCATAGATCAGTGTAAGCCGCCATTTTAGGTCTACCCGCCATTTTAGATTCTCTCTCTAAAGTCACCCTGTGTTCTAAGATGGTGGACAGTGTCATTTCGAATGTAACATGGCCATCTTGACCTCTGTGTATAAGCTAATATGTAATCGGCCTGCAGGCCACATGTTAGGGTCATGAACTGAGACATTGTCCTTCGCAGACCTGTGTGTAGAGGATTACCTGCGCCAACGAAGCTAATCCACAAGCACATGTTAAACACAATATATTCAAATACCGAAATAAAAACACTTTTTTGACTACATTGTATAAAACTGTTTGAGAAGGCTCTACGAGAAATCCCAAGACATACTGTTGCCATTGTGATTTGTTAGTGAATGTGTTAAAGGTAAACCTTAAATGTATAGATGTATGAACTTGCACAAACCCTAGATCTGTGATGTATTAACTTGTATTAACTTGTAGGTGGGCTGAACATCATGATTTCGAGAGTATAAAAAGTGCGACTATTCTAATGTACAGTCCCACTCACTGAGCACACCGAACCAAGCTGGAGTTCGCTGTGTTGTACTGAGGGCCGATAGCTATCTGTTGTTTTGTCCTTTGAAACTGTTCAGTATAAAATAAAGATCTTTGTATTTTCCTTTGTAACCCGCGTTTGGTGTATTCCTTTTGGGGTACTCAGCCTCGATATCTCCTTTTTGTTTTCACAGATGGCGCCCGAATAGGGACCCTCAAGATTGATGCCAGCTCTTTTGAAGGTTGACGCATGCTATCAAACCGGGATCGATGGTGTGACAAAAAATGGGGCCTCTTTCAGAAAGAGACGCAAACCCCTCAACAGCGCTGCACAGCCCGGTCCCTGGACGATGAGCATGCGGCCCGGGTCGGCATCTTGACGAGGGTCCACTTATCGAGGCGGGCAGATTTGCTGAAATCACCAAACACGAGGTAAAATTAGTTAGAAAAATATTTTGAAATCCGATCGAACCTCCTTAGGATTGATCAGGTGAGTCGTGACCCGATTCTTAAGTATCCTGATAATTTGTTTTGGCGCATTGTATCTGCAAATACCAATATTTTGATATGCCTGGGAAATTGTCTACCTGCTTCAGGGCGTTATTCCGCAGTGATAGGCAATCTTTGGAATTTAGTTGTCCGGCACCACAGGAGGGGTCGACGGCTTGTACTATGTACTGTAAGCATGGCATTGGAAGTATAGTGTTTAATGATATTTGGCACAGACAAACTAGACATGCTTCCGAACTTCAGTGGCCAATCAATGGTAGTTTTGAAATCCCTCGTATTGAGTATTTAGAGTCAATTTTGTTAAAGAAAAAGGCTAGACCTGCAGCATTCGATGTTTTACAGAATTGGAAGAAAGAAGCTTTGTCACAGCTTAAGAGTAGAGAAAAACATGCACACCGTCATAAGACAAACGCAGAGAAAGCGTTTTTATATGACCAAGATAAACAGTCTGAGTCGGCTAGGAATATGGATAGGGTTTTCTCACTTGGCATTCAGAAAATCTACCCTTCTAAAGACTTTCATGTTTCCGACGAATTTATTGATAAATTGTTAAATGAACGAAGGCCTGGTGCCACTGCGCCACCTCCGTATGTTCCTCTTCCTGCTGCTTTGCCTCTTCCTGCTGTTATTCCTGCTCTGCCTGTTGTTCCTGCTCCTCCTGTTGTTCCTCTTCCTCCAGTCGTTGTTCCTCCTTTTATTGCTGCTCCTCCACCTGCTCCTCCGCCTCCTCCTATTGCACCATTAATAGTACCTCCATTGAATTTGCCTGCTATCCCTCTTCCAAGTGGTCCTGCACCGCTTGTAGTTGATCAGGGTGCGGGATCAAGGGTAGTCACTCGCAATACTGTACCTCCAGAGAAGAAACGTGATTTCGATTGCATGGGCTAAACATTGTATGGGGAGAGATGATCGAGCTAATGTTTTTGCCACACTTTCTAATATGGACAATTTTCCTGAGAAAAATATTTTTATTGAGGAATTAGGGATTCACTTATGCATAATGTGGGACAGATAAAACAATACAGATCTCCCACAAGGGTTGAGGGATCTGAACACTTTAGTGCTTTCTAGAGACACTGTGGAGAAAGTACAAGAGCATGTTGAGAGGATATTTGAGTACAGAAAGGAGTTGGAAAGGTTACAGAATGAGGATGAAGGTGAGGATAGTATGTATGTACAGAAACGGTTCCTTGCTTGTCGTAAATCGATATCTGAGGAAACACGAATTTGCACGAAAGACGCGATTAGATGGGTCTCAGACATCTCGATAACTCCAGTTGAAGTATATGACACATATAGTCAGTATACACCAGAAATGCAGAGGAAAGTGATACAGGTAATGGTAGAGTACCTGCAGGATGAATGTGTCAAGAGGAAGATTAGTTGTCCCACAGAGTTATTGAGTATTTATAAGAGAGCTTTTTCAATTGACACTTCTTCGACTGCTTTAGCTCTCGATTTGGCTCTGCTGCTTGGTAAGCGTTCGAGTTGCCTACTTCTCAATTGCCTATGAGAGAGGTTCCTCCGACATTTTTTCTGAAAGTTGAGATTGCGGCTAATGCTGTAACGGGTGCAGCTGCTGTGGATATTCCTGCACATTATGTGTTGCAGTTCGTTCTCGTCCCGTTCTCAAGACAGGAAGTGAACACCATTAGACAATCTATTCCCAACATTAGGAAAAATCCGACAAGATTATATAAAGAAATAGAGTCTGTTTTGCAATCCTCAGTATTCACCTTAGGTGATATTGATCTGTTATTTCCTGTACTCCTGCCCATAGATTTGTGGAAACAGGTTAGGACCATAGATGATGTACCAGGGTTGGGAGATACATGGGCTAACATAATTAGACTCGATGGAGAAAGGCCAGCAGGCGAGAGACCGCCTCAGGTGATACTAACTTTACCTCATAGAATCATTGTGAAATTGAAAACCATAATTCCCGAAAAGAGAATTATTTGGGACAAGCTTACGGCCTGTGTCCAAGGGAAGTTTGAGGGTGCTACCGAGTTCTTTAATCGGTTCGAACAGGTATTCTCGGATTTCAGTGGACAGGACTTAGGCACAGAGTCTGGGAAAAGATTATTTGTGGACAAATTTGTGCGTGGATTGTTGCCTGACATCCAGTCGCAAATTATGTCTTCTGAGAGTGCTTGGCAAGCGAAGTCCCAATCAGAAGTACTGCACATGGCTCAGTACTATGAGAATCGTGTCAATAATGAAAAGGAAAGAGTCAAAAAGAGAAAAGGTGATTTGAAGACAAAAGTATTATTACAGCAAATTGTTAGAGGTCCTAGAGGGGGTAGTTTTCAGATTAGAGGTCAGTATGTTCCACAAGGAAATGTGCCCTTGGGTCCTGTAAACATTAACCAGTGTGCCTATTGTCGACAAGAGGGTCATTGGCGTGCACAATGCCCGGTCCTTCGACAAAGGTCAAAAAAACACATTTGGAAATATGGGTAGACGATCCAGAGGTCGCCCGGGTGTAGGGGGCCTTGGTAGGGGTCAGTTTGCAGAAGATCCACAGCAACCGTTTTCACAGGATAATCAGGTACCAAGTGTGGATACTAGAAACATATTCGATCATCCTTCCGCCGCTTATCTCTCCGAAGAACTTCCTTTTGATGATATTTTGTTTCGTGAGGATTGCCCGAAGCAGGGTTTGGAACCAACGCCTATTCCCGTTAATCAGAAAGGTCCCTACGTTGAAATGATAGTGGGAAATAGGAAACATCTATTCTTGATAGATACTGGAGCACAGAAGTGTTCCATTGATCATTCTTGGGTTCCAAACATTCCACTGTCAGGGCAAACCAATGTTTCTGTGGGGTTTTCTGGCACACCAGTTGTCTGTCCAGATTCTTCGCCGGTACCTATTTCTTTGGGTTCCTTCACGGACCACTGTCCATTCCTTATGACTTCGAACTGTGGAGAGAATTTGCTGTGGTTGAATCTGTTGAAGGAATTAAATGCGGTAATTCATTGTTCTTCTGATGGAGTGTGTTTGACGATTACACCACAGCAACCTTCTGTTTCTCAATTCTTGACCAGACCTTTGCCGCCAGAATTCAGTGATGTACCAGTGTGTTTATGGGCAATTGACGATAATGATGTCGGCGTTTTACAGATCGAGCCTGTTAAAATAGTTTTGAAACATAGAGTAAAGCTGCCATGTTTTCCACAATATAAGATTTCAGTGGAGGGTGAACAAGCTTTGAAATGCATTGTTTCTGATTTTGTGCATCGAGGGGTGATTGAGGAAATTGCAGGTAGTTTGTGCAATCGTCCAATTTTGCCCGTGTACAAAAAAGGCGATAATGCAATTCCTTTTCGTTTCATAATTGATCTACGTGCTATCAATAAGATCGTCACTCCATAATTTCCAATTGTGCCTGATGTGACGACAATATTAACTATTATTTCGGCTTCAGCTACTTACTTTAGTGTTGTGGATCTGAAGAATGCTTTCTTTAGTATTCCTATACACAAGGACAGTAGATACTTGTTCACGTTCACCTTAGGGGGACGCTCGTTACCTTTACCCGTGTACCTCAAGGTTACACGGAAAGTCCTAGCATCTATAATAGGGCTTTGAAAGAACAGCTTGATACCCTTGAATTGCCCTCTACTTGTATACTGCTTCAGTATGTTGATGACTTACTTTTGGCTGCTGACTCTGAGAGCGCTTGTAAGGAGGGCACTGTGTTATTACTTATACACTTGGCAAAACATGGTCATAAAGCTTTGCTTAAAAAGTTTCAATCATGTTGTCAGGAGGTCCCCTATTTAGGCTATCTCCTGTCAAAGGAGGGAAGAAGATTGACACCTGAACGGATAAAACTAATTTCTGGCATGTCTGTCCCAAATACACAGAAGGAAGTTATAGCCTTGATAGGTATGGCTTCTTACTGTAGGCAGTGGATTCCCGGGTTCTCACTAGTGATTAAGCCGATGTTGGCTTTGACGATGAAGGGTATTTCTTCACCATTGCCATGGAACATGGAGCACCAGCAAGCATTTGATCTGCTTAAGACTGCATTGTGCTCGGCACTGGTTTTGGGCACACCAAACTATGAAAAGGCCTTTGTGTTGTTTGTGCATGAATGTGATGGATGTGCTTTGGCTGTATAAACGCAGGAACATGGAGGGAAGAATAGGCCATGCGGTTACTTTTCTTCCGTCCTTGATCCTGTAGCATGCGCTTTGCCAAGATGTTTGCGAGCTGTCGCTGATGCTGCTGTGTCTATAAAACAGAGTGAGGGAATGGTCCTAGGCCATCCTCTAACCCTGATGGTGCCTCGCTCTGTAGATGTTCTATTAAACAGAACTCAAACTCAGCACCTCACTTCCGTATGGTTGATGAGATATGAATTGATTTTGTTTGCTCCCCAAATACAAATTAGGAGGTGTTGTGTTCTTAATCCGGCTGAACTTTTACCTTTCCCGCAAGGTATTGCTTGTAGTGACGAAGAGTCACTTGATTGTCTGTACGCTACCGAACAAGAGATAAAGGGTAGAATTGATCTAAAAGACACTCCTTTGAACAATACACAAGGGGAGCTGTTTTGCGATGGCTCTTGCTTCAAACTTCCGGATGGTACATCCACAGCTGCTTATGCGATCACCACATTAAGCATGGTCGAGGAAACCAAGAGAATCATGCATAACTCTGCACAAGCCGCAGAGATTATAGCATTGACTCGAGCTTGTGAACTTTCTGAAGGGCTTACAGTAAACATATATACTGACAGTCAGTATGCCTTTGGGGTGGTTCAAAACTTTGGTAGACTTTGGTCAGAAAGAGGGTTCTTAACTTCACATGGTACAAAGATCCAGCATGGCTCCCTAATGGTACAACTGCTCTCACCGCTTGCACTCCTCACTCAGTTAGCTGTCGTGAAATGTGCAGCACATCAAAAGATTGTAGATGATATAGGAAAAGGTAACGCTTTCGCTGATCAGATAGCTAAACAGACTGCCACCAATCTCTCTGCAGATATGCACATTTCAAGGGAGACCATAAACGCCTATGCAATGGATGAGGGTGTTGACTCTGTAAGGGATATCCAAGCCGATGCCACATTAGAAGAGTCCAAGAAATGGGCTGAGGGCTTGGGGAAACTCGATGATGATGGGCGTTGGGTGGATATAGTTGAAGGGAAATGGCTACTTCCTGACACGTACATAATGATGATGGTCATCATGACTCATGGCCCTACACATATATGTGCCCGGAAGCTTACACAAATGTTGGAGAAAGTTTGGGCAAATGATAAAATCTCTAAAATAGCTGAGCGATATGTTCAGGACTGTATGATCTGTTTACAGCACAATGTGGGGAAGGGAACATCAACTCCCAGGGGAAGTTTTGGTCCACCTTCTGTCCCCTTTGAGGTCATTCACTTTGATTTTATCGAAATGGAACGGTGCAATAATTTGAAATATGTGTTAGTTGTCATTTGTGCTTTCACCAAATGGGTTGAGGCTTTTCCTGTCAAAGACGCTACAGCCATGACTACTGCAAAAACCATGTTAAAGGAGTACTTCCCAAGGTTTGGGCTACCAAGAGTCATCTGGTGGGACAATGGTCCACATTTTGTCGCTGCTGTAATTCTGCAGATATGTGCGGAATTACAAATCGAGAAACGGTTCCATTCGGCCAGACATGCTCAGAGTGCCGGATTAGTAGAAAGACACAACGGCATCATCAAGAACAAGCTCGCTAAGACGTGTGCTGACACCAAACTAAAATGGCAGGACGCCTTACCGATCGTGTTGCTAGCTATGCGTACAATCCCTCAAACTAAGACTGGGCTCTCTCCATTTCAGCTGGTAATTGGGAGACTTGCTAATATCTGGAACCTTCCAAAATGTCGGTCTTTGAAAAATGTTGAAAATATACTTCTTTCAGATTACTGTAGCCAATTGACTAAAAACCTGTATTTGATTTATCACTAGGTGCAAGAGGCTTTACCTGTACGATACGAGGGCCCAGGTCATAGCATTCGGCCCGGTGACTGGGTGTTGACGAAGGCATTTGAGCGATCCTCTTGCCTTGCACCTCGGTGGCGGGGCCCTTTCCAGGTCCTGCTGGCCACACAGACTGCGGTGCTGGTCGCAGGCAGGAAAAACTGGATCCACACGACGCATGTCAAGAGAATTCCACACCCGGTGCCATACGATACAGAAGAAACAGAACCCCTCACCAATACTGTAACCAACGCTCCTGAAGCAGTAAACAGCAACAAGAGTGCATCAGAGTCTCTCTCTGAGCCCGCGAGGCCTGGGGAAACAGCCATTTTGTCTCCACACTCTCCAAAAGTTTTGCTTCCGGAAACTGTTGTTCCGGATCTTGCATCTTCACTTGCTCTTGATACGTCGCTTCCAATGGGAAGTGACGACACGTTGTTCTTGGATCAATCAGTACCAAGGACAACAAGGTACAATTTGCATCCAAGGAAATAGACTTACGGCACGGTTTGGCTGTGCATTCGAAGAAGGAGGAAAAATAATCAAGGGCTTGCTTTTTGCCCAAGTAATTGTTCGAAAAAGGGGATTCTGTTGGCTAGGGTTATGGAAGGACTAAGAAGACGCTCGGCCGGGAGGTTGCCTGCCAAAAACACTGGGTTTTTTCGTTTGAAGACTGCAATGCCTGCAACCGCTACTGCTCGAACAGGACTGATAAATGATCGTGTGACAAGCTATGAGAATGGACAAACTGTTTGGGCCCCGAAAACGTACTGCTGTCTTTTTATAATGTCAATTGGTTTTATAATAGTAACTGTTTTAGGCTTTTGGTACCTGGAAGAAGTGCATCCATTCGAAACCTTGTTACCGACTGAAAATGTACCCACTGTCCCTACTTCTTTGGTGGATCTGCACACTTTATCTCCTAGAGACTCTCAGCATAAAACAGAGATACTACAATAATACATTGTTACTTATCATGAATGCTACACATGCCATTTTCAATAAGTCCAACTGTTGGGTCTGTTCGCATTTACCGCAACATGGGGATAAGGGGCTAGGTTGGTATATTCATCCTTTACCTTTGACAACTGCTTGTTATGCCTCTCTTAGAGCACTATTCTTTGGCCGATGGAACGATAGCATCTCAGGGAACTTTGATGGTACTAACTTGAATAGTTTTGAGAAACGTGTTCTTACGCCCCTGGGATGCTCGCTCTTCGCAAATAGGAGCAAGCTCAACGTTGCTTCTATTAGGCCTTCTGATAGACTGCCTCATCCTTTTCAATCTTTGATTTCTTTCAAGATGGCTCCAATAGGCAATAAGGATGCCATGCCTCCTTCTTACACTGTTAATCATAGCCCCGATTCAGTTTCTTTCTGCATACAAAGGAATGGTACTCAGTCAATGGGAGATTTTAAAGGTTGCGCCAACGTTGCGAATTTGACTGGGGAAGACAGACCTTTGTATGTAGGCGAACCTGTCTACTTTGTTTGCGCTAATGTAGCATTTCCATGGTTACCCAGGGATTGGCAGGGAACTTGTCATTTAGGGATCCTGTTACCAGGGGTATTCATAGCCAGTACTGTAGAGGTTTCAAAAGCTTGTCCATGGCAAGACGAGAATTGTGACACTCCAGCACAGGTTCTGGGAGATGTAGCAAAATCCTTTGTGCCATTTTGGGGACAAATAGCGAACTCTGAAGACATCAGAAGACTAACGAGAGTACTGGAGAGAACCATCAACCGGACCACGTACATACTCTATAATATGACATTAGAACAGAAAGCAATAAGATTAGTAGCACTTCAGAACCGGGTGGCATTAGATGTCATTCTGGCTGACCGTGGTGGAGTGTGTAAATTGGTGGGGTCCGCTTGCTGTGTTTTTGCGCCAGATTCCTCCCCAACTATCTTCAAGGCAATACAGAATCTGCATGTCCTTAGTTCAGAAGCGCATGTTCCGGAAGGAAACTGGGATCTTAGCGCTTGGTTCTGGGACTTCTTGCGATCTTGGGTTTGGAAGGTGCTTTCGGTCTTACTGATCATTTCGGGAATCCTGTTGTTTCTTTGTTGCTGTGTACAGTTGTGTGGGAGCGAGGGGCCAATGGGCCGCTCTCTACCATCACTTCTCAGTACAAAACTTGGGCCAAGTGCCTCTAGTGGTGGGTACGCCCCTCGCCCTTATGCAATGCTAACTTTTGATTACATTCGCGTAGATGGGACCACCGAGCAGGACACAGGGCTTCCATTTTCTGTACCCCCTTTCGACTCCATCTTGGTAACTAGGCCTCACTGCGATAGTACAAAATGTATCTCTCCCTTTTGCCCTCCGCTGTAGCTCGGAGCACATGGCCCCACCCTCGTCCCCACTCCAACTGGAAAACTCTGCGGCTCCATTCTCACGCTGAGGCCGGAGCTGCTTGCAACAAATAATAAATGTAACACATCCCTTTTCCTCTGATATCACTGTCCTGCATGTGAACCAACATGAGCCAAGCACATAGCTCGTCCATCTCCACAAAAGTGTCCTTGCCCTCTTACCCTCGCCAGTTGAAACTTATTGCCATTCTAACCCTGTGTCCTTGCAAGACATGCCTTTTATGTGCCAGACTGCCACCCTCGCTATGAAGCCCACCCAACAGACCCCCCAACTAACATTAGACCCCTGTGTAGTATATCGTGCCCAATACTAACAAGTGCCACATACCTGAGATTCTTGTGAGACTAACCCTATAGTTCAATGACAGTATTATAGTGGTCAAGGGCCTTAAACCTGTGACCTGTGTAACCCAAATATGTAGATGGTGTAAACCCTTGAGTGATTTGTATAACAACATGATACAATACTGAGAGTCCTTTGATCAACTGTTATTTAGTGCATGCATTACTCAGAATGTATTTTCTTAGCTTAGATAGTGACCACCGTGTTTCACAGCGACCTGACCTTCACCCATCCGGAGCATAAATGTCTGACGTCAATCCTCCCGCCAACCAAGCAACCAACCCGGAGGAAGAGATGATGCCCACACCTAAGTCACCACCACGGCTGACCAATCCTGGTCCAACGTAGCATCATATGTTAAAAGTGTAGATGTACTATATAAATGTGTTGTAACCTTGATGTGGTCAGAGCGCTCTCAGAGATCTAGATAAACTTTCCTCAAAACTCTCGCAGCCTGCGCTTTTGTGCCTTATTCCCTGCCCAGGGAGTGTTTGTTTTATTCATATTTTACACGTGTGAGTCACGGTGGGAACAAACATTTGGTGACCCCCTGCAACGTGATCGGAGAGGTGCCTCGAGGCCGGCGCCGAGCGGCGAGATCCGGGACACCCCCCAGCAAAGCCATAGCCTCCGCAGCCGACCAGCCTGTGCGCACTACGAAGAAGGGTCAAGGGTTCCCGGTTGACGAATACCCGACTGAAAAGCTGCGGGCCACAGCTTGGTTGGGGTGCGAGCCTGACTGGGGTCGGACTGCGAGCGGCGACCCTCGGGTCACCTGACTGAACACGTGAGTGCCGGTTGCGAAGGTTACGAAGGAAAGGTAAGGGGGAAAAAGGGGGGACAGGTGGTAACAGGTAGTAGGGAAGAGTAGGGCCTTTGTGAGTGATGATGAGGCTTTTCTGATCTATCCTTTATATGGCCATTAGGTTTTGGTAAGAAGTGAAGAGAAAAAGAGAAGTGGTAACCTAGCCCGAACGGGGTAGAAGGCGGCACCGCATAGCATTGTCTCGTCCAGTGCAGAATAATTAAGTGAAGTTACAGAGAAAATAGTAGGAGTCTCGTATATTGAGTAGACTCGGAGTAGTTATTTAGAACATTCTTTTTCTGAGTACGACAGGATTCTTGGAAAAGAGTAAGAGGGTGTAAGAGGTCGGGAGTGAATGAGAAGAGTAGGCGAAACAGGAAAGGGGGTGGAAGAAAAAAAAAAGAGCAACGGGGAGAAAACGCGCGCAGGTAGTGCATGTGCATGATAAGTGTTATATGTGCTTTTGTGTTCTGTCCATTTTTTGTCAAGGGTATCCAAGTACTGTGATAGAATTGTGGTTAAAGTGGCAAAATATGCAACAATGAACTGTTGAATTTGAACATGCAATAACTAAAAGGTTAACGTTGAAAAGGGGGTTGATTATATGTATATATATATATATATCTTGATACATATATGTGCATACAAATTACAAGTAATTGACAAGACTCGTGGTATATTATCCAACTGGTGAAGAAGTGATTAAGGGGAAAGGGAGGTCAAAAAGGTAAGTACAGACAGAGGGAGGGAAGGAAACACATAATTATGGGAGGAATAACACCACTAGCACATATTTGTCAGCACCTTCCGTTGTACAGTGATAAAATACAAAAATACCATGATCAATGGTTGACGGAGATAAAAGGGAACAGCGTGACACCAATCTGGCCAGAGGGCGGGTCATTCGACAAAAGAGTATTAGATCTAGTATCGACACACTTGTTAGCAAGGTTTAAGGGGAAACAACTGCAAAACAGAAGGGAAGTACTAGACCTATGGCGAATGTTTGAAGAAAGTAAAGAGAAAGTGAATGAAACACAGAAAACACAGGAAGCGGTAAGTGGAACGCCAAAGGGTGAGTGCACAACCACTACAACTGAAGGCGATACAACTAAAATATATCCTCTAATGTCCAGACCAGCAGTAGGATATAGTGAGCCCCTGTACGTACCAGCATGTCCAACTCCTACACCTACAACAGGAGCAGTTGCCACAGCACCACCCCCCTATGATAAAGGAGGTTTGTATGTCCCAACAAGCGCACCCCTCGTGAATTTAGCACATATCACTGGAGAATTAGACCGCCAAATAGCGCATGCACAGATGGAGATAACGCGGCTACGAGCGTTGTGCGATAGGAGCCAAATGCTACCATGGGGAGGAGATGTGCCACCATTATCCATAGCGGATCTAACACCAACATTGAGCACAGCAGGGGAAGTGGCACAAGCAATCTCAGAGCCAGCACGGTCAGTATCATCACAAGGAACACGCATACCACAAGGACAAGAGAAAGAGTGGCGGTCAGGGGAATTCCTGTTCCATCTAAATGACAAACCCGTGAGGATTATACGTCCACCCACCCCAGATAGTGAGAGAGGAGAAGGATATGAAGGGAACAATGAGCAAGAATCAGAACTAGAAGAAGTGTGGAGTGATTTAGACGAATATGAAGAGGCAGCTGCCGAGACCGGGTCCCCATTGCCAAACCACCAGTACCCAGACACGCCATCGCCACCACTATGGCAGGGCCGGCTAAAACAGCGAGGGGGAAATATGATGGTAAGTAAGACAAAGAAAGGTGCGGTAAGTAAGGTAGGGAAGAAACACAAGTTGCAAATGCCATTGATACATAAAGGAGCAGGTAGGCCACATTACATTCCGTGGGCTCAAATGGATAAAAACAACTTGCTAAATGTCCTCCCCCCACTGTCGGTAGGGGCTGGGAAATAGATACACGCCTTTGAGAAAAACACAGCAGGAGTGCCGCTAGCGATAGGGGATGTGAAGAGCTTATTAGTGTCAGCAATTGGTGACCAAGCAGACGCAGTGTGGGAAAAGGCCGGATTTCCCGGAGTAATGATGAGTTGTGACCGCCACGATGGATTGGCGTTCAATAATGTTCGAGCACAGGTATGGGATGCATTGAGGCGCACGTTTCCAGATATTCCAGATTTACATTTAGTGATGCAGTGCACAATGGAGGAGAACAAGGATCCTACGCAATTCATACTACAGGTGCAGGATTTATGGAGAAGCGAAACTTGCCCGGCGTGGAACCAGTCCACTGCCTTGTTTTATTTTATCATCAAGAAGGGGCTCCCGAAGGAGGTGCAGGAGGCCTTGGACAAAATAGCTGGGATAGAAGCCAAGGGTTGGCCTGAAATACAGAGTATAATTGTGCACCACTGCAGGAGGATCAAAGAGAGAGAAAAAGAGATAGCACAAAAAAGGCTGGCAGACGAGGCGAAGCTGGTACAGAACAAATTAGTGAAGGTCGCCGTCGTCAACGCCAGCGCAACCACAGACCGAGAAAACGAGGGGGACGAAGGAGCGGGAAACAGACCAGCAACAATAGCGGCACTGGGGCCACAGGAGGACAAGGACAGTGGAACGGAGAAGAGCAATACGGTGGACAACAGTGGCAAAACAGACCAGCAAGAGGAAGAGGTGGGTACCGTGGACAGAGAGGGGGGTTTGGAGGTATGGGAAATAGGGGATTTGGCAGCCAAGGAATGAGAGACGGACCACAAGGGTCATGCTGGAACTGTGGGAGATGGGGACACTACTCTAGAGATTGTAGAATGCGGCCTTCAGGGTATTTCCAGGGGCAACAGCCCATGGAGAACGAACAAGGTTGAGGGTGTCCATACCCAGGTAGCCCCTACGGACTACCGATGGGAAGTGGGAGACAACAAGACTACTGCTATAATGAACCTCAGGTACGGCAAGGACAGCAACCACCACCACAACCCATGGCAAGACAAAATGCAGTGGGAAGCGCAACCAATAATTGTTATGCAACATCTGCAAACGGTGCGCCCGCACCATACCGTGGCGTGACCGTGATCGGAGATAATGTCTTCTCCGTGCCAGGGCAAGAAAGACATTCAGATTAGGACAGCCCACAGGGAACACTTGCGTGTCCAGTCCTATCCACCACCCTATGTGCAGAAGAGGAACCACTAGTGGGGGCAGAGATAGTAAATAAGCAGTTTATCTTTATGGTAGACTCTGGAGCAGAGAAATCATGTCTCATGGAAGGGCGGTTTCCGCTCTCAGGCAGGAATTTAGAGACGCAGGGGTGCTCTGGTGCTATTTTAAAAGTTCCTTACACTAAAGATCTTGATATAACGGTGGGGGGAAAAACCGTGCGTGCACCCTTACTGTACCACGAAGACGCGCCAATAAACCTGCTGGGTAGAGATTTGTTGAGCAAATTGAATATGACGATCTCTTTTACAGAACGAGGAATAGTGTGCTCAACACCAGGAGTATGCCCAGTACGAGCAATGTTGATGATCAGCACAGTGATGAATGAAGTTGTGGTGCGAGGGGTACCCATTGATATAAGCATGTTCATATATGGTATCAAGGTGTTAGCACGAGTGGTGCCAGAGCTAACGAGAAAAGAATGGAGAACACCATCAGATTTCATATTCCGCCCAATTGCACACACAGACATTGTACCAGGCACAATAATGTCCATAGACATTGAGGCAGTTCAAGTATCCAGCAAACGTATTGTGGTCATAGGACTGGACGCGCAGGGGTGCGAGTGGAAGACTGTGTTATGCATAGGCCCAAACATAATGCTACGAGATATAACAGATGAGGAATTGTTCACTGATGGTGAGGATGATGGAGAAATAATAATGGAAATAAGCATACCATGTGATATTATGGTTCCATACAGAGAGGTACATAACCCACTGATGGCTAGCGTTAAAGCCCCACTGACTATATTTGAGGAAGACATGACAAAAGTAGCACCTGAAATTCGGACCACCGGGCCCCATGATGTAGGGCTGCTGCATGAGGTGACACCAATAAAAATAAAACTCAAACCAGGCGCAATGCTGCCGAGAGTAAAACAATATCCCATATCAAAAGAAGCGGAGGAGGGAATTAGAGAGACCATAAATGCACTCCTGAAACAAGGCATCATAGTGCCATCAACCTCCTCATGTAATACAGTGATTTTCCCGATCAAAAAAGCAAAGGGAGGGGCGTGGAGGATGATCCAAGATCTCCGCCCACTCAATGACGTCATTCAAAAAGAGTTCCCGTTAGTGCCTAACCCGGCATCATTATTGTGCAGTGTGCCAAAAGAATCAACATGTTTTACTGTAATTGACTTGAAGAATGCTTTCTTCTCCATACCACTCGACCCAGGATCCCAGTACCTGACAGCGTTCACAATAGGGAACAACAGATATGAACACCGCCGACTCCCGCAAGGGTATTGTGAAAGCCCCAGCATTTTTAACAGGGTGTTACGGGAAGACATTGGAAACATAGATGTAGAGAGCACCATCATTCAATATGTAGACGATTTGCTCGTCTGTAGCCATACAGAAGAAAAGTGTTGAGAACACTCGATAGCACTACTGAATGTGCTAGCTGCCAAAGGATACAAGGTAGACAAAGGGAAATTGCAATACTACCTTGCTGAGGTTGTATACCTCGGACAGTTAATATCAAAAGATGGGAAGCGAATACTCCCCGACAGAGCAGCTGCTATGCGCAACATAATAATACCAAAAACTGTGAAAGACATGCAAACATTTCTTGGCATTTGTAATTATTGCCGAGTATGGATCCTTGATTACGCGGCATATACACGCCCCCTACTACAAGCATTAAAAGAGGCACAGAAGAATAGGGCGACAATAAAATGGACGCATGAAATGATAATACAGTACTCGAAATTAAAAGACCTCATCGCTGACGCCCCAGTCCTTGCGAACCCAGATTATGAGAGGGAATTGTTCTTGTTTTCACACTGCAATGGGACACTGATGATAGCAGTACTGACACAGAAGACATCACTAGGTCACAAACCATTGGCTTACTATAGTGGGACACTAGATCCAGTAATGCAAGGTCATTTCGCGTGCGAACAGGCCTTCGCAGCTGCGGCCTTCGCGATTGAAAAAAGCGCCACCATTGTCATGGGATGTTTGGTAACGCTATATGCGGAGCATTCCCTGTTCCCCATCCTTGAGCAATCAAAATCAACACTAACCACACAAAGAGCAACAGCATATGAAGTAATAATTTCAAGCCCCAACGTACACGTTGTGAGGTGCAAGACAGTGAACCCAGCAACATTTATTACAGAGCCATGCACGACAGAGGACATACAAGAACACGATTGTGCCACATATGAGGGGGAAGGTGACGACATCCCTAAAGCAAGTGAGAATGCCCTACAGGAGGGAGACATATATTTCATAGATGGGTCAGCATCAATAAACCCAGAGACAGGGGAAAAACACGTTGGAATGCCGGTAGTGCACATGGAAGAAGATGAATATGAGACAATTGTGCAAAAGCGCCTCCCATCCCATTATTCAGCACAGGCAACAGAATTAACTGCCTTGATTGAAGCCCTGCACACAGCCAAAGGCTGTGCGGTGACAATATACTCAGACTCAGCCTATGCAACTACCACGGTGCACTCAGGGCTGTCACGGTTCTCCAGTACAGCATGCAACATTGTTGAATGAACTGATAGATGCATTAGCAGTACCATCGGTAGTGGCAGTGGTGAAATGCCAAGCCCATACCAGCAACACAGACGCCATCTCATTGGGAAACGCGGCAGCCGACGCAGCCGCGAAGGAGGCCTCGTATTTCAATGTGACACCAACACTTGAGTGCATCACAAAAGCAACCACCACAGACCCACGCGAGGAAGCATACAATAATACCCCAATAGCGCAGATAATAGAGTTACAAAAACGAGTGTCCCAAGAGGAGCAAGAACTGTGGAGCAAGCAGGGATGTACACAATCAGCCACAGATCTCATTTGGAGACAAGAGACGACAGGAAAGGTTGTAATGCCCATAGAGTTACTAGAAATAGCATTCCAACAGTTGCATTTCCCCAGCCATGTAGCAAAACAACACATTGCTGCAGACATTCAGGAACACTGGTTTGTGCCCAATTTACAAGAGCACCTGTCAAAATTCATTGTAGAATGTATAACATGCCAAACATATAATTCTGGAATGACATTAAGAACACTGCGTGGTACCTTGCCCCGACCAACAGGACCATTTAGAGAGCTCCACATAGACTATGCTGATATGGGAGAGCGGTGTAACGGAGCAAGATATTTGATTGTGGTGGTATGCCCCTTTTCAAGGTGGGTGGAAGCGGGCCCATGTCCCCATCCAGACGCGAAATGTGAGGCCTCGTGCGGGAGGTGTTTTCACGATGGGGGATATGCGATGTGATTAGATCAGATAACGGTACGCACTTTGTGAATTACCTCTTTAAGGAAGTGACATCACTTTTGGGGGTGAAGCACAAATGATGCTTAATTTATCACCAAATGGAGAATCGGGTGGTAGAAAAGATCAACGGATTATTGAAGAGTAAGTTGTCTAAGTTATGTAACACATTGAAAAAGAACTGGGTTTATTGCTTGCCCCTAGCACTGTTCCAACTCAGGACGCAACCGTGTAAAGACCACCATCTGAGCCCCCACGAAATTGTAACTGGGAGGAGAATACATAAGCCAGTATCCCCGATTAGAAGAGCATCGGATGCACACAGGGCTGCCACAGTGCTGGGCGAAGAGTTCAAGGAATACCTAACCCAGTTAACACGCGCAGTACGCAGCATAGCGTGACAAATCGCACCGCCTTTTACTGAAAATGTGATGACTGATACTACTACACCAGCCACAGATAGTTCAAGTGGGCCACTAATGCCAGGGGCACACGTGTATGTCTGCAGCTTTGTGAGAAGGTGGAATTCACCCAGGTTTCATGGCCCCTACGAGGTCATTTATAGTACACCCACCGCGGTGAAGGTGACGGGATTGAAGTATTGGGTGCACTTATCCGATGTGAGGAGGCACAGAGTAGTACAATCTCCCAGGAGGAGCAAGACAGCGCTACTGGGACAATAAATGAGGTTGAAGGAAAAAAAAAGTCAGTAAAAGAATATGCAGAGATAAAAAGGATGATATGTATTTTGTTCTGCACAGCTTACTTCCTCCTTCTTTCTTTTCTGTCTTTTCCCACCTCTCCTCTTCAATTGGCCAAGCATATTGTCTATATACCTCACCTATCTCTCCCCCTCTATCTCCCACCTTCATTTTTTGATGGTTGTCTCTACAGCAAAAGTACATGAGCAATAGAGTAACAGAACAAGCATGACTGAAAATAATGATTAAACGTGAAGTTGAACAAGAATGTAAATATATGTATATATTGTGATGACTTAACGAATTTATATCGCCTCTCCAGGTGAACAATGGCCCAACGACCCACGATCGGAGAGAGCGAATTAATGTTAGATAGCGATAGGGTCACCATTAGGGCTAAAAGGTTCAGTGATGTTGAATGCGTTTTGAAATGTGCTGAAATTTTTATGTCAGTAATGTTTTTTGCAGCTTGGTACTATACCCTTTTATCTCTTGTTACTGACATGCAAAGGGGGGGAAGCGGGGCTAACATGATAAGAGAAGGATCGCAAATGATATGGACTGGGGTGAAGACTATATGGCAGGAGTCACATGAAATTAATGTCAACAAAATAGATGGAATGCAACCCTCAGAATACATCACTGTAGGATCAACAAGTGTGTCAGTGTTACATTTCGATGTAAATATGAGTAATGCTTATGGATGCAACGAATATGATGGAGATTATTATTGGACAAATGATTTAATTAACACTAGTATTAATGCACAGACAACCATACACCCTACCTCACACAATAGTGCTGCTACTGATGATGATACATATGCCATATTGAATAGTAATGATACAACATGGGCTGGGATGTTTCCAATACATTACAAAAGGGTGAAAAACAATGATCAGGAAGGGAGGAGGAGGAGAAAAAGGGGGGCGGGAGGGAAAAGATACGACATCTATCACGACCTGGGGTTAGATGAAATAGAAGATCCCCGCCACCCTGATCAATCAAATAAATGGTATTCTGACATGAGTGCCACGGCGAAGCAAGCAACAAATGAGAGCTGCTACGTCTGTTAACTCATCCCGCATGCATCAGGAACACCAAAAATGTTAGTACCACAGGAAGTGCCCTTGTCGGAGGCCCAATATTTGATTCATCTGGTTCTATGCAGAATAAAGAGCACATTCCAGGCACACACTGTCACATTGGAAAAGCTGGAGAATGAGAAAACATGCACAAGCCGGCGCCAAGGAGTAATTTGCCTCGAGGAACCATTTCTTGTCATCAAGGGGACACGATTTGCAGAAAATAAATGGCACGAAGAAACAATACAATGCAAAGCCGAAGCGCTTCGAGGCCTACCAAATGACACTTTCCAATGGATAAAAGGGGCATATGACCCCATCTGGTCGCAACATGTTGCAAAGCTAACATGGGTCACAGCATTAGAAAAACCTATCAAAATACAAAAAGAAGTGCCACATGAACTGTGTTTCCATGGGGAAGGGAAAGTGAACATGGGGGAAGCAAGGAGATGTAACAAAACGGTAATAATACCTGACATGAAGAAGCATATGAACTATTGTCAGAATATGAACTAAAGAAAAGATTGACCCGAAGTAAAAGATCCTCCAATTACATCTCATCCGAATCATCGAAACTCCTTGCTGAGATCCCACAGAAATACAAGCTCTTTTCATCAGCAGAGACATTCTTTGCCTCACTTCTCGCCCCTGGACTACAAGCACGAGCAAATGCCAAATGGTTGCAGATCATGCGCTGGGAGCTCATTCAACTGGCTAACGACACTGAAGAGGGGTTCAACGTGATAAAGATAGAGCTCCGCGCCTTGCGCCTAATGACAATGCAAAATAGATATGTACTCAATCTCCTCACGGCGATGGACGCTGGTGTTTGCCGAAAAATTGGGGGGCGTGTTGCACATTCGTGCCAACTGAAGACGCTGATAACGGGACACTCTCCCACGTGATAAACGCAGTGCACAACTTAGAGGAGAGAATGAGAGCAGAAGGAGGAGCAGAAGAAAGTACATGGTTCAACAATTTGTTCAGCTGGATACCATCATGGGTAAATGTGGCAATGAAAATACTGATCCCCATCATCGTTTTTGTGCTCCTGTTCTTTTGTGTGTGCCAACTGGGACTACGGTGTTGTGAGAAAAGCATGCGAACTTCGGCTATGATGATGGTGACAATGGGCTGACCGACAACGGTAGCTACCATGATAGATGCACAAATGCAAACAGGGGAATACACCACACCACCATACAGAATGACAGCAATTTACAGACAATATGGGGATATAGTGGATAATTTGCATTACACGATAATAAAGGAACCAAGAGAGTTGCAATGGTACCATGGGTAGATCTAGATGGGGATGGAGGTATTTACTTAATGTGTACCCCAGATGAATATGCCAGAAGAGGAAACAGCCTTAGAAGCGTTTGCAGAGCTTGGATGCCCATAAAAGGTACCACCGCGTGGGACGAGGCGGTGGCAGAGGTTGAGTACTACCGAAGGGAGAATGAAAAGAATAAAAAGTAGAAGTATTTGTTACTTTAGATGTAACGAAAGGGGGGAATGTGTGGGAGCGAGGGGCCTATGGTCCCCTCTCTACCATCACTTCTCAGTACAAAACTTGGACCAAGTGCCTCTAGTGGTGGGTACGCCCCTCGCCCTTATGCAATACTAACTTTTGGTTATATTCGCATAGATGGGACCACCGAGCAGGACACAGGGCATCCATTTTCTGTACCCCCTTTCGACTCCATCCTGGTAACTAGGCCTCACTGCGATAGTACAAAATGCATCTCTCCCTTTTGCCCTCCGCTGTAGCTCGGAGCACATGGCCCCCACCCTCGTCCCCACTCCAACTGGAAAACTCTGCGGCTCCATTCTCCCGCTGAGGCCGGAGCAGCTTGCAACAAATAATAAATGTAACACATCCCTTTTCCTCTGATATCACTGTCCTGCATGTGAACCAACATGAGCCAAGCACATAGCTCGTCCATCTCCACAAAAGTGCCCTTTCCCTCTTACCCTCGCCAGTTGAAACTTATTGCCATTCTAACCCTGTGTCCTTGCAAGGCATCCCTTCCATGTGCCAGACTGCCAACCTCGCTATGAAGCCCACCAAACAGACCCCCCAACTAACATTAGACCCCTGTGCAGTATATCCTGCCCAATACTAACAAGTGCCACATACCTGAGATTCTTGTGAGACTAACCCTATAGTTCTATGACAGTATTATAGTGGTCAAGGCCCTTAAACCTGTGACCTGTGTAACCCAAATGTGTAGAAGGTGTAAACCCTTGAGTGATTTGTATAACGACATGATACAATACTGAGAGTCTTTTGATCAACTGTTATTTAGTGCATACATTACTCAGAATGTATTTTCTTAGCTTAGATAGTGAACACCGTGTTTCACAGCGACCAGACCTTCACCCATCCGGAGCACAAATGTCTGACGTCAATCCTCCCGCCAACCAAGCAACCAACCCGGAGGAAGAGATGATGCCCACACCTAAGTCACCACCACGGCTGACCAATCCTGGTCCAACGTAGCATCATTTGTTAAAAGTGTAGATGTACTTTATAAATGTGTTGTAACCTTGATGTGGTCAGAGCACTGATCTAGATAAACTTTCCTTAAAACTCTCGCAGCCTGTGCTTTTGTGCCTTATTCCCTGCCCAGGCAGTGTTTGTTTTATTCATTTTTTACACGTGTGAGTCAGGGTGGGCACAAACACAGTGTTTACCTAGTATATGTTCGATGCTAGGGGGATGTTGCGCACAGGCGATAGGTACAATAGGACATAAGGTATATGTCCCAGACAAGAGCTCCAAAGAATATGTTCTGAAGGAAATTCTGATAACTGATCTAATGGCAATAGATACTTCCGATAGTGATTCAGGGTGTATGGACGTTGAGACTTGGAGTTGTTCGTAAAGTGTAGTTAGTGCTTGGCATAGGCCAAAAGGAGGGTTTGTCGAACGGAAAATCATATTGTGCCTCCTATACTGTATGAATATATGTATATTGGCCTACGCCAAGCTGCTTATAAGCCACTTGCGAGGAAATCCGCGTTGCAAGGTCTTGACCTTAGGTCAGTGTAAGCTGCCATTTTAGGTTTGCCGCCATTTTAGATTCTCTCTCTAAAGTCACCCTGTGTTCTAAGATGGTGGACAGTGTCATTCCGAATGTAACATGGCCGTCTTCACCTCTCTGTATAAGCTAATATGTAATCTGCCTGCAGGCCACATGGTAGGCTCATGAACTGAGACCTTGTCCTTCGCTGACCTGTGTGTAGAGGATTACCTGCACCAACTAAGCTAATCCGCGAGCACATGTTAAACACAATATATTCAAATACCAAAATAAGAACACTTGTTTGACTACATTGTATAAAACTGTTTGAGAAGGCTCTACGAGAAATCCTAAAACATACTGTTGCCATTGTGATTTGTTAGTGAATGTATTAAAGGTAAACCTTAAATGTATATATGTATGAACTCGGCACGAACCCTAGATCCGTGATGTATTAACTTGTAGGTGGGCTGAACATCATGATTTTAAGAGTATAAAAAGTGCGACTATTCTAATGTACAGTCCCACTCACTGAGCACACCGAACCAAGCTGGAGTTCGCTGTGTTGTACTGAGGGCCGATAGCTATCTGTTGTTTTGTCCTTTGAAACTGTTCAGTATAAAATAAAGATCTTTGTATTTTCCTTTGTAACCCGCGTTTGGTGTATTTCCTTTTGGGGTACTCAGCCTCGATATCTCCTTTTTGTTTTCACAAACACACATGACCCAGCTGAACAGGACAATGCCCATTCAGCCAAGGTAAATGGAGAAGGCTGTTCTCATCGTACCAGAAGAGAAAAGTTTAAAGTGTTGCCTGCGTAATGCCAACAGAATGTACTCTCCAAGGCTTAGGTGATCAGAGATAGCAACATGTTCATTACCATTGCCTTGCAAAGGTACACTCAGTCTGATGACTGTCCAGGGTCCCATGGATGGGGTACACATTCTACCCAATCCGGAGTCATCTTTCACAAGGGGATATCATTTGTTGCAAGGGCCAGTACTCTCCCTGCGACCCTGCAACATTGTAGATTGATACTAGTAGAGGTGGTCCCGGGGGGAGCCCCAGATATGGCTATACAATAGTAGAACTAACCCTTATAGCTCCCATATGAAGCTCACCCAAACTGACCAATGTGAATGTCTCATAGGTTTTTGGGATGGAACCTGAGTTTGTGTCGTCACACTGGGATAGAACCGGGTGGCACATGCTTAGAAGCTGAGAACTCCAGAGGAGACTTGTTTTCCTGGTGTGATCCCTGCCATTTTGCTTAAAAATAAAGGACAGTAACTTTGCCTCACGGCTGAGTCTTCCATTCTGGTGGCGGGAGCCTTTGATGGGCCCAAGTGTTCTCTGCTGATATGAGGGGTGACTGTTAGAGAGTCCCGGCCATGCATATACGCCTATTCAATCTTATTGAACCCCCCCTTTAACAATCAATCTGCCTTGATTGCCTGCTTTCATCTTCCTCGGCTTCTAATGATTAAATCAATTATCCTGCTTTTCACCATGCAACCACAGTGAGGTTTGCAGTCCGCTTGCATAGGAGTGAGAGAGGGATGGGGTAAATCCTTCTTTTAAGGTTTATTTGATTTTAAAAAAATGTATTGTAGTGTGATTTAGTCAATTCTCTTGAATTATGCTGTGACCAAATAATCTTTCTCAATGGATCATGTTAAATGTTTCTTCATCTGGGAGACAAAAACGGTTAAAACCCACAATCGTCCCCCCTCCCCCAACCCATGCAGGCTCAGACTGACCCACGGAGCAACAGGACAAGGCCAGAAGGGCTTTCCTGACAGGCCAATGAGGGCCACTATGGTTACTTAGTGCACACTGGAGCTTTAAGACATGGTGCCAGATCAATGCGCTTTTAAAATGCACAATTTGCCACACGTGTTTACAAAAGGTGAAACCCCAGACACAACTCCACTCAGTTTGCCATAAGAAACCATGAACTGGCATTTGTGAATGTTGGCACCTTTTCACGATGCCAGGGGCTATTCTTCCTCTCCGCCCGACCCATGCAATAATGCGCTCTTCGGGTATGCCTTAATTTCACAAAGTGTGCCCATTTGTAGCATTTTTTTTTTTAAAGTAAATAAGTACTTTAGAGTAGCACTCATTCTTTTTTTCCTCCCAAAAATAAGTTGCCGGTCTTTTATTCTCTTTCACTGTCGTTGCTTTTTGGGCTCACCCAAAAATCCGTTTTTGCGAAGCACGAGTTCATGGCATGATTAATGCAGCCAGAAAGAAGTACACGTAAGGGCTAAGAATTGCAATATTGGCTTCAACAGCTACATGATGAATTTCAACGCCATCCTTAGAATCAATCTGGCTGTGCTCTCGATCAACATTTTTCAGAATCAAGAAAAAGCAGTATTTTTTTCTCTAAAATGAAGCCATTGACCTTTGGGTAACCTTCAATGTCAATACAAAAGCAATTTCACCCAAATGATGACAAATTCAGATGCGGTGCATGTGGCAGGTGCGCAAAGCGGCTACTTTTCAGTGTTTTGCTTTAGGGTTGTGGTTCTGTAACCACTGAATGCCTAAACTTACTCACCCTTTATGCTCCTGGCTGTACTTACTCCTCTCCCGAGTCAACACTAGGATGAGTTTGTGTATCGCAGCCATGTTCCAGTGCAGTGGCACTCTTTTAGAAGTGTTTTTCAGTTAGGTAAAATCACTATTGATCGTTAAAGTATACATGCAAAACCGTACAAAGAACTCCCAGTTTCCCCATATTATGCGTGAGAACGTTATGCAGCACTGTGTTCTCATGGAATTCTGGGACTTGTAGTTTGCTTTCATATTTTAAATTTGAGAAACGTCTCAGTATTCAAAGGGTGGTATAGTTATGTTAAGAAAAATACATTTTCACACTATTCTTATAACATATAAAATGAACATCAATAGAGACGTACGACACATATTCATCTCAATAAAATACTTTACAACCCAATTTGACGCACGAGCATCCACGAGACTAATTGCACCTTTGGAGGGTTCCTAGTAGGATAAGCGCGGTGGGTGCCCATGGAGATCCCTGAGGTTCCTTATCTAACATCACTCCAATTTCTCTCCTGAGGGCAATCATGGCTATGATCCTTGGCTGCTCAATGCCCAATAGGCATCTGCCACAAAACATTTCTCTCCAGAGGGCAATCATGGCTAGGATCCTGGGCTGCTCAATGCCCAATAGGCAACTGGGTACTCATTGCCCAATAGCCAACTGCCACAAAACATTTCTCTCTGGAGGGCAATCATGGCTATGATCCTGGGCTGCTCATTGCCCAACAAGCATCTGCCCCAAAACATTTCTCTCCGGAGGGCAATCATGGCTATGATCCTGGGCTGCTCATTGCCCAATAGGCATCCACCCAAAAACATGTCTCTCCAGAGGGCAATCATGGCTATGATCCTGGGCTGCTCATTGCCCAACTAGCATCTGCCTCAAAACATTTCTCTCCGGATGGCAATCATGGCTATGATCCTGGGGTGCTCATTGCCCAATAGGCATCTGCCCCAAAACATTTCTCTCTGGAGGGCAATCATGGCTATGATCCTGGGCTGCTTAATGCCCAACAAGCATCTGCCCCAAAACATGTCTCTCCAGAGGGCAATCATGGCTATGATCCTGGGCTGCTCATTGCCCAACTAACATCTGCCTCAAAACATTTCTCTCCGGATGGCAATCATGGCTATGATCCTGGGCTGCTCATTGCCCAATAGGCATCTGCCCCAAAACATTTCTCTCCCGAGGTCAATCATGGCTATGATCCTGGACTGCTCATTGCCCAACAAGCATCTGCCCCAAAACATTTCTCTCCTGAGGTCAATCATGGCTATGATCCTGGACTGCTCATTGCCCAACAAGCATCTGCCCCAAAACATTTCTCTCCCGAGGTCAATCATGGCTATGATCCTGGACTGCTCATTGCCCAAAAAGCATCTGCCCCAAAACATTTCTCTCCCGAGGTCAATCATGGCTATGATCCTGGACTGCTCATTGCCCAACAAGCATCTGCCCCAAAACATTTCTCTCTGGAGGGCAACCATGGCTATGATCCTGGGCTGCTGATTGCCCAACAAGCATCTGCCCCAAAACATTTCTCTCCGGAGGGCAACCATGGCTATGATCCTGGGCTGCTCATTGCCCAACTAGCATCTGCCCCAAAACATTTCTCTCCGGATGGCAATCATGGCTATGATCCTGGGCTGCTCATTGCCCAATAGGCATCTGCCCCAAAACATTTCTCTCCCGAGGTCAATCATGGCTATGATCCTGGACGGCTCATTGCCCAACAAGCATCTGCCCCAAAACATTTCTCTCCCGAGGTCAATCATGGCTATGATCCTGGACTACTCATTGCCCAACAAGCATCTGCCCCAAAACATTTCTCTCCCGAGGTCAATCATGGCTATGATCCTGGACTGCTCATTGCCCAACAAGCATCTGCCCCAAAACATTTCTCTCCCGAGGTCAATCATGGCTATGATCCCGGACTGCTCATTACCCAACAAGCATCTGCCTCAACACATTTCTCTCTGGAGGGCAACCATGGCTATGATCCTGGGCTGCTGATTGCCCAACAAACATCTGCCCCAAAACATTTCTCTCCGGAGGGAAATCATGGCTATGATCCTGGGCTCCTGATTGCCCAACAAGCATCTGCCCCAAAACATTTCTCTCCGGAGGGCAATCATGGCTATGATCAAGGGCTGCTGATTGCCCAACAAGCATCTGCCCCAAAACATTTCTCTCCGGAGGGCAATCATGGCTATGATCCTGGGCTCCTGATTGCCCAACAAGCATCTGCCCCAAAACATTTCTCTCCGGAGGGCAATCATGGCTATGATCAAGGGCTGCTCATTGCCCAACAAGGACCTGCCCCAAAACATTTCTCTCTGAAGGGCGATCATGGCTATGATCCTGGGCTGCTGATTGCCCAATAGGCATCTGCCCCAAAACATTTCTTTCCGAAGGGCAATCATGGCTATGATCCTGGGCTGCTGATTGCCCAATAGGCACCTGGGTACTCATTGCCCAATAATCAACAACCGCAAAACATTTCTCTCAGGAGGGCAATCATGGCAATGATCCTGGGCTGCTCATTGCCCAATAAGCAACTGCCCCAAAACATTTCTCTCCAGAGGGCAATCATTGCTATGATCCTGGGCTGCTCATTGCCCAACAAGAATCTGCCCCAAAACACTTCTCTCCAGAGGACAATCATGGCTACGATCCTGGGCTGCTCATTGCCCAATAAGCAACTGCCCCAAAACATTTCTCTCCGAAGGGCAATCATGGCTATGATCCTGGGCTGCTGATTGCCCAATAGGCATCTGCCCCAAAACATTTCTTTCCGAAGGGCAATCATGGCAATGATCCTGGGCTGCTGATTGCCCAATAGGCATCTGGGTACTCATTGCCCAATAGTCAACTGCCGCAAAACATTTCTCTCTGGAAGGCAATCATGGCTATGATCCTGGGCTGCCCCTTGCCCAATAGGCATCTGCCCCAAAACATTTCTCTCCAGAGAGCAATCATGGCTATGATCCTTGGCTACTCATTGCCCAACAAGCATCTGCCCCAAAACATTTCTCTCCAGAGGGCAATCATGGCTATGATCCTGGGCTGCTCCTTGCCCAATAGGCATCTGCCCCAAAACATTTCTCTCCAGAGAGCAATCATGGCTATGATCCTTGGCTACTCATTGCCCAACAAGCATCTGCCCCAAAACATTTCTCTCCAGAGGGCAATCATGGCTATGATCGTGGGCTGATCATTGCCCAATAGGCATCTGCCCCAAAACATTTCTCTCTGGAGGGCAATCATGGCTATTATCCTGGGCTGCTGATTGCCCAATAGGCATCTGGGTACTCATTGCCCAACAGTCAACTGCCGCAAAACATTTCTCTCAGGAGAGCAATCATGGCTATGATCCTGGGCTGCTCTTTGCCCAATAGGCATCTGCCCCAAAAAATTTCTCTCCAGAGAGCAATCATGGCTATGATCCTGGGCTCCTGATTGCCCAACAAGCATCTGCCCCAAAACATTTCTCTCCGGAGGGCAATCATGGCTATGATCAAGGGCTGCTCATTGCCCAACAAGGACCTGCCCCAAAACATTTCTCTCTGAAGGGCGATCATGGCTATGATCCTGGGCTGCTGATTGCCCAATAGGCATCTGCCCCAAAACATTTCTTTCCGAAGGGCAATCATGGCTATGATCCTGGGCTGCTGATTGCCCAATAGGCACCTGGGTACTCATTGCCCAATAATCAACAACCGCAAAACATTTCTCTCAGGAGGGCAATCATGGCAATGATCCTGGGCTGCTCATTGCCCAACAAGAATCTGCCCCAAAACACTTCTCTCCAGAGGACAATCATGGCTACGATCCTGGGCTGCTCATTGCCCAATAAGCAACTGCCCCAAAACATTTCTCTCCGAAGGGCAATCATGGCTATGATCCTGGGCTGCTGATTGCCCAATAGGCATCTGCCCCAAAACATTTCTTTCCGAAGGGCAATCATGGCAATGATCCTGGGCTGCTGATTGCCCAATAGGCATCTGGGTACTCATTGCCCAATAGTCAACTGCCGCAAAACATTTCTCTCTGGAAGGCAATCATGGCTATGATCCTGGGCTGCCCCTTGCCCAATAGGCATCTGCCCCAAAACATTTCTCTCCAGAGAGCAATCATGGCTATGATCCTTGGCTACTCATTGCCCAACAAGCATCTGCCCCAAAACATTTCTCTCCAGAGGGCAATCATGGCTATGATCCTGGGCTGCTCCTTGCCCAATAGGCATCTGCCCCAAAACATTTCTCTCCAGAGAGCAATCATGGCTATGATCCTTGGCTACTCATTGCCCAACAAGCATCTGCCCCAAAACATTTCTCTCCAGAGGGCAATCATGGCTATGATCGTGGGCTGATCATTGCCCAATAGGCATCTGCCCCAAAACATTTCTCTCTGGAGGGCAATCATGGCTATTATCCTGGGCTGCTGATTGCCCAATAGGCATCTGGGTACTCATTGCCCAACAGTCAACTGCCGCAAAACATTTCTCTCAGGAGAGCAATCATGGCTATGATCCTGGGCTGCTCTTTGCCCAATAGGCATCTGCCCCAAAACATTTATCTCCAGAGAGCAATCATGGCTATGATCCTTGGCTACTCATTGCCCAACAAGAATCTGCCCCATAACATTTCTCTCCAGAGGGCAATCATGGCTATGATCGTGGGCTGATCATTGCCCAATAGGAATCTGCCCAAAACATTTCTCTCTGGAGGGCAATCATGGCTATGATCCTGGGCTGCTCATGGCCCAATAGGCATCTCCCCCAAAACATTTCTCTCGGGAGGGCAATCATGGCCATGATCCTTGGCTGCTCATTGCACAATAGGCATATGCCCCAAAACATTTCTCTCCAGAGGGCAATCATGTCTATGATCCCGGGCTGCTCATTACCCAGTAGGCATCTGCCCCAAAACATGTCTCTCCAGAGGACAATCATGGGTATGATCCCAGGATGCTCATTGCCCAATAGGCATCTGCCCCAAAACATTTCGCTCTGGAGGGCAATCATGGCTATGTTCCTTGGCTACTCATTGCCCAACAAGCATCTGCCCCAAAACATTTCTCTCCAGAGGGCAATCATGGCTATGATCGTGGGCTGATCATTGCCCAATAGGCATCTGCCCCAAAGCATTTCTCTCTGGAGGGCAATCTTGAATATGATCCTGGGCTGCTCATTGCCCAATAGGCATCTGCCCCAAAACATTTCACTCTGGAGGGCCATCATGGCCATGATCCTCGGCTGCTCATTGCCCAATAGACATCTGCCCCAAAACATTTCTCTCCAGAGGGCAATCAGAGCTATGATCCTGGGCTGCTCATTGCCCAATAGGCATCTGCCCCAAAACATTTCGCTCTGGAGGGCAATCATGGCTATGTTCCTTGGCTACTCATTGCCCAACAAGCATCTGCCCCAAAACATTTCTCTCCAGAGGGCAATCATGGCTATGATCGTGGGCTGATCATTGCCCAATAGGCATCTGCCCCAAAGCATTTCTCTCTGGAGGGCAATCTTGAATATGATCCTGGGCTGCTCATTGCCCAATAGGCATCTGCCCCAAAACATTTCACTCTGGAGGGCCATCATGGCCATGATCCTCGGCTGCTCATTGCCCAATAGACATCTGCCCCAAAACATTTCTCTCCAGAGGGCAATCAGAGCTATGATCCTGGGCTGCTCATTGCCCAATAAGCAACTGCCCCAAAACATTTCTCTCTGAAGGGCAATCATGGCTATGATCCTGGGCTGCTGATTGCCCAATAGGCATCAGCCCCAAAACATTTATTTCCGAAGGGCAATCATGGCTATGATCCTTGGCTACTCATTGCCCAACAAGCATCTGCCCGAAAACATTTCTCTCCGGAGGGCAGTCATGGCTATGATCCTTGGCTGCTCCTTGTCCAATAGGCATCTGCCCTAAACATTTCTCTCCAGAGGGCAATCATGGCTATGATCCTGGGCTGCTCCTTGCCCAATAGGCATCTGCCCCAAAAAATTTCTCTCCAGAGAGCAATCATGGCTATGATCCTTGGCTACTCATTGCCCAACAAGCATCTGCCCCAAAACATTTATCTCCAGAGGGCAATCATGGCTATGATCGTGGGCTGATCATTGCCCAATAGGCATCTGCCCCAAAACATTTCTGTCTGGAGGGCAATCATGGCTATTATCCTGGGCTGCTGATTGCCCAATAGGCATCTGGGTACTCATTGCCCAATTGTCAACTGCCGCAAAACATTTCTCTCAGGAGGGCAATCATGGCTATGATCCTGGGCTGCTCTTTGCCCAATAGGCATCTGCCCCAAAACATTTATCTCCAGAGAGCAATCATGGCTATGATCCTTGGCTACTCATTGCCCAACAAGCATCTGCCCCATAACATTTCTCTCCAGAGGGCAATCATGGCTATGATCGTGGGCTGATCATTGCCCAATAGGCATCTGCCCAAAACATTTCTCTCTGGAGGCCAATCATGGCTATGATCCTGGGCTGCTCATTGCCCAATAGGCATCTCCCCCAAAACATTTCTCTCTGGAGGGCAATCATGGCCATGATCCTTGGCTGCTCATTGCACAATAGGCATCTGCCCCAAAACATTTCTCTCCAGAGGGCAATCATGTCTATGATCCCGGGCTGCTCATTGCCGAATAGGCATCTGCCCCAAAACATGTCTCTCCAGAGGGCAATCATGGCTATGATCCCAAGATGCTCATTGCCCAATAGGCATCTGCCCCAAAACATTTCTCTCTGGAGGGCAATCATGGCTCTGATCCTTGGCTACTCATTGCCCAACAACATCTGCCCCAAAACATTTCTCTCTGGAGGGCAATCATGGCTATGATTGTGGGCTGATCATTGCCCAATAGGCATCTGCCCCAAAGCATTTCTCTCTGTAGGGCAATCATGACTATGATCCTGGGCTGTTCATTGCCCAATAGGCATCTGCCCCAAAACATTTCACTCTGGAGGGCAATCATGGCCATGATCCTTGGCTGCTCATTGCACAATAGGCATCTGCCCCAAAACGTTTCTCTCTGGAGGGCAATCATGGCTATGATCCTGGGCTGCTCATTGCCCAATAGGCATCAGCCCAAAAACATTTCTCTCCGGATGGCAATCATGACTGTGATCCTTGGCTGCTGAATCCACAATAAACATCTGCCCCAAAACATTTCTCTCCGGAGGGCAATCATCGCTATGATCCTTGGCTACTCATTGCCCAACAGGCATCTGCCTCAAAACATTTCTCTCCGGAGGGCAATCATGGCTATGATCCTTGGCTGCTCATTGCCCAACAAGCATCTGCCCCAAAACATTTCTCTCCGAAGGTCAATCATGGCTATGATTCTGGGCTGCTCATTGCCCAACAAGCATCTGCCCCAAAACATTTCTCTCCAGGGGGCAGTCAACAGGCTGCTGATTTCCCAATAGGCATCTGCCCCAAAACAGTTTTCTCCGGAGGGCAATTATGGCTATGATCCCGGCTGCTGATTGCCCAATAGACCTATGCCCCAAAACATTTCTCTCTGGAGGGTAATCATGGCTATGATCCTGGGCTGCTGATTGCCCAATAGGCATCTGGGTACTCATTGCCCAATTGTCAACTGCCGCAAAACATTTCTCTCAGGAGGGCAATCATGGCTATGATCCTGGGCTGCTCTTTGCCCAATAGGCATCTGCCCCAAAACATTTATCTACAGAGAGCAATCATGGCTATGATCCTTGGCTACTCATTGCCCAACAAGCATCTGCCCCATAACATTTCTCTCCAGAGGGCAATCATGGCTATGATCGTGGGCTGATCATTGCCCAATAGGCATCTGCCCAAAACATTTCTCTCTGGAGGGCAATCATGGCTATGATCCTGGGCTGCTCATTGCCCAATAGGCATCTCCCCCAAAACATTTCTCTCTGGAGGGCAATCATGCCCATGATCCTTGGCTGCTCATTGCACAATAGGCATCTGCCCCAAAACATTTCTCTCCAGAGGGCAATCATGTCTATGATCCCGGGCTGCTCATTGCCCAATAGGCATCTGCCCCAAAACATGTCTCTCCAGAGGGCAATCATGGCTATGATCCCAAGATGCTCATTGCCCAATAGGCATCTGCCCCAAAACATTTCTCTCTGGAGGGCAATCATGGCTCTGATCCTTGGCTACTCATTGCCCAACAACATCTGCCCCAAAACATTTCTCTCTGGAGGGCAATCATGGCTATGATTGTGGGCTGATCATTGCCCAATAGGCATCTGCCCCAAAGCATTTCTCTCTGTAGGGCAATCATGACTATGATCCTGGGCTGTTCATTGCCCAATAGGCATCTGCCCCAAAACATTTCACTCTGGAGGGCAATCATGGCCATGATCCTTGGCTGCTCATTGCACAATAGGCATCTGCCCTAAAACGTTTCTCTCTGGAGGGCAATCATGGCTATGATCCTGGGCTGCTCATTGCCCAATAGGCATCAGCCCAAAAACATTTCTCTCCGGATGGCAATCATGACTGTGATCCTTGGCTGCTGAATCCACAATAAACATCTGCCCCAAAACATTTCTCTCCGGAGGGCAATCATCGCTATGATCCTTGGCTACTCATTGCCCAACAGGCATCTGCCTCAAAACATTTCTCTCCGGAGGGCAATCATGGCTATGATCCTTGGCTGCTCATTGCCCAACAAGCATCTGCCCCAAAACATTTCTCTCCGAAGGTCAATCATGGCTATGATCCTGGGCTGCTCATTGCCCAACAAGCATCTGCCCCAAAACATTTCTCTCCAGGGGGCAGTCAACAGGCTGCTGATTGCCCAATAGGCATCTGCCCCAAAACAGTTTTCTCTGGAGGGCAATTATGGCTATGATCCCGGCTGCTGATTGCCCAATAGACCTATGCCCCAAAACATTTCTCTCTGGAGGGTAATCATGGCTATGATCCTGGGCTGCTCATTGCCCAATAGGCATCTGCCCCAAAACATTTCTCTCTGGAGGACAATTATGGCTATGATCCCAGGCTGCTGATTGCCCAATAGACATATGCCCCAAAACATTTCTCTCTGGAGGGCAATCATGGCTATGATCCCGGGCTGCTGGTTGCCCAATAGGCATCTGCCCCAAAACATTTATCTCCGGAAGACAATCATGGCTATGATCCCTGGATGCTCCTTGCCCAATAGACATCTGCCTCAAAACATTTCTCTCCGGAGGGCAATCATGGCTATGATCCCTGGCTGCTCATTTCCCAACAGGCATCTTCCCGAAAAACATTTCTCTCCGGAGGGCAATCATGGCTATGATCCCTGGCTGCTAATTTTCCAATAGGGATCTGCCACAAAATAATTCTCTCCGGAGGGCAATCAGGGCTATGATCCCTGGCTGCTGATTTCCCCATAGGCATCTTCCCCAAAACATTTCCCTCCGGAGGGCAATCATGGTTATGATCCTTGAATGCTCATTGCCCAACAAGCATCGGCCCCAAAATATTTCTCTCCGGTGGGCAGTCAACAGGCTGCTGATTGCCCAATAGGCATCAGCCCCAAAAATTTCTTTCCGAAGGGCAATCATGGCTATGATCCTTGGCTACTCATTGCCCAACAAGCTTCTGCCCGAAAACATTTCTCTCCGGAGGGCAGTCATGGCTATGATCCTTGGATGCTCCTTGTCCAATAGGCATCTGCCCTAAACATTTCTCTCCAGAGGGCAATCATGGCTATGATCCTGGGCTGCTCCTTGTCCAATAGGCATCCGGGTACTCATTGCCCAATAGTCAACTGCCGCAAAACATTTCTCTCAGGAGGGCAATCATGGCTATGATCCTGGGCTGCTCTTTGCCCAATAGGCATCTGCCCCAAAACATTTATCTCCAGAGAGCAATCATGGCTATGATCCTTGGCTACTCAATGCCCAACAAGCATCTGCCCCATAACATTTCTCTCCAGCGGGCAATCATGGCTATGATCATGGGCTGATCATTGCCCAATAGGCATCTGCCCAAAACATTTCTCTCTGGAGGGCAATCATGGCTATGATCCTGGGCTGCTCATTGCCCAATAGGCATCTCCCCCAAAACATTTCTCTCTGGAGGGCAATCATGGAATGATCCTTGGCTGCTCATTGCACAATAGGCATCTGCCCCAAAACATTTCTCTCCAGAGGGCAATCATGTCTATGATCCCGGGCTGCTCATTGCCCAATAGGCATCTGCCCCAAAACATGTCTCTCCAGAGGGCAATCATGGCTATGATCCCAGGATGCTCATTGCCCAATAGGCATCTTCCCCAAAACATTTCTCTCTGGAGGGCAATCATGGCTATGATCCTTGGCTACTCATTGCCCAACAACATCTGCCCCAAAACATTTCTCTCCAGAGGGCAATCATGGCTATGATCGTGGGCTGTTCATTGCCCAATAGGCATCTGCCCCAAAACATTTCACTCTGGAGGGCAATCACTGCCATGATCCTTGGCTGCTCATTGCACAATAGTCATCTGCCCCAAAACGTTTCTCTCTGGAGGGCAATCATGGCTATGATCCTGGGCTGCTCATTGCCCAATAGGCATCAGCCCAAAAAACATTTCTCTCCGGAGGGCAATCATGGCTGTGATCCTTGACTGCTGAATCCACAATAAACATCTGCCCCAAAACATTTCTCTCCGGAGGGCAATCATCGCTATGATCCTTGGCTACTCATTGCCCAACAGGCATCTGCCTCAAAACATTTCTCTCCGGAGGGCAATCATGGCTATGATCCTTGGCTGCTCATTGCCCAACAAGCATCTGCCCCAAAACATTTCTCTCTGGAGGTCAATCATGGCTATGATCCTGGGCTGCTCATTGCCCAACAAGCATCTGCCCCAAAACATTTCTCTCCAGGAGGCAGTTAACAGGCTGCTGATTGCCCAATAGGCATCTGCCCCAAAACAGTTTTCTCCAGAGGGCAATTATGGCTATGATCCTGGGCTGCTGATTGCCCAATAGACATATGCCCCAAAACATTTCTCTCTGGAGGGCAATCATGGCTATGATCCCGGGCTGCTGGTTGCCCAATAGGCATCTGCCCCAAAACATTTCTCTCCGGAAGACAATCATGGCTATGATCCCTGGATGCTCCTTGCCCAATAGACATCTGCCTCAAAACATTTCTCTCCGGAGGGCAATCATGGCTATGATCCCTGGATGCTCATTGCCCAACAGGCATCTTCCCGAAAAACATTTCTCTCCGGAGGGCAATCATGGCTATGATCCCTGGCTGCTAATTGTCCAATAGGGATCTGCCACAAAATAATTCTCTCCGGAGGGCAATCAGGGCTATGATCCCTGGCTGCTGATTTCCCAATAGGCATCTTCCCCAAAACATTTCTCTCCGGAGGGCAATCATGGCTATGATTTCGGTCTGCTGATTACCCAATAGGCATCTGCCCCAAAACATTTCTCTCGGAGGGCAATCATGGCTATGATCCTGGGCTGCTCATTTCCCAATAGGCATCTGCCCCAAAACATTTCTCTCTGGAGGGCAATCATGGCTATGATTGTGGGCTGATCATTGCCCAATAGGCATCTGCCCCAAAGCATTTCTCTCTGTAGGGCAATCATGACTATGATCCTGGGCTGTTCATTGCCCAATAGGCATCTGCCCCAAAACATTTCACTCTGGAGGGCAATCATGGCCATGATCCTTGGCTGCTCATTGCACAATAGGCATCTGCCCTAAAACGTTTCTCTCTGGAGGGCAATCATGGCTATGATCCTGGGCTGCTCATTGCCCAATAGGCATCAGCCCAAAAACATTTCTCTCCGGATGGCAATCATGACTGTGATCCTTGGCTGCTGAATCCACAATAAACATCTGCCCCAAAACATTTCTCTCCGGAGGGCAATCATCGCTATGATCCTTGGCTACTCATTGCCCAACAGGCATCTGCCCGAAAACATTTCTCTCCGGAGGGCAGTCATGGCTATGATCCTTGGCTGCTCCTTGTCCAATAGGCATCTGCCCTAAACATTTCTCTCCAGAGGGCAATCATGGCTATGATCCTGGGCTGCTCCTTGTCCAATAGGCATCCGGGTACTCATTGCCCAATAGTCAACTGCCGCAAAACATTTCTCTCAGGAGGGCAATCATGGCTATGATCCTGGGCTGCTCTTTGCCCAATAGGCATCTGCCCCAAAACATTTATCTCCAGAGAGCAATCATGGCTATGATCCTTGACTACTCAATGCCCAACAAGCATCTGCCCCATAACATTTCTCTCCAGCGGGCAATCATGGCTATGATCATGGGCTGATCATTGCCCAATAGGCATCTGCCCAAAACATTTCTCTCTGGAGGGCAATCATGGCTATGATTCTGGGCTGCTCATTGCCCAATAGGCATCTCCCCCAAAACATTTCTCTCTGGAGGGCAATCATGGAATGATCCTTGGCTGCTCATTGCACAATAGGCATCTGCCCCAAAACATTTCTCTCCAGAGGGCAATCATGTCTATGATCCCGGGCTGCTCATTGCCCAATAGGCATCTGCCCCAAAACATGTCTCTCCAGAGGGCAATCATGGCTATGATCCCAGGATGCTCATTGCCCAATAGGCATCTTCCCCAAAACATTTCTCTCTGGAGGGCAATCATGGCTATGATCCTTGGCTACTCATTGCCCAACAACATCTGCCCCAAAATATTTCTCTCCAGAGGGCAATCATGGCTATGATCGTGGGCTGTTCATTGCCCAATAGGCATCTGCCCCAAAACATTTCACTCTGGAGGGCAATCACTGCCATGATCCTTGGCTGCTCATTGCACAATAGTCATCTGCCCCAAAACGTTTCTCTCTGGAGGGCAATCATGGCTATGATCCTGGGCTGCTCATTGCCCAATAGGCATCAGCCCAAAAAACATTTCTCTCCGGAGGGCAATCATGGCTGTGATCCTTGACTGCTGAATCCACAATAAACATCTGCCCCAAAACATTTCTCTCCGGAGGGCAATCATCGCTATGATCCTTGGCTACTCATTGCCCAACAGGCATCTGCCTCAAAACATTTCTCTCCGGAGGGCAATCATGGCTATGATCCTTGGCTGCTCATTGCCCAACAAGCATCTGCCCCAAAACATTTCTCTCTGGAGGTCAATCATGGCTATGATCCTGGGCTGCTCATTGCCCAACAAGCATCTGCCCCAAAACATTTCTCTCCAGGAGGCAGTTAACAGGCTGCTGATTGCCCAATAGGCATCTGCCCCAAAACAGTTTTCTCCAGAGGGCAATTATGGCTATGATCCTGGGCTGCTGATTGCCCAATAGACATATGCCCCAAAACATTTCTCTCTGGAGGGCAATCATGGCTATGATCCCGGGCTGCTGGTTGCCCAATAGGCATCTGCCCCAAAACATTTCTCTCCGGAAGACAATCATATCTATGATCCCTGGATGCTCCTTGCCCAATAGACATCTGCCTCAAAACATTTCTCTCCGGAGGGCAATCATGGCTATGATCCCTGGATGCTCATTGCCCAACAGGCATCTTCCCGAAAAACATTTCTCTCCGGAGGGCAATCATGGCTATGATCCCTGGCTGCTAATTGTCCAATAGGGATCTGCCACAAAATAATTCTCTCCGTAGGGCAATCAGGGCTATGATCCCTGGCTGCTGATTTCCCAATAGGCATCTTCCCCAAAACATTTCTCTCCGGAGGGCAATCATGGCTATGAGTTCGGTCTGCTGATTACCCAATAGGCATCTGCCCCAAAACATTTCTCTCGGAGGGCAATCATGGCTATGATCCTGGGCTGCTCATTTCCCAATAGGCATCTGCCCCAAAACATTTCTCTCCGGAGGGCAATCATGGTTATGATCCTTGAATGCTCATTGCCCAACAAGCATCGGCCCCAAAACATTTCTCTCCGGTGGGCAGTCAACAGGCTGCTGATTACCCAATAGGCATCTGTCCCAAAACATTTCTCTCCGGAGGGCAATCGTGGCTATAATCCCGGGCTGCTGATTGCCCAATAGGCATCTTCCCAAAACATTTCTCTCCGCAGGGCAATCATGGCTATGATTCCGGGCTGTTGATTGCCCATTAGGCATCTGCCCCAAAACAATTCTCTCCTGAGGGCAATCATGGCTATGATCATTGGCTGCTCGTTGCCCAACAATCATCTGCCCCAAAACATTTCTCTCCGGAGGGCAGTCATGGCTATGATCCTTGGCTGCTCATTGCCCAACAGGCTGCTCATTGCCCAATAGGCATCTGCCCCAAAACATTTCTCTCCAGAGAGCAATCATGACTATGATCCCAGGATGCTCATTGCCCAACAAGCATCTGCCCCAAAACATTTCTCTCCAGGAGGCAGTTAACAGGCTGATGATTGCCCAATAGGCATCTGCCCCAAAACAGTTTTCTCCAGAGGGCAATTATGGCTATGATCCTGGGCTGCTGATTGCCCAATAGACATATGCCCCAAAGCATTTCTCTCTGGAGGGCAATCATGGCTATGATCCCGGGCTGCTGGTTGCCCAATAGGCATCTGCCCCAAAACATTTCTCTCCGGAAGACAATCATGGCTATGATCCCTGGATGCTCCTTGCCCAATAGACATCTGCCTCAAAACATTTCTCTCCGGAGGGCAATCATGGCTATGATCCCTGGATGCTCATTGCCCAACAGGCATCTTCCCGAAAAACATTTCTCTCCGGAGGGCAATCATGGCTATGATCCCTGGCTGCTAATTGTCCAATAGGGATCTGCCACAAAATAATTCTCTCCGGAGGGCAATCAGGGCTATGATCCCTGGCTGCTGATTTCCCAATAGGCATCTTCCCCAAAACATTTCTCTCCGGAGGGCAATCATGGCTATGATTTCGGTCTGCTGATTACCCAATAGGCATCTGCCCCAAAACATTTCTCTCGGAGGGCAATCATGGCTATGATCCTGGGCTGCTCATTTCCCAATAGGCATCTGCCCCAAAACATTTCTCTCCGGAGGGCAATCATGGTTATGATCCTTGAATGCTCATTGCCCAACAAGCATCGGCCCCAAAACATTTCTCTCCGGTGGGCAGTCAACAGGCTGCTGATTACCCAATAGGCATCTGTCCCAAAACATTTCTCTCCGAAGGGCAATCGTGGCTATAATCCCGGGCTGCTGATTGCCCAATAGGCATCTTCCTAAAACATTTCTCTCCGCAGGGCAATCATGGCTATGATTCCGGGCTGTTGATTGCCCATTAGGCATCTGCCCCAAAACAATTCTCTCCTGAGGGCAATCATGGCTATGATCATTGGCTGCTCGTTGCCCAACAATCATCTGCCCCAAAACATTTCTCTCCGGAGGGCAGTCATGGCTATGATCCTTGGCTGCTCATTGCCCAACAGGCTGCTCATTGCCCAATAGGCATCTGCCCCAAAACATTTCTCTCCAGAGAGCAATCATGACTATGATCCCAGGATGCTCATTGCCCAATAGGCATCTGCCCCAAAACATTTCTCTCTGGAGGGCAATCATGGCTATGATCCTTGGCTACTCATTGCCCAACAAGCATCTGCTCCAAAACATTTCTCTCCAGAGGGCAATCATGGCTATGATCGTGGGCTGATCATTGCCCAATAGGCATCTGCCCCAAAGCATTTCTATCTGGAGGGCAATCATGACTATGATCCTGGGCTGCTCATTGCCCAATAGGCATCTGCCCCAAAACGTTTCACTCTGGAGGGCAATCATGGCCATGATCCTAGGCTGCTCATTGCACAATAGGCATCTGCCCCAAAACGTTTCTCTCTGGAGGGCAATCATGGCTATGATTCCGGGCTGCTCATTGCCCAATAGGCATCAGCCCAAAAACATTTCTCTCCGGAGGGCAATCATGGCGGTGATCCTTGGCTGCTGATTGCACAATAAACATCTGCCCCAAAACATTTCTCTCCAGAGGGCAACCAGAGCTATGATCCTGGGTTGCTCATTGCCCAACAGGCATCTGCCCCAACACATTTCTCTGCAGAGGGCAATCATCGCTATGATCCTTGGCTACTCATTGCCCAACAGTGATTTGCCTCAAAACATTTCTCTCCGGAGGACAATCATGGCTATGATCCTTGGTTGCTCATTGCCGAACAAGCATCTACCCCAAAACATTTCTCTCCGGAGGTCAATCATGGCTATGATCCTGGGCTGCTCATTGCCCAACATGCATCTGCCCCAAAACATTTCTCTCCGGGGGGCAGTCAACATGCTGCTGATTGCCCAATAGGCATCTGCCCCAAAACAGTTTTCTCCGGAGGGCAATTATGGCTATGATCCCTGGCTGCTGATTCCCAATAGACCTATGCCCCAAAACATTTCTCTCTGGAGGGTAATCATGGCTATGATCCTGGGCTGCTCATTGCCCAATAGGCATCTGCCCCAAAACATTTCTCTTTGGAGGGCAATCATGGCTATGATCCCAGGCTGCTGATTGCCCAATAGACATATGCCCCAAAACATTTCTCTCTGGAGGGCAATCATGGCTATGATCCCGGGCTGCTGGTTGCCCAATAGGCATCTGCACCTTAACCATTTCTCTCCGGAGGGCAATCATGGCTATGATCCCTGGATGCTCCTTGCCCAATAGACATCTGCCTCAAAACATTTCTCTCCGGAGGGCAATCATGGCTATGATCCCTGGCTGCTGATTTCCCAATAGGCATCTTCCCCAAAACATTTCTCTCGGAGGGCAATCATGGCTATGATCCTGGGCTGCTCATTTCCCAATCGGCATCTTCCCTAAAACATTTCTCTCGGAGGGCAATCATGGCTATGATCCTTGGCTACTCATTGCCCAACAAGCATCTGCCCCATAACATTTCTCTCCAGAGGGCAATCATGGCTATGATTGTGGGCTGATCATTGCCCAATAGGCATCTGCTCAAAACATTTCTCTCTGGAGGGCAATCATGGCTATGATCCTGGGCTGCTCATTGCCCAATAGGCATCTCCCCCAAAACATTTCTCTCTGGAGGGCAATCATGGCCATGATCCTTGGCTGCTCATTGCACAATAGGCATCTGCCCCAAAACATTTCTCTCCAGAGGGCAATCATGTCTATGATCCCGGGCTGCTCATTGCCCAATAGGCATCTGCCCCAAAACATGTCTCTCCAGAGGGCAATCATGGCTATGATCCCAGGATGCTCATTGCCCAATAAGCATCTGCCCCAAAGCATTTCTCTCTGTAGGGCAATCATGACTATGATCCTGGGCTGTTCATTGCCCAATAGGCATCTGCCCCAAAACATTTCACTCTGGAGGGCAATCATGGCCACGATCCTTGGCTGCTCATTGCACAATAGGCATCTGCCCCAAAACGTTTCTCTCTGGAGGGCAATCATGGCTATGATCCTGGGCTGCTCATTGCCCAATAGGCATCAGACCAAAAACATTTCTCTCCGGATGGCAATCATGGCTGTGATCCTTGGCTGCTGAATCCACAATAAACATCTGCCCCAAAACATTTCTCTCCGGAGGGCAATCATCGCTATGATCCTTGGCTACTCATTGCCCAACAGGCATCTCCCTCAAAACATTTCTCTCCGGAGGGCAATCATGGCTATGATCCTTGGCTGCTCATTGCCCAACAAGCATCTGCCCCAAAACATTTCTCTCCGGAGGTTAATCATGGCTATGATCCTGGGCTGCTCATTGCCCAACAAGCATCTGCCCCAAAACATTTCTCTCCAGGGGGCAGTCAACAGGCTTCTGATTGCCCAATAGGCATCTGCCCCAAAACAGTTTTCTCCTCCGGAGGGCAATTATGGCTATGATCCCGGGCTGCTGATTGCCCAATAGACCTATGCCCCAAAACATTTCTTTCTGGAGGGTAATCATGGCTATGATCCTGGGCTGCTCATTGCCCAATAGGCATCTGCCCCAAAACATTTCTCTCTGGAGGACAATTATGGCTATGATCCCAGGCTGCTGATTGCCCAATAGACATATGCCCCAAAACATTTCTCTCTGGAGGGCAATCATGGCTATGATCCCGGGCTGCTGGTTGCCCAATAGGCATCTGCCCCAAAACATTTATCTCTGGAAGACAATCATGGCTATGATCCCTGGATGCTCCTTGCCCAATAGACATCTGCCTCAAAACATTTCTCTCCGGAGGGCAATCATGGCTATGATCCCTGGCTGCTCATTTCCCAACAGGCATCTTCCCGAAAAACATTTCTCTCCGGAGGGCAATCATGGCTATGATCCCTGGCTGCTAATTTTCCAATAGGGATCTGCCACAAAATAATTCTCTCCGGAGGGCAATCAGGGCTATGATCCCTGGCTGCTGATTTCCCAATAGGCATCTTCCCCAAAACATTTCTCTCCGGAGGGCAATCCTGGGATGATTTTGGTCTGCTGATAGCCCAATAGGCATCTGCCCCAAAACATTTCTTTCCGGAGGGCAATCATGGTTATGATCCTTGAATGCTCATTGCCCAACAAGCATCGGCCCCAAAACATTTCTCTCCGGTGGGCAGTCAACAGGCTGCTGATTGCCCAATAGGCATCAGCCCCACAACATTTCTTTCCGAAGGGCAATCATGGCTATGATCCTTGGCTACTCATTGCCCAACAAGCATCTGCCCGAAAACATTTCTCTCCGGAGGGCAGTCATGGCTATGATCCTTGGCTGCTCCTTGTCCAATAGGCATCTGCCCTAAACATTTCTCTCCAGAGGGCAATCATGGCTATGATCCTGGGCTGCTCCTTGCCCAATAGGCATCTGCCCCAAAACATTTCTCTCCGGAGGGCAATCATCGCTATGATCCTTGGCTACTCATTGCCCAACAGGCATCTGCCTCAAAACATTTCTCTCCGGAGGGCAATCATGGCTATGATCCTTGGCTGCTCATTGCCCAACAAGCATCTGCCCCAAAACATTTCTCTCCGAAGGTCAATCATGGCTATGATCCTGGGCTGATCATTGCCCAACAAGCATCTGCCCCAAAACATTTCTCTCCAGGGGGCAGTCAACAGGCTGCTGATTGCCCAATAGGCATCTGCCCCAAAACAGTTTTCTCCGGAGGGCAATTATGGCTATGATCCCGGCTGCTGATTGCCCAATAGACCTATGCCCCAAAACATTTCTCTCTGGAGGGTAATCATGGCTATGATCCTGGGCTGCTCATTGCCCAATAGGCATCTGCCCCAAAACATTTCTCCCTGGAGGACAATTATGGCTATGATCCCAGGCTGCTGATTGCCCAATAGACATATGCCCCAAAACATTTCTCTCTGGAGGGCAATCATGGCTATGATCCCGGGCTGCTGGTTGCCCAATAGGCATCTGCCCCAAAACATTTATCTCCGGAAGACAATCATGGCTATGATCCCTGGATGCTCCTTGCCCAATAGACATCTGCCTCAAAACATTTCTCTCCGGAGGGCAATCATGGCTATGATCCCTGGCTGCTCATTTCCCAACAGGCATCTTCCCGAAAAACATTTCTCTCCGGAGGGCAATCATGGCTATGATCCCTGGCTGCTAATTTTCCAATAGGGATCTGCCACAAAATAATTCTCTCCGGAGGGCAATCAGGGCTATGATCCCTGGCTGCTGATTTCCCAATAGGCATCTTCCCCAAAACATTTCCCTCCGGAGGGTAATCATGGTTATGATCCTTGAATGCTCATTGCCCAACAAGCATCGGCCCCAAAATATTTCTCTCCGGTGGGCAGTCAACAGGCTGCTGATTGCCCAATAGGCATCAGCCCCAAAAATTTCTTTCCGAAGGGCAATCATGGCTATGATCCTTGGCTACTCATTGCCCAACAAGCTTCTGCCCGAAAACATTTCTCTCCGGAGGGCAGTCATGGCTATGATCCTTGGCTGCTCCTTGTCCAATAGGCATCTGCCCTAAACATTTCTCTCCAGAGGGCAATCATGGCTATGATCCTGGGCTGCTCCTTGTCCAATAGGCATCCGGGTACTCATTGCCCAATAGTCAACTGCCGCAAAACATTTCTCTCAGGAGGGCAATCATGGCTATGATCCTGGGCTGCTCTTTGCCCAATAGGCATCTGCCCCAAAACATTTATCTCCAGAGAGCAATCATGGCTATGATCCTTGGCTACTCAATGCCCAACAAGCATCTGCCCCATAACATTTCTCTCCAGCGGGCAATCATGGCTATGATCATGGGCTGATCATTGCCCAATAGGCATCTGCCCAAAACATTTCTCTCTGGAGGGCAATCATGGCTAGGATCCTGGGCTGCTCATTGCCCAATAGGCATCTCCCCCAAAACATTTCTCTCTGGAGGGCAATCATGGAATGATCCTTGGCTGCTCATTGCACAATAGGCATCTGCCCCAAAACATTTCTCTCCAGAGGGCAATCATGTCTATGATCCCGGGCTGCTCATTGCCCAATAGGCATCTGCCCCAAAACATGTCTCTCCAGAGGGCAATCATGGCTATGATCCCAGGATGCTCATTGCCCAATAGGCATCTTCCCCAAAACATTTCTCTCTGGAGGGCAATCATGGCTATGATCCTTGGCTACTCATTGCCCAACAACATCTGCCCCAAAATATTTCTCTCCAGAGGGCAATCATGGCTATGATCGTGGGCTGTTCATTGCCCAATAGGCATCTGCCCCAAAACATTTCACTCTGGAGGGCAATCACTGCCATGATCCTTGGCTGCTCATTGCACAATAGTCATCTGCCCCAAAACGTTTCTCTCTGGAGGGCAATCATGGCTATGATCCTGGGCGGCTCATTGCCCAATAGGCATCAGCCCAAAAAACATTTCTCTCCGGAGGGCAATCATGGCTGTGATCCTTGACTGCTGAATCCACAATAAACATCTGCCCCAAAACATTTCTCTCCGGAGGGCAATCATCGCTATGATCCTTGGCTACTCATTGCCCAACAGGCATCTGCCTCAAAACATTTCTCTCCGGAGGGCAATCATGGCTATGATCATTGGCTGCTCATTGCCCAACAAGCATCTGCCCCAAAACATTTCTCTCTGGAGGTCAATCATGGCTATGATCCTGGGCTGCTCATTGCCCAACAAGCATCTGCCCCAAAACATTTCTCTCCAGGAGGCAGTTAACAGGCTGCTGATTGCCCAATAGGCATCTGCCCCAAAACAGTTTTCTCCAGAGGGCAATTATGGCTATGATCCTGGGCTGCTGATTGCCCAATAGACATATGCCCCAAAACATTTCTCTCTGGAGGGCAATCATGGCTATGATCCCGGGCTGCTGGTTGCCCAATAGGCATCTGCCCCAAAACATTTCTCTCTGGAAGACAATCATGGCTATGATCCCTGGATGCTCCTTGCCCAATAGACATCTGCCTCAAAACATTTCTCTCCGGAGGGCAATCATGGCTATGATCCCTGGATGCTCATTGCCCAACAGGCATCTTCCCGAAAAACATTTCTCTCCGGAGGGCAATCATGGCTATGATCCCTGGCTGCTAATTGTCCAATAGGGATCTGCCACAAAATAATTCTCTCCGGAGGGCAATCAGGGCTATGATCCCTGGCTGCTGATTTCCCAATAGGCATCTTCCCCAAAACATTTCTCTCCGGAGGGCAATCATGGCTATGATTTCGGTCTGCTGATTACCCAATAGGCATCTGCCCCAAAACATTTCTCTCGGAGGGCAATCATGGCTATGATCCTGGGCTGCTCATTTCCCAATAGGCATCTGCCCCAAAACATTTCTCTCCGGAGGGCAATCATGGTTATGATCCTTGAATGCTCATTGCCCAACAAGCATCGGCCCCAAAACATTTCTCTCCGGTGGGCAGTCAACAGGCTGCTGATTACCCAATAGGCATCTGTCCCAAAACATTTCTCTCCGGAGGGCAATCGTGGCTATAATCCCGGGCTGCTGATTGCCCAATAGGCATCTTCCCAAAACATTTCTCTCCGCAGGGCAATCATGGCTATGATTCCGGGCTGTTGATTGCCCATTAGGCATCTGCCCCAAAACAATTCTCTCCTGAGGGCAATCATGGCTATGATCATTGGCTGCTCGTTGCCCAACAATCATCTGCCCCAAAACATTTCTCTCCGGAGGGCAGTCATGGCTATGATCCTTGGCTGCTCATTGCCCAACAGGCTGCTCATTGCCCAATAGGCATCTGCCCCAAAACATTTCTCTCCATAGAGCAATCATGACTATGATCCCAGGATGCTCATTGCCCAACAAGCATCTGCCCCAAAACATTTCTCTCCAGGAGGCAGTTAACAGGCTGCTGATTGCCCAATAGGCATCTGCCCCAAAACAGTTTTCTCCAGAGGGCAATTATGGCTATGATCCTGGGCTGCTGATTGCCCAATAGAAATATGCCCCAAAACATTTCTCTCTGGAGGGCAATCATGGCTATGATCCCGGGCTGCTGGTTGCCCAATAGGCATCTGCCCCAAAACATTTCTCTCCGGAAGACAATCATGGCTATGATCCCTGGATGCTCCTTGCCCAATAGACATCTGCCTCAAAACATTTCTCTCCGGAGGGCAATCATGGCTATGATCCCTGGATGCTCATTGCCCAACAGGCATCTTCCCGAAAAACATTTCTCTCCGGAGGGCAATCATGGCTATGATCCCTGGCTGCTAATTGTCCAATAGGGATCTGCCACAAAATAATTCTCTCCGGAGGGCAATCAGGGCTATGATCCCTGGCTGCTGATTTCCCAATAGGCATCTTCCCCAAAACATTTCTCTCCGGAGGGCAATCATGGCTATGATTTCGGTCTGCTGATTACCCAATAGGCATCTGCCCCAAAACATTTCTCTCGGAGGGCAATCATGGCTATGATCCTGGGCTGCTCATTTCCCAATAGGCATCTGCCCCAAAACATTTCTCTCCGGAGGGCAATCATGGTTATGATCCTTGAATGCTCATTGCCCAACAAGCATCGGCCCCAAAACATTTCTCTCCGGTGGGCAGTCAACAGGCTGCTGATTACCCAATAGGCATCTGTCCCAAAACATTTCTCTCCGAAGGGCAATCGTGGCTATAATCCCGGGCTGCTGATTGCCCAATAGGCATCTTCCCAAAACAATTCTCTCCTGAGGGCAATCATGGCTATGATCATTGGCTGCTCGTTGCCCAACAATCATCTGCCCCAAAACATTTCTCTCCGGAGGGCAGTCATGGCTATGATCCTTGGCTGCTCATTGCCCAACAGGCTGCTCATTGCCCAATAGGCATCTGCCCCAAAACATTTCTCTCCAGAGAGCAATCATGACTATGATCCCAGGATGCTCATTGCCCAATAGGCATCTGCCCCAAAACATTTCTCTCTGGAGGGCAATCATGGCTATGATCCTTGGCTACTCATTGCCCAACAAGCATCTGCTCCAAAACATTTCTCTCCAGAGGGCAATCATGGCCATGATCCTAGGCTGCTCATTGCACAATAGGCATCTGCCCCAAAACGTTTCTCTCTGGAGGGCAATCATGGCTATGATTCCGGGCTGCTCATTGCCCAATAGGCATCAGCCCAAAAACATTTCTCTCCGGAGGGCAATCATGGCGGTGATCCTTGGCTGCTGATTGCACAATAAACATCTGCCCCAAAACATTTCTCTCCAGAGGGCAACCAGAGCTATGATCCTGGGTTGCTCATTGCCCAACAGGCATCTGCCCCAACACATTTCTCTGCAGAGGGCAATCATCGCTATGATCCTTGGCTACTCATTGCCCAACAGTGATTTGCCTCAAAACATTTCTCTCCGGAGGACAATCATGGCTATGATCCTTGGTTGCTCATTGCCGAACAAGCATCTACCCCAAAACATTTCTCTCCGGAGGTCAATCATGGCTATGATCCTGGGCTGCTCATTGCCCAACATGCATCTGCCCCAAAACATTTCTCTCCGGGGGGCAGTCAACAGGCTGCTGATTGCCCAATAGGCATCTGCCCCAAAACAGTTTTCTCCGGAGGGCAATTATGGCTATGATCCCTGGCTGCTGATTCCCAATAGACCTATCCCCCAAAACATTTCTCTCTGGAGGGTAATCCTGGCTATGATCCTGGGCTGCTCATTGCCCAATAGGCATCTGCCCCAAAACATTTCTCTTTGGAGGGCAATCATGGCTATGATCCCAGGCTGCTGATTGCCCAATAGACATATGCCCCAAAACATTTCTCTCTGGAGGGCAATCATGGCTATGATCCCGGGCTGCTGGTTGCCCAATAGGCATCTGCCCCTAAACATTTCTCTCCGGAGGGCAATCATGGCTATGATCCCTGGATGCTCCTTGCCCAATAGACATCTGCCTCAAAACATTTCTCTCAGGAGGGCAATCATGGCTATGATCCCTGGCTGCTGATTTCCCAATAGGCATCTTCCCCAAAACATTTCTCTCGGAGGGCAATCATGGCTATGATCCTGGGCTGCTCATTTCCCAATAGGCACCTTCCCCAAAACATTTCTCTCTGGAGGGTAATCATGGCTATGATCCTGGGCTGCTCATTGCCCAATAGGCATCTGCCCCAAAACATTTCTCTTTGGAGGGCAATCATGGCTATGATCCCAGGCTGCTGATTGCCCAATAGACATATGCCCCAAAACATTTCTCTCTGGAGGGCAATCATGGCTATGATCCCGGGCTGCTGGTTGCCCAATAGGCATCTGCCCCTAAACATTTCTCTCCGGAGGGCAATCATGGCTATGATCCCTGGATGCTCCTTGCCCAATAGACATCTGCCTCAAAACATTTCTCTCAGGAGGGCAATCATGGCTATGATCCCTGGCTGCTGATTTCCCAATAGGCATCTTCCCCAAAACATTTCTCTCGGAGGGCAATCATGGCTATGATCCTGGGCTGCTCATTTCCCAATAGGCACCTTCCCCAAAACATTTCTCTCGGAGGGCAATCATGGCTATGATCCTTGGCTACTCATTGCCCAACAAGCATCTGCCCCATAACATTTCTCTCCAGAGGGCAATCATGGCTATGATTGTGGGCTGATCATTGCCCAATAGGCATCTGCTCAAAACATTTCTCTCTGGAGGGCAATCATGGCTATGATCCTGGGCTGCTCATTGCCCAATAGGCATCTCCCCCAAAACATTTCTCTCTGGAGGGCAATCATGGCCATGATCCTTGGCTGCTCATTGCACAATAGGCATCTGCCCCAAAACATTTCTCTCCAGAGGGCAATCATGTCTATGATCCCGGGCTGCTCATTGCCCAATAGGCATCTGCCCCAAAACATGTCTCTCCAGAGGGCAATCATGGCTATGATCCCAGGATGCTCATTGCCCAATAAGCATCTGCCCCAAAGCATTTCTCTCTGTAGGGCAATCATGACTATGATCCTGGGCTGTTCATTGCCCAATAGGCATCTGCCCCAAAACATTTCACTCTGGAGGGCAATCATGGCCACGATCCTTGGCTGCTCATTGCACAATAGGCATCTGCCCCAAAACGTTTCTCTCTGGAGGGCAATCATGGCTATGATCCTGGGCTGCTCATTGCCCAATAGGCATCAGACCAAAAACATTTCTCTCCGGATGGCAATCATGGCTGTGATCCTTGGCTGCTGAATCCACAATAAACATCTGCCCCAAAACATTTCTCTCCGGAGGGCAATCATCGCTATGATCCTTGGCTACTCATTGCCCAACAGGCATCTCCCTCAAAACATTTCTCTCCGGAGGGCAATCATGGCTATGATCCTTGGCTGCTCATTGCCCAACAAGCATCTGCCCCAAAACATTTCTCTCCGGAGGTCAATCATGGCTATGATCCTGGGCTGCTCATTGCCCAACAAGCATCTGCCCCAAAACATTTCTCTCCAGGGGGCAGTCAACAGGCTTCTGATTGCCCAATAGGCATCTGCCCCAAAACAGTTTTCTCCTCCGGAGGGCAATTATGGCTATGATCCCGGGCTGCTGATTGCCCAATAGACCTATGCCCCAAAACATTTCTTTCTGGAGGGTAATCATGGCTATGATCCTGGGCTGCTCATTGCCCAATAGGCATCTGCCCCAAAACATTTCTCTCTGGAGGACAATTATGGCTATGATCCCAGGCTGCTGATTGCCCAATAGACATATGCCCCAAAACATTTCTCTCTGGAGGGCAATCATGGCTATGATCCCGGGCTGCTGGTTGCCCAATAGGCATCTGCCCCAAAACATTTATCTCTGGAAGACAATCATGGCTATGATCCCTGGATGCTCCTTGCCCAATAGACATCTGCCTCAAAACATTTCTCTCCGGAGGGCAATCATGGCTATGATCCCTGGCTGCTCATTTCCCAACAGGCATCTTCCCGAAAAACATTTCTCTCCGGAGGGCAATCATGGCTATGATCCCTGGCTGCTAATTTTCCAATAGGGATCTGCCACAAAATAATTCTCTCCGGAGGGCAATCAGGGCTATGATCCCTGGCTGCTGATTTCCCAATAGGCATCTTCCCCAAAACATTTCTCTCCGGAGGGCAATCCTGGGATGATTTTGGTCTGCTGATAGCCCAATAGGCATCTGCCCCAAAACATTTCTTTCCGGAGGGCAATCATGGCTATGATCCTTGAATGCTCATTGCCCAACAAGCATCGGCCCCAAAACATTTCTCTCCGGTGGGCAGTCAACAGGCTGCTGATTGCCCAATAGGCATCAGCCCCACAACATTTCTTTCCGAAGGGCAATCATGGCTATGATCCTTGGCTACTCATTGCCCAACAAGCATCTGCCCGAAAACATTTCTCTCCGGAGGGCAGTCATGGCTATGATCCTTGGCTGCTCCTTGTCCAATAGGCATCTGCCCTAAACATTTCTCTCCAGAGGGCAATCATGGCTATGATCCTGGGCTGCTCCTTGCCCAATAGGCATCTGCCCCAAAACATTTCTCTCCAGAGAGCAATTATGGCTATGATCCTTGGCTACTCATTGCCCAACAAGCATCTGCCCCAAAACATTTATCTCCAGAGGGCAATCATGTCTATGATCGTGGGCTGATCATTGCCCAATAGGCATCTGCCCCAAAACATTTCTGTCTGGAGGGCAATCATGGCTATTATCCTGGGCTGCTGATTGCCCAATAGGCATCTGGGTACTCATTGCCCAATAGTCAACTGCCGCAAAACATTTCTCTCAGGAGGGCAATCATGGCTATGATCCTGGGCTGCTCTTTGCCCAATAGGCATCTGCCCCAAAACATTTATCTCCAGAGAGCAATCATGGCTATGATCCTTGGCTACTCAATGCCCAACAAGCATCTGCCCCATAACATTTCTCTCCAGAGGGCAATCATGGCTATGATCATGGGCTGATCATTGCCCAATAGGCATCTGCCCAAAACATTTCTCTCTGGAGGGCAATCATGGCTATGATCCTGGGCTGCTCATTGCACAATAGGCATCTGCCCCAAAACATTTCTCTCCAGAGGGCAATCATGTCTATGATCCCGGGCTGCTCATTGCCCAATAGGCATCTGCCCCAAAACATGTCTCTCCAGAGGGCAATCATGGCTATGATCCCAGGATGCTCATTGCCCAATAGGCATCTGCCCCAAAACATTTCTCTCTGTAGGGCAATCATGACTATGATCCTGGGCTGTTCATTGCCCAATAGGCATCTGCCCCAAAACATTTCACTCTGGAGGGCAATCATGGCCATGATCCTTGGCTGCTCATTGCACAATAGTCATCTGCCCCAAAACGTTTCTCTCTGGAGGGCAATCATGGCTATGATCCTGGGCTGCTCATTGCCCAATAGGCATCAGCCCAAAAAACATTTCTCTCCGGAGGGCAATCATGGCTGTGATCCTTGACTGCTGAATCCACAATAAACATCTGCCCCAAAACATTTCTCTCCAGAGGGCAATCATGGCTATGATCGTGGGCTGATCATTGCCCAATAGGCATCTGCCCCAAAGCATTTCTCTCTGTAGGGCAATCATCGCTATGATCCTTGGCTACTCATTGCCCAACAGGCATCTGCCTCAAAACATTTCTCTCCGGAGGGCAATCATGGCTATGATCCTGGGCTGCTCTTTGCCCAATAGACATCTGCCCCAAAACATTTATCTCCAGAGAGCAATCATGGCTATGATCCTTGGCTACTCAATGCCCAACAAGCATCTGCCCCATAACATTTCTCTCCAGAGGGCAATCATGGCTATGATCATGGGCTGATCATTGCCCAATAGGCATCTGCCCAAAACATTTCTCTCTGGAGGGCAATTATGGCTATGATCCTGGGCTGCTCATTGCACAATAGGCATCTGCCCCAAAACATTTCTCTCCAGAGGGCAATCATGTCTATGATCCCGGGCTGCTCATTGCCCAATAGGCATCTGCCCCAAAACATGTCTCTCCAGAGGGCAATCATGGCTATGATCCCGGGATGCTCATTGCCCAATAGGCATCTGCCCCAAAACATTTCTCTCTGTAGGGCAATCATGACTATGATCCTGGGCTGTTCATTGCCCAATAGGCATCTGCCCCAAAACATTTCACTCTGGAGAGCAATCATGGCCATGATCCTTGGCTGCTCATTGCCCAATAGGCATCAGCCCAAAAAACATTTCTCTCCGGAGGGCAATCATGGCTGTGATCCTTGACTGCTGAATCCACAATAAACATCTGCCCCAAAACATTTCTCTCCAGAGGGCAATCATGGCTATGATCGTGGGCTGATCATTGCCCAATAGGCATCTGCCCCAAAGCATTTCTCTCTGTAGGGCAATCATCGCTATGATCCTTGGCTACTCATTGCCCAACAGGCATCTGCCTCAAAACATTTCTCTCCGGAGGGCAATCATGGCTATGATCCTTGGCTGCTCATTGCCCAACAAGCATCTGCCCCAAAACATTTCTCTCCGGAGGTCAATCATGCCTATGATCCTGGGCTGCTCATTGCCCAACAAGCATCTGCCCCAAAACATTTCTCTCCAGGGGGCAGTCAACAGGCTGCTGATTGCCCAATAGGCATCTGCCCCAAAACAGTTTTCTCCAGAGGGCAATTATGGCTATGATCCCGGGCTGCTGATTGCCCAATAGACATATGCCCCAAAACATTTCTCTCTGGAGGGCAATCATGGCTATGATCCCGGGCTGCTGGTTGCCCAATAGGCATCTGTCCCAAAACATTTCTCTCCGGAAGACAATCATGGCTATGATCCCTGGATGCTCCTTGCCCAATAGACATCTGCCTCAAAACATTTCTCTCCGGAGGGCAATCATGGCTATGATCCCTGGATGCTCATTGCCCAACAGGCATCTTCCAGAAAAACATTTCTCTCCGGAGGGCAATCATGGCTATGATCCCTGGCTGATAATTGTCCAATAGGGATCTGCCACAAAATAATTCTCTCTGGAGGGCAATCAGGGCTATGATCCCTAGCTGCTGATTTCCCAATAGGCATCTTCCCCAAAACATTTCTCTCCGGAGGGCAATCATGGCTATGATTTCGGTCTGCTGATTGCCCAATAGGCATCTGCCCCAAAACATTTCTCTCGGAGGGCAATCATGGCTATGATCCTGGGCTGCTCATTTCCCAATAGGCATCTGCCCCAAAACATTTCTCTCCGGAGGGCAATCATGGTTATGATCCTTGAATGCTCATTGCCCAACAAGCATCGGCCCCAAAACATTTCTCTAGGAGGGCAATTGTGGTTATAATCCGGGCTGCTGATTGCCCAATAGGCATCTGCCCCAAAACATTTCTCTCCGGAGGGCAATCATGGCTATGATCCTTGGTTGCTCATTACCCAATAGGCATCTTCCCAAAACATTTCTCTCCGCAGGGCAATCATGGCTATGATTCCGGGCTGTTGATTGCCCAATAGGCATCTGCCCCAAAACATTTCTCTCCGGAGGGCAATCATGGCTATGATCATTGGCTGCTCGTTGCCCAACAATCATCTGCCCCAAAACATTTCTCTCCGGAGGGCAGTCATGGCTATGATCCTTGGCTGCTCATTGCCCAACAGGCTGCTGATTGCCCAATATGCATCTGCCCCAAAACATTTCTCTCCAGAGGGCAATGAAGTCTATGATCCCGGGCTGCTCATTGCCCAATAGGCATCTGCCCCAAAACATGTCTCTTCAGAGAGCAATCATGACTATGATCCCAGGATGCTCATTGCCCAATAGGCACCTGCCCCAAAACATTTCTCTCTGGAGGGCAATCGTGGCTATGATCCTTGGCTACTCATTGCCCAACAAGCATCTGCTCCAAAACATTTCTCTCCAGAGGGCAATCATGGCTATGATCGTGGGCTGATCATTGCCCAACAGGGATTTGCCTCAAAACATTTCTCTCCGGAGGGCAATCATGGCTATGATCCTTGGTTGCTCATTGCCGAACAAGCAACTGCCCCAAAACATTTCTCTCCGGAGTTTAATCATGGCTATGATCCTGGGCTGCTCATTGCCCAACAAGCATCTGCCCCAAAACATTTCTCTCCGGGGGGCAGTCAACAGGCTGCTGATTGCCCAATAGGCATCTGCCCCAAAACAGTTTTCTCCGGAGGGCAATTATGGCTATGATCCCTGGCTGCTGATTGCCCAATAGACCTATGCCCCAAAACATTTCTCTCTGGAGGGTAATCATGGCTATGATCCTGGGCTGCTCATTGCCCAATAGGCATCTGCCCCAAAACATTTCTCTCCGGAGGGCAATCATGGCTATGATCCCTGGATGCTCCTTGCCCAATAGACATCTGCCTCAAAACATTTCTCTCCGGAGGGCAATCATGGCTATGATCCCTGGCTGCTGATTTCCCAATAGGCATCTTCCCCAAAACATTTCTCTCTGGAGGGCAATCATGGCTATGATCCTTGGCTACTCATTGCCCAACAAGCATCTGCTCCAAAACATTTCTCTCCAGAGGGCAATCATGGCTATGATCGTGGGCTGATCATTGCCCAACAGGGATTTGCCTCAAAACATTTCTCTCCGGAGGGCAATCATGGCTATGATCCTTGGTTGCTCATTGCCGAACAAGCAACTGCCCCAAAACATTTCTCTCCGGAGTTTAATCATGGCTATGATCCTGGGCTGCTCATTGCCCAACAAGCATCTGCCCCAAAACATTTCTCTCCGGGGAGCAGTCAACAGGCTGCTGATTGCCCAATAGGCATCTGCCCCAAAACAGTTTTCTCCGGAGGGCAATTATGGCTATGATCCCTGGCTGCTGATTGCCCAATAGACCTATGCCCCAAAACATTTCTCTCTGGAGGGTAATCAAGGCTATGATCCTGGGCTGCTCATTGCCCAATAGGCATCTGCCCCAAAACATTTCTCTCTGGAGGGCAATTATGGCTATGATCCCAGGCTGCTGATTGCCCAATAGACATATGCCCCAAAACATTTCTCTCTGGAGGGCAATCATGGCTATGATCCCGGGCTGCTGGTTGCCCAATAGGCATCTGCCCGAAAACATTTCTCTCCGGAGGGCAATCATGGCTATGATCCCTGGATGCTCCTTGCCCAATAGACATCTGCCTCAAAACATTTCTCTCCGGAGGGCAATCATGGCTATGATCCCTGGCTGCTGATTTCCCAATAGGCATCTTCCCCAAAACATTTCTCTCGGAGGGCAATCATGGCTATGATCCTGGGCTGCTCATTTCCCAATAGGCATCTTCCCCAAAACATTTCTCTCGGAGGGCAATCATGGTTATGATCCTTGGCTGCTCGTTGCCCAACAAGCATCTGCCCCAAAACATTTCTCTCCGGAGGGCAGTCATGGCTATGATCCTTGGCTGCTCATTGCCCAACAGGCTGCTGATTGCCCAATAGGCATCTGCCCCCAAAACATTTCTCTCCGGAGAGCAATCATGGCTATAATCCTGGGCTGCTCATTGCCCTACAGGCATGTGCCCCAAAACATTTCTCTACTGAGGGCAATCATGGCTATGAACCATGGCTGCTTATTGCCCAACAAGCATCTGCCCCAGAACATTTCTCTCCGGAGGGCAATCATGTCTACGATCCCGGGCTGCTGATTGTCCAACAGGCATCTGCCCCAAAACATTTCTCTCGGATGGCAATCATGGCTATGATCGCTGGCAGCTCCTTGCGCAATAGGCATCTGCCCCAAAACATTTCTCTCCGGAAGGAAATCATGGCTATGATCTCTGGCTGCTCATTTCACAATAGGCATCCGCCCCAAAACATTTCTCTCTGGGGGGCAATCATGGCTATGATCCCTGGCTGCTCATTTCCCAATTGGCATCAGCCACAAAATATTTCTCTCCGCAGGGCAATCATGGCTATGATCTATGGCTGCTCATTTCCCAATAGGCATCTTCCCCGAAACATTTCTCTCCGGAGACCAATCATGGCTATGATTCCGGGCTGCTGATTGCCCAATTGGCATCTGCCCCAAAACATTTCTCTCCAGAGGGCAATCATGACCATGATCCTGTGCTTCTCATTTCCCAAAAGCGTCTGCCCCAAAACATTTCTCTCCAGAGGGCAATCATGGCCATGTTCCAGGGCTGCTGATTGCCCAATAGGCATCTGCCCCAAAAACTTCTCTCTGGAGGGCAATCATCGCTATGATCCTGGGCTGCTCATTGCCCAACAAGCATCTGCCCCAAAACATATCTCTCTGGTGGGAAATCATGGCTATGATCCTGGGCTGCTGATTGCCCAATTGGCATCTGCCCCAAAACATTTCTCTCCGGAGGGCAATCATGGCTATGATCCTGGGCTGCTCATTTCCCAAAAGCGTCTGCCCCAAAACAGTTCTCTCTGGAGGGCAATTATGGCTATGATCCCAGGCTGCTGATTGCCCAATAGACATATGCCCCAAAACATTTCTCTCTGGAGGGCAATCATGGCTATGATCCCGGGCTGCTGGTTGCCCAATAGGCATCTGCCCCAAAACATTTCTCTCCGGAGGGCAATCATGGCTATGATCCCTGGATGCTCCTTGCCCAATAGACATCTGCCTCAAAACATTTCTCTCCGGAGGGCAATCATGGCTATGATCCCTGGCTGCTAATTTTCCAATAGGTATCTGCCACAAAATAATTCTCTCCGGAGGGCAATCATGGCTATAATTTCGGTCTGCTGATTTCCCAATAGGCATCTTCCCCAAAACATTTCTCTCCGGAGGGCAATCATGGCTATAATTTCGGTCTGCTGATTGCCCAATAGGCATCTGCCCCAAAATATTTCTCTCGGAGGGCAATCATGGCTATGATCCCGGGCTGCTCATTTCCCAATAGGCATCTGCCCCAAAACATTTCTCTCCGGAGGGCAATCATGATTATGATCCTTGAATGCTCATTGCCCAACAAGCATCTGCCCCAAAACATTTCTCTCCGGTGGGCAGTCAACAGGCTGCTGATTGCCCAATAGGCATCTGCCCCAAAACATTTCTCCCCGGGGGGCAATCGTGGCTATAATCCCGGGCTGCTGATTGCCCAATAGGCATCTGCCCCAAAACATTTCTCTCCGGAGGGCAATCATGGCTATGATCCCTGGTTGCTCATTACCCAATAGGCATCTTCCCAAAACATTTCTCTCCGCAGGGCAATCATGGCTATGATTCTGGGCTGTTGATTGCCCAATAGGCATCTGCCCCAAAACATTTCTATCCGGAGGGCAATCATGGCTATGATCCTTGGCTGCTCGTTGCCCAACAAGCATCTGCCCCAAAACATTTCTCTCCGGAGGGCAGTCATGGCTATCATCCTTGGCTGCTCATTGCCCAACAGGCTGCTGATTGCCCAATAGGCATCTGCCCCAAAACATTTCTCTCCAGAGGGCAATCATGTCTATGATCCCGGGCTGCTCATTGCCCAATAGGCATCTGCCCCAAAACATGTCTCTCCAGAGGGCAATCATGGCTATGATCCTTGGCTTTTCATTGCCCAACAAGCATCTGCCCCAAAACATTTCTCTCCAGAGGGCAATCATGGCTATGATCGTGGGCTGATCATTGCCCAATAGGCATCTGCCCCAAAGCATTTCCCTCTGGAGGGTAATCATGACTATGATCCTGGGCTGCTCATTGCCCAATAGGCATCTGCCCCAAAACATTTCACTCTGGAGGGCAATCATGGCCATGATCCTTGGCTGCTCATTGCACAATAGGCATCTGCCCCAAAACGTTTCTCTCTGGAGGGCAATCATGGCTATGATCCCGGGCTGCTCATTGCCCAATAGGCATCAGCCCAAAAACATTTCTCTCCGGAGGGCAATCATGGCTGTGATCCTTGGCTGCTGATTGCACAATAAACATCTGCCCCAAAACATTTCTCTCCAGAGGGCAATCAGAGCTATGATCCTGGGCTGCTCATTGCCCAACAGGCATCTGCCCCAAAACATTTCTCTCCGGAGGGCAATCATCGCTATGATCCTTGGCTACTCATTGCCCAGCAGGCATCTGCCTCAAAACATTTCTCTCCGGAGGGCAATCAAGGCTATGATCCTTTGCTGCTCATTGCCCAACAAGCATCTGCCCCAAAACATTTCTGTCTGGGGGGGGGGGGGCAGTCAACAGGCTGCTGATTGCCCAATAGGCATCTGCCCCAAAATATTTCTCTCGGAGGGCAATCATGGCTATGATCCCGGGCTGCTCATTTCCCAATAGGCATCTGCCCCAAAACATTTTTCTCCGGAGGGCAATTATGGCTATGATCCCAGGCTGCTGATTGCCCAATAGACATATGCCCCGAAACATTTCTCTCTGGAGGGCAATCATGGCTATGATCCCGGGCTGCTGGTTGCTCAATAGGCATCTGCCCCAAAACATTTCTCTCCGGAGGGCAATCATGGCTATGATCCCTGGATGCTCCTTGCCCAATTGACATGTGCCTCAAAACATTTCTCTCCGGAGGGCAATCATGGCTATAATCCCTGGCTGCTCATTTCCCAACAGGCATTTTCCCGAAAAACATTTCTCTCTGGAGGGCAATCAGGGCTATGATCCCTGGCTGCTGATTTCCCAATAGGCATCTTCCCCAAAACATTTCTCTCCGGAGGGCAATCATGGCTATGATTTCGGTCTGCTGATTGCCCAATAGGCATCTGCCCCAAAATATTTCTCTCGGAGGACAATCATGGCTATGATCCTGGGCTGCTCATTTCCCAATAGGGATCTGCCCCAAAACATTTCTCTCCAGAGGGCAATCATGGTTATGATCCTTGAATGCTCATTGCCCAACAAGCATCTGCCCCAAAACATTTCTCTCCGGTGGGCAGTCAACAGGCTGCTGATTGCCCAATAGGCATCTGCCCCAAAACATTTCTCCCCAGAGGGCAATCGTGGCTATAATCCCGGGCTGCTGATTGCCCAATAGGCATCTGCCCCAAAACATTTCTCGCCGGAGGGCAATCATGGCTATGATCCTGGGCTGCTCATTGCCCAACAAACATCTGCCCCAAAACATTTCTCTCCGGAGGGCAATCATGGCTATGATCCCTGGCTGTTCATTTCCCAACAGGCATCTTCCCAAAAAACATTTCTCTCCGGAGGGCAATCATGGCTATGATCCCTGGCTGCTCATTTCCCAACAGGCATCTTCCCCAAAACATTTCTCTCCGGAGGGCAATCATGGCTATAATTTCGGTCTGCTGATTGCCCAATAGGCATCTGCCCCAAAATATTTCTCTCGGAGGGCAATCATGGCTATGATCCCGGGCTGCTCATTTCCCAATAGGCATCTGCCCCAAAACATTTCTCTCCAGAGGGCAATCATGGTTATGATCCTTGAATGCTCATTGCCCAACAAGCATCTGCCCCAAAACATTTCTCTCCGGTGGGCAGTCAACAGGCTGCTGATTGCCCAATATGCATCTGCCCCAAAACATTTCTCTCCGGAGGGCAATTATGGCTATGATCCCTGGTTGCTCATTACCCAATAGGCATCTTCCCAAAACATTTCTCTCCGCAGGGCAATCATGACTATGATTCCGGGCTGTTGATTGCCCAATAGGCATCTGCCCCAAAACATTTCTCTCCGGAGGGCAATCATGGCTATGATCCTTGGCTGCTCGTTGCCCAACAAGCATCTGCCCCAAAACATTTCTCTCCGGAGGGCAGTCATGGCTATGATCCTTGGCTGCTCATTGCCCAACAGGCTGCTTATTGCCCAATCGGCATCTGCCCCAAAACATTTCTCTCCAGAGGGCAATCATGTCTATGATCCCGGGCTGCTCATTGCCCAATAGGCATCTGCCCCAAAACATTTCTCTCTGGAGGGCAATCATGGCTATGATCCTTGTCTTCTCATTGCCCAACAAGCACCTGCCCCAAAACATTTCTCTCCAGAGGGCAATCATGGCTATGATCGTGGGCTGATCATTGCCCAATAGGCATCTGCCCCAAAGCATTTCCCTCTGGAGGGCAATCATGACTATGATCCTGGGCTGCTCATTGCCCAATAGGCATCTGCCCCAAAACATTTCTCTCCGGAGGGCAATCATGGCTATGATCCTTGGTTGCTCATTACCCAATAGGCATCTTCCCAAAACATTTCTCTCCGCAGGGCAATCATGGCTATGATTCCGGGCTGTTGATTGCCCAATAGGCATCTGCCCCAAAACATTTCTCTCCGGAGGGCAATCATGGCTATGATCATTGGCTGCTCATTGCCCAACAGGCTGCTGATTGCCCAATATGCATCTGCCCCAAAACATTTCTCTCCAGAGGGCAATGAAGTCTATGATCCCGGGCTGCTCATTGCCCAATAGGCATCTGCCCCAAAACATGTCTCTCCAGAGAGCAATCATGACTATGATCCCAGGATGCTCATTGCCCAATAGGCACCTGCCCCAAAACATTTCTCTCTGGAGGGCAATCGTGGCTATGATCCTTGGCTACTCATTGCCCAACAAGCATCTGCTCCAAAACATTTCTCTCCAGAGGGCAATCATGGCTATGATCGTGGGCTGATCATTGCCCAACAGGGATTTGCCTCAAAACATTTCTCTCCGGAGGGCAATCATGGCTATGATCCTTGGTTGCTCATTGCCGAACAAGCAACTGCCCCAAAACATTTCTCTCCGGAGTTTAATCATGGCTATGATCCTGGGCTGCTCATTGCCCAACAAGCATCTGCCCCAAAACATTTCTCTCCGGGGGGCAGTCAACAGGCTGCTGATTGCCCAATAGGCATCTGCCCCAAAACAGTTTTCTCCGGAGGGCAATTATGGCTATGATCCCTGGCTGCTGATTGCCCAATAGACCTATGCCCCAAAACATTTCTCTCTGGAGGGTAATCATGGCTATGATCCTGGGCTGCTCATTGCCCAATAGGCATCTGCCCCAAAACATTTCTCTCCGGAGGGCAATCATGGCTATGATCCCTGGATGCTCCTTGCCCAATAGACATCTGCCTCAAAACATTTCTCTCCGGAGGGCAATCATGGCTATGATCCCTGGCTGCTGATTTCCCAATAGGCATCTTCCCCAAAACATTTCTCTCTGGAGGGCAATCATGGCTATGATCCTTGGCTACTCATTGCCCAACAAGCATCTGCTCCAAAACATTTCTCTCCAGAGGGCAATCATGGCTATGATCGTGGGCTGATCATTGCCCAACAGGGATTTGCCTCAAAACATTTCTCTCCGGAGGGCAATCATGGCTATGATCCTTGGTTGCTCATTGCCGAACAAGCAACTGCCCCAAAACATTTCTCTCCGGAGTTTAATCATGGCTATGATCCTGGGCTGCTCATTGCCCAACAAGCATCTGCCCCAAAACATTTCTCTCCGGGGAACAGTCAACAGGCTGCTGATTGCCCAATAGGCATCTGCCCCAAAACAGTTTTCTCCGGAGGGCAATTATGGCTATGATCCCTGGCTGCTGATTGCCCAATAGACCTATGCCCCAAAACATTTCTCTCTGGAGGGTAATCATGGCTATGATCCTGGGCTGCTCATTGCCCAATAGGCATCTGCCCCAAAACATTTCTCTCTGGAGGGCAATTATGGCTATGATCCCAGGCTGCTGATTGCCCAATAGACATATGCCCCAAAACATTTCTCTCTGGAGGGCAATCATGGCTATGATCCCGGGCTGCTGGTTGCCCAATAGGCATCTGCCCGAAAACATTTCTCTCCGGAGGGCAATCATGGCTATGATCCCTGGATGCTCCTTGCCCAATAGACATCTGCCTCAAAACATTTCTCTCCGGAGGGCAATCATGGCTATGATCCCTGGCTGCTGATTTCCCAATAGGCATCTTCCCCAAAACATTTCTCTCGGAGGGCAATCATGGCTATGATCCTGGGCTGCTCATTTCCCAATAGGCATCTTCCCCAAAACATTTCTCTCGGAGGGCAATCATGGTTATGATCCTTGGCTGCTCGTTGCCCAATAAGCATCTGCCCCAAAACATTTCTCTCCGGAGGGCAGTCATGGGTATGATCCTTGGCTGCTCATTGCCCAACAGGCTGCTGATTGCCCAATAGGCATCTGCCCCCAAAACATTTCTCTCCGGAGAGCAATCATGGCTATAATCCTGGGCTGCTCATTGCCCTACAGGCATGTGCCCCAAAACATTTCTCTACTGAGGGCAATCATGGCTATGAACCATGGCTGCTTATTGCCCAACAAGCATCTGCCCCAGAACATTTCTCTCCGGAGGGCAATCATGTCTACGATCCCGGGCTGCTGATTGTCCAACAGGCATCTGCCCCAAAACATTTCTCTCGGATGGCAATCATGGCTATGATCGCTGGCAGCTCCTTGCGCAATAGGCATCTGCCCCAAAACATTTCTCTCCGGAAGGAAATCATGGCTATGATCCCTGGCTGCTCATTTCCCAATAGGCATCCGCCCCAAAACATTTCTCTCTGGGGGGCAATCATGGCTATGATCCCTGGCTGCTCATTTCCCAATTGGCATCAGCCACAAAATATTTCTCTCCGCAGGGCAATCATGGCTATGATCTATGGCTGCTCATTTCCCAATAGGCATCTTCCCCGAAACATTTCTCTCCGGAGACCAATCATGGCTATGATTCCGGGCTGCTGATTGCCCAATTGGCATCTGCCCCAAAACATTTCTCTCCAGAGGGCAATCATGACCATGATCCTGTGCTTCTCATTTCCCAAAAGCGTCTGCCCCAAAACATTTCTCTCCAGAGGGCAATCATGGCCATGTTCCAGGGCTGCTGATTGCCCAATAGGCATCTGCCCCAAAAACTTCTCTCTGGAGGGCAATCATCGCTATGATCCTGGGCTGCTCATTGCCCAACAAGCATCTGCCCCAAAACATATCTCTCTGGTGGGAAATCATGGCTATGATCCTGGGCTGCTGATTGCCCAATTGGCATCTGCCCCAAAACATTTCTCTCCAGAGGGCAATCATGGCTATGATCCTGGGCTGCTCATTTCCCAAAAGCGTCTGCCCCAAAACAGTTCTCTCTGGAGGGCAATTATGGCTATGATCCCAGGCTGCTGATTGCCCAATAGACATATGCCCCAAAACATTTCTCTCTGGAGGGCAATCATGGCTATGATCCCGGGCTGCTGGTTGCCCAATAGGCATCTGCCCCAAAACATTTCTCTCCGGAGGGCAATCATGGCTATGATCCCTGGATGCTCCTTTCCCAATAGACATCTGCCTCAAAACATTTCTCTCCGGAGGGCAATCATGGCTATGATCCCTGGCTGCTAATTTTCCAATAGGTATCTGCCACAAAATAATTCTCTCCGGAGGGCAATCATGGCTATAATTTCGGTCTGCTGATTTCCCAATAGGCATCTTCCCCAAAACATTTCTCTCCGGAGGGCAATCATGGCTATAATTTCGGTCTGCTGATTGCCCAATAGGCATCTGCCCCAAAATATTTCTCTCGGAGGGCAATCATGGCTATGATCCCGGGCTGCTCATTTCCCAATAGGCATCTGCCCCAAAACATTTCTCTCCGGAGGGCAATCATGATTATGATCCTTGAATGCTCATTGCCCAACAAGCATCTGCCCCAAAACATTTCTCTCCGGTGGGCAGTCAACAGGCTGCTGATTGCCCAATAGGCATCTGCCCCAAAACATTTCTCCCCGGGGGGCAATCGTGGCTATAATCCCGGGCTGCTGATTGCCCAATAGGCATCTGCCCCAAAACATTTCTCTCCGGAGGGCAATCATGGCTATGATCCCTGGTTGCTCATTACCCAATAGGCATCTTCCCAAAACATTTCTCTCCGCAGGGCAATCATGGCTATGATTCTGGGCTGTTGATTGCCCAATAGGCATCTGCCCCAAAACATTTCTATCCGGAGGGCAATCATGGCTATGATCCTTGGCTGCTCGTTGCCCAACAAGCATCTGCCCCAAAACATTTCTCTCCGGAGGGCAGTCATGGCTATCATCCTTGGCTGCTCATTGCCCAACAGGCTGCTGATTGCCCAATAGGCATCTGCCCCAAAACATTTCTCTCCAGAGGGCAATCATGTCTATGATCCCGGGCTGCTCATTGCCCAATAGGCATCTGCCCCAAAACATGTCTCTCCAGAGGGCAATCATGGCTATGATCCTTGGCTTTTCATTGCCCAACAAGCATCTGCCCCAAAACATTTCTCTCCAGAGGGCAATCATGGCTATGATCGTGGGCTGATCATTGCCCAATAGGCATCTGCCCCAAAGCATTTCCCTCTGGAGGGGAATCATGACTATGATCCTGGGCTGCTCATTGCCCAATAGGCATCTGCCCCAAAACATTTCACTCTGGAGGGCAATCATGGCCATGATCCTTGGCTGCTCATTGCACAATAGGCATCTGCCCCAAAACGTTTCTCTCTGGAGGGCAATCATGGCTATGATCCCGGGCTGCTCATTGCCCAATAGGCATCAGCCCAAAAACATTTCTCTCCGGAGGGCAATCATGGCTGTGATCCTTGGCTGCTGATTGCACAATAAACATCTGCCCCAAAACATTTCTCTCCAGAGGGCAATCAGAGCTATGATCCTGGGCTGCTCATTGCCCAACAGGCATCTGCCCCAAAACATTTCTCTCCGGAGGGCAATCATCGCTATGATCCTTGGCTACTCATTGCCCAGCAGGCATCTGCCTCAAAACATTTCTCTCCGGAGGGCAATCAAGGCTATGATCCTTTGCTGCTCATTGCCCAACAAGCATCTGCCCCAAAACATTTCTGTCTGGGGGGGGGGGCAGTCAACAGGCTGCTGCTTGCCCAATAGGCATCTGCCCCAAAATATTTCTCTCGGAGGGCAATCATGGCTATGATCCCGGGCTGCTCATTTCCCAATAGGCATCTGCCCCAAAACATTTTTCTCCGGAGGGCAATTATGGCTATGATCCCAGGCTGCTGATTGCCCAATAGACATATGCCCCGAAACATTTCTCTCTGGAGGGCAATCATGGCTATGATCCCGGGCTGCTGGTTGCTCAATAGGCATCTGCCCCAAAACATTTCTCTCCGGAGGGCAATCATGGCTATGATCCCTGGATGCTCCTTGCCCAATAGACATGTGCCTCAAAACATTTCTCTCCGGAGGGCAATCATGGCTATAATCCCTGGCTGCTCATTTCCCAACAGGCATTTTCCCGAAAAACATTTCTCTCTGGAGGGCAATCAGGGCTATGATCCCTGGCTGCTGATTTCCCAATAGGCATCTTCCCCAAAACATTTCTCTCCGGAGGGCAATCATGGCTATGATTTCGGTCTGCTGATTGCCCAATAGGCATCTGCCCCAAAATATTTCTCTCGGAGGACAATCATGGCTATGATCCTGGGCTGCTCATTTCCCAATAGGGATCTGCCCCAAAACATTTCTCTCCAGAGGGCAATCATGGTTATGATCCTTGAATGCTCATTGCCCAATAAGCATCTGCCCCAAAACATTTCTCTCCGGTGGGCAGTCAACAGGCTGCTGATTGCCCAATAGGCATCTGCCCCAAAACATTTCTCCCCAGAGGGCAATCGTGGCTATAATCCCGGGCTGCTGATTGCCCAATAGGCATCTGCCCCAAAACATTTCTCGCCGGAGGGCAATCATGGCTATGATCCTGGGCTGCTCATTGCCCAACAAACATCTGCCCCAAAACATTTCTCTCCGGAGGGCAATCATGGCTATGATCCCTGGCTGCTCATTTCCCAACAGGCATCTTCCCAAAAAACATTTCTCTCCGGAGGGCAATCATGGCTATGATCCCTGGCTGCTAATTTTCCAATAGGTATCTGCCACAAAATAATTCTCTCCGGAGGGCAATCATGGCTATAATTTCGGTCTGCTGATTTCCCAATAGGCATCTTCCCCAAAAACATTTCTCTCCGGAGGGCAATCATGGCTATAATTTCGGTCTGCTGATTGCCAAATAGGCATCTGCCCCAAAATATTTCTCTCGGAGGGCAATCATGGCTATGATCCCGGGCTGCTCATTTCCCAATAGGCATCTGCCCCAAAACATTTCTCTCCAGAGGGCAATCATGGTTATGATCCTTGAATGCTCATTGCCCAACAAGCATCTGCCCCAAAACATTTCTCTCCGGTGGGCAGTCAACAGGCTGCTGATTGCCCAGTATGCATCTGCCCCAAAACATTTCTCTCCGGAGGGCAATCATGGCTATGATCCCTGGTTGCTCATTACCCAATAGGCATCTTCCCAAAACATTTCTCTCCGCAGGGCAATCATGACTATGATTCCGGGCTGTTGATTGCCCAATAGGCATCTGCCCCAAAACATTTCTCTCCGGAGGGCAATCATGGCTATGATCCTTGGCTGCTCGTTGCCCAACAAGCATCTGCCCCAAAACATTTCTCTCCGGAGGGCAGTCATGGCTATGATCCTTGGCTGCTCATTGCCCAACAGGCTGCTTATTGCCCAATCGGCATCTGCCCCAAAACATTTCTCTCCAGAGGGCAATCATGTCTATGATCCCGGGCTGCTCATTGCCCAATAGGCATCTGCCCCAAAACATTTCTCTCTGGAGGGCAATCATGGCTATGATCCTTGTCTTCTCATTGCCCAACAAGCACCTGCCCCAAAACATTTCTCTCCAGAGGGCAATCATGGCTATGATCGTGGGCTGATCATTGCCCAATAGGCATCTGCCCCAAAGCATTTCCCTCTGGAGGGCAATCATGACTATGATCCTGGGCTGCTCATTGCCCAATAGGCATCTGCCCCAAAACATTTCACTCTGGAGGGCAATCATGGCCATGATCCTGGGCTGCTCATTGCACAATAGGCATCTGCCCCAAAACGTTTCTCTCTGGAGGGCAATCATGGCTATGATCCTGGGCTGCTCATTGCCCAATAGGCATCAGCCCAAAAACATTTCTCTCCGGAGGGCAATCATGGCTGTGATCCTTGGCTGCTGATTGCACAATAAACATCTGCCCCAAAACATTTCTCTCCAGAAAGCAATCAGAGCTATGATCCTGGGCTGCTCATTGCCCAACAGGCATCTGCCCCAAAACATTTCTCTCCGGAGGGCAATCATCGCTATGATCCTTGGCTACTCATTGCCCAACAGGCATCTGCCTCAAAACATTTCTCTCCGGAGGGCAATCATGGCTATGATCCTTGGCTGCTCATTGCCCAACAAGCATCTGCCCCAAAGCATTTCTCTCCGGAGGTCAATCATGGCTATGATCCTGGGCTGCTCATTGCCCAACAAGCATCTGCCCCAAAACATTTCTGTCCGGGGGGGCAGTCAACAGGCTGCTGATTGCCCAATAGGCATCTGCCCCAAAACATTTCTCTCCGGAGGGCAATCATGGCTATGATCCTGGACTGCTCATTGCCCAACAAGCATCTGCCCCAAAACATGTCTCTCTGGAGGGAAATCATGGCTATGATCCTGGGCGCCTGATTGCCCAATTGGCATCTGCCCCAAAACATTTCTCTCCGGAGGGCAATCATGGCTATGATCCTGGGCTGCTCATTGCCCAACAAGCATCTGCCCAAAACATTTCTGTCCGGGGGGGGGGCAGTCAACAGGCTGCTGATTGCCCAATAGTCATCTGCCCCAAAACAGTTCTCTCCGGAGGGCAATTATGGCTATGATCCCGGCTGCTGATTGCCCAATAGACCTATGCCCCAAAACATTTCTCTCTGGAGGGTAATCATGGCTATGATCCTCTGCTGCTCATTGCCCAATAGGCATCTGCCCCAAAACATTTCTCTCTGGAGGGCAATTATGGCTATGATCCCTGGCTGCTGATTGCCCAATAGACATATGCGCCAAAACATTTCTCTCTGGAGGGCAATCATGGCTATGATCCTGGGCTGCTGGTTGCCCAATAGGCATCTGCCCCAAAATATTTCTCTCCAGAGGGCAATCATGGCTATGATCCCTGGATGCTCATTTCCCAATAGGCATCTGCCCCAAAACATTTCTCTCCGGTGGGCAGTCAACAGGCTGCTGATTGCCCAATAGGCATCTGCCCCAAAGCATTTCTCTCCGGAGGGCAATTGTGGCTATAATCCCGGGCTGCTGATTGCCCAATAGGCATCTGGCCAAAAACATTTCTCCCCGGAGGGCAGTCATGGCTATGATCCCTCGTTGTCATTACCCAATAGGCATCTGCCCCAAAACATTTCTCTCCGGAGGGCAATCAAGTCTATGATCCTTGGATTCTCGTTGCCCAACCAGCATCTGCCCCAAAACATTTCTCTCCGGAGGGCAGTCATGGCTATGATCCCTGGCTACTAATTTTCCTATAGGGATCTGCCACAAAATAATTCTCTCCGGAGAGCAATCAGGGCTATGATCCCTGCCTGCTGATTTCGCAATAGGCATCTTCCCCAAAACATTTCTCTCCGGAGGGCAGTCATGGCTATGATTTCGGTCTGCTGATTGCCCAATAGGCATCTGCCCCAAAACATTTCTCTCGGAGGGCAATCATGGCTATGATCCTGGGCTGCTCATTTCCCAATAGGCATCTGCCCCAAAACATTTCTCTCCGGAGGGCAATCATGGTTATGATCCTTGAATGCTCATTGCCCAACAAGCATCTGCCCCAAAACATTTTCCTCCGGTGTTCAGTCAACAGGCTGCTGATTGCCCAATAGGCATCTGTCCCAAAACATTTCTCTCCGGAGGGCAATTGTGGCTATAATCCCGGGCTGCTGATTGCCCAATAGGCATCTGGCCAAAAACATTTCTCCCCGGAGGGCAATCATGGCTATGATCCCTCGTTGCTCATTACCCAAAAGGCATCTGTCCCAAAACATTTCTCTCCGGAGGGCAATCATGGCTATGATCCTTGGCTGCTCGTTGCCCAACAAGCATCTGCCCCAAAACATTTCTCTCCGGAGGCCAGTCATGGCTATGATCCTTGGCTGCTCATTGCCCAACAGGCTGCTGATTGCCCAATAGGCATCTGCCCCAAAAACATTTCTCTACGGAGAGCAATCATGGCTATGATCCTGGGCTGCTCATTGCCCAACAAGCATCTGCCCCAAAACATTTCTGTCCGGGGGGGCAGTCAACAGGCTGCTGATTGCCCAATAGGCATCTGCCCCAAAACATTTCTCTCCGGAGGGCAATCATGGCTATGATCCTGGACTGCTCATTGCCCAACAAGCATCTGCCCCAAAACATGTCTCTCTGGAGGGAAATCATGGCTATGATCCTGGGCGCCTGATTGCCCAATTGGCATCTGCCCCAAAACATTTCTCTCCGGAGGGCAATCATGGCTATGATCCTGGGCTGCTCATTGCCCAACAAGCATCTGCCCCAAAACATTTCTGTCCGGGGGGGCAGTCAACAGGCTGCTGATTGCCCAATAGTCATCTGCCCCAAAACAGTTCTCTCCGGAGGGCAATTATGGCTATGATCCCGGCTGCTGATTGCCCAATAGACCTATGTCCCAAAACATTTCTCTCTGGAGGGTAATCATGGCTATGATCCTCTGCTGCTCATTGCCCAATAGGCATCTGCCCCAAAACATTTCTCTCTGGAGGGCAATTATGGCTATGATCCCAGGCTGCTGATTGCCCAATAGACATATGCCCCAAAACATTTCTCTCTGGAGGGCAATCATGGCTATGATCCTGGGCTGCTGGTTGCCCAATAGGCATCTGCCCCAAAATATTTCTCTTCAGAGGGCAATCATGGCTATGATCCCTGGATGCTCCTTGCCCAATAGACATCTGCCTGAAAACATTTCTCTCCAGAGGGCAATCATGGCTATGATCCCTGGCTGCTCATTTCCCAATAGGCATCTGCCCCAAAACATTTCTCTCCGGTGGGTAGTCAACAGGCTGCTGATTGCCCAATAGGCATCTGCCGCAAAGCATTTCTCTCCGGAGGGCAATTGTGGCTATAATCCCGGGCTGCTGATTGCCCAATAGGCATCTGGCCAAAAACATTTCTCCCCGGAGGGCAGTCATGGCTATGATCCCTCGTTGTCATTACCCAATAGGCATCTGCCCCAAAACATTTCTCTCCGGAGGGCAATCATGGCTATGATCCTTTGCTTCTCGTTGCCCAACCAGCATCTGCCCCAAAACATTTCTCTCCGGAGGGCAGTCATGGCTATGATCCCTGGCTACTAATTTTCCTATAGGGATCTGCCACAAAATAATTCTCTCCGGAGAGCAATCAGGGCTATGATCCCTGCCTGCTGATTTCGCAATAGGCATCTTCCCCAAAACATTTCTCTCCGGAGGGCAATCATGGCTATGATTTCGGTCTGCTGATTGCCCAATAGGCATCTGCCCCAAAACATTTCTCTCGGAGGGCAATCATGGCTATGATCCTGGGCTGCTCATTTCCCAATAGGCATCTGCCCCAAAACATTTCTCTCCGGAGGGCAATCATGGTTATGATCCTTGAATGCTCATTGCCCAACAAGCATCTGCCCCAAAACATTTCCCTCCGGTGTTCAGTCAACAGGCTGCTGATTGCCCAATAGGCATCTGTCCCAAAACATTTCTCTCCGGAGGGCAATTGTGGCTATAATCCCGGGCTGCTGATTGCCCAATAGGCATCTGGCCAAAAACATTTCTCCCCGGAGGGCAATCATGGCTATGATCCCTCATTGCTCATTACCCAATAGGCATCTGCCCCAAAACATTTCTCTCCGGAGGGCAATCATGGCTATGATCCTTGGCTGCTCGTTGCCCAACAAGCATCTGCCCCAAAACATTTCTCTCCGGATGGCAATTGTGGCTATAATCCCGGGCTGCTGATTGCCCAATAGGCATCTGGCCAAAAACATTTCTCCCCGGAGGGCAATCATGGCTATGATCCCTCATTGCTCATTACCCAATAGGCATCTGCCCCAAAACATTTCTCTCCGGAGGCCAGTCTTGGCTATGATCCTTGGCTGCTCATTGCCCAACAGGCTGCTGATTGCCCAATAGGCATCTGCCCCAAAAACATTTCTCTACGGAGAGCAATCGTGGCTATAATCCTGGGCTGCTCATTGCCCAACAGACATCTGCCCCAAAACATTTCTCTCCGTAGGGCAATCATGGCTATGAACCTTGGCTGCTCATTGCCCAACAAGCATCTGCCCCAGAACATTTCTCACCGGAGGGCAATCATCGACTTCGATCCCGGGCTGCTGATTGTCCAATAGGCATCTGCCCCAAAACATTTCTCTCGGAGGGCAATCATGGCTATGATCCTGGGCTGCTGATTGCCGAATAGGCATCTACCCCAAAACATATCTCTCTAAAGGGCTATCATGGCTATGATCCTGGGTTGCTCCTTGCCCAATAGGCATCTGCCCCAAAACATTTCTCTCCAGAGAGCAATCATGGCTATGATCCTTGGCTACTCACTGCCCAACAAGCATCTGCCCCAAAACATTTCTCTCCAGAGGGCAATCATGGCTATGATCGTGGGCTGATGATTGCCCAATAGACCTATGCCCCAAAACATTTCTCTCTGGAGTGCAATCTTGGCTATGATTCTGGGGTGCTGATTGCCCAATAGGCATCTGCCCCAAAATATTTATCTCCAGAGAGCAATCATGGCTATATTCCTGGGCTGCTCATTGCCCAACAGGCATCTGCCCCAAAGCATTTCTCTCCGGAGGGCAATCATGGCTATGAACCTTGGCTGCTCATTGCCCAACAAGCATCTGCCCCAGAACATTTCTCTCTGGAGGGCAATCATGGCTACAATCCCGGGCTGCTGATTGTCCAATAGGCATCTGCCCCAAAACATTTCTCTCGGAGGGCAGTCATGGCTATGATCGCTGGCAGCTCCTTGCGCAATAGGCATCGGCCCCAAAACATTTCTCTCCGGAAGGCAATCATGGCTATGATCCCTGGCTCCTCATTTCCCAATAGGCATCGGCCCCAAAACATTTCTCTCTGGGGTGCAATCATGGCTATGATCCCTGGCTGCTCTTTTCGAATAGGAATCAGCCACAAAACATTTCTCTCCGGAGTGCAATCATGGCTATGATCTATGGCTGCTCATTTCCCAATAGGCATCTTCCCCGAAAAATTTCTCTCCGGAGGACAATCATGGCTATGATTCCGGGCTGCTGATTGCCCAATTGGCATCTGCCCCAAAACATTTCTCTCCGGAGGGCAATCATGGCTATGATCCTTGGCTGCTCGTTGCCCAACAAGCATCTGCCCCAAAACATTTCTCTCCGGAGGGCAATTGTGGCTATAATCCCGGGCTGCTGATTGCCCAATAGGCATCTGGCCAAAAACATTTCTCCCCGGAGGGCAATCATGGCTATGATCCCTCATTGCTCATTACCCAATAGGCATCTGCCCCAAAACATTTCTCTCCGGAGGCCAGTCTTGGCTATGATCCTTGGCTGCTCATTGCCCAACAGGCTGCTGATTGCCCAATAGGCATCTGCCCCAAAAACATTTCTCTACGGAGAGCAATCGTGGCTATAATCCTGGGCTGCTCATTGCCCAACAGACATCTGCCCCAAAACATTTCTCTCCGTAGGGCAATCATGGCTATGAACCTTGGCTGCTCATTGCCCAACAAGCATCTGCCCCAGAACATTTCTCACCGGAGGGCAATCATCGACTTCGATCCCGGGCTGCTGATTGTCCAATAGGCATCTGCCCCAAAACATTTCTCTCGGAGGGCAATCATGGCTATGATCCTGGGCTGCTGATTGCCGAATAGGCATCTACCCCAAAACATATCTCTCTAAAGGGCTATCATGGCTATGATCCTGGGTTGCTCCTTGCCCAATAGGCATCTGCCCCAAAACATTTCTCTCCAGAGAGCAATCATGGCTATGATCCTTGGCTACTCACTGCCCAACAAGCATCTGCCCCAAAACATTTCTCTCCAGAGGGCAATCATGGCTATGATCGTGGGCTGATGATTGCCCAATAGACCTATGCCCCAAAACATTTCTCTCTGGAGTGCAATCTTGGCTATGATTCTGGGGTGCTGATTGCCCAATAGGCATCTGCCCCAAAATATTTATCTCCAGAGAGCAATCATGGCTATATTCCTGGGCTGCTCATTGCCCAACAGGCATCTGCCCCAAAGCATTTCTCTCCGGAGGGCAATCATGGCTATGAACCTTGGCTGCTCATTGCCCAACAAGCATCTGCCCCAGAACATTTCTCTCTGGAGGGCAATCATGGCTACAATCCCGGGCTGCTGATTGTCCAATAGGCATCTGCCCCAAAACATTTCTCTCGGAGGGCAGTCATGGCTATGATCGCTGGCAGCTCCTTGCGCAATAGGCATCGGCCCCAAAACATTTCTCTCCGGAAGGCAATCATGGCTATGATCCCTGGCTCCTCATTTCCCAATAGGCATCGGCCCCAAAACATTTCTCTCTGGGGTGCAATCATGGCTATGATCCCTGGCTGCTCTTTTCGAATAGGAATCAGCCACAAAACATTTCTCTCCGGAGTGCAATCATGGCTATGATCTATGGCTGCTCATTTCCCAATAGGCATCTTCCCCGAAAAATTTCTCTCCGGAGGACAATCATGGCTATGATTCCGGGCTGCTGATTGCCCAATTGGCATCTGCCCCAAAACATTTCTCTCCGGAGGGCAATCATGGCTATGATCCTTGGCTGCTCGTTGCCCAACAAGCATCTGCCCCAAAACATTTCTCTCCGGAGGGCAATTGTGGCTATAATCCCGGGCTGCTGATTGCCCAATAGGCATCTGGCCAAAAACATTTCTCCCCGGAGGGCAATCATGGCTATGATCCCTCATTGCTCATTACCCAATAGGCATCTGCCCCAAAACATTTCTCTCCGGAGGCCAGTCTTGGCTATGATCCTTGGCTGCTCATTGCCCAACAGGCTGCTGATTGCCCAATAGGCATCTGCCCCAAAAACATTTCTCTACGGAGAGCAATCGTGGCTATAATCCTGGGCTGCTCATTGCCCAACAGACATCTGCCCCAAAACATTTCTCTCCGTAGGGCAATCATGGCTATGAACCTTGGCTGCTCATTGCCCAACAAGCATCTGCCCCAGAACATTTCTCACCGGAGGGCAATCATCGACTTCGATCCCGGGCTGCTGATTGTCCAATAGGCATCTGCCCCAAAACATTTCTCTCGGAGGGCAATCATGGCTATGATCCTGGGCTGCTGATTGCCGAATAGGCATCTACCCCAAAACATATCTCTCTAAAGGGCTATCATGGCTATGATCCTGGGTTGCTCCTTGCCCAATAGGCATCTGCCCCAAAACATTTCTCTCCAGAGAGCAATCATGGCTATGATCCTTGGCTACTCACTGCCCAACAAGCATCTGCCCCAAAACATTTCTCTCCAGAGGGCAATCATGGCTATGATCGTGGGCTGATGATTGCCCAATAGACCTATGCCCCAAAACATTTCTCTCTGGAGTGCAATCTTGGCTATGATTCTGGGGTGCTGATTGCCCAATAGGCATCTGCCCCAAAATATTTATCTCCAGAGAGCAATCATGGCTATATTCCTGGGCTGCTCATTGCCCAACAGGCATCTGCCCCAAAGCATTTCTCTCCGGAGGGCAATCATGGCTATGAACCTTGGCTGCTCATTGCCCAACAAGCATCTGCCCCAGAACATTTCTCTCTGGAGGGCAATCATGGCTACAATCCCGGGCTGCTGATTGTCCAATAGGCATCTGCCCCAAAACATTTCTCTCGGAGGGCAGTCATGGCTATGATCGCTGGCAGCTCCTTGCGCAATAGGCATCGGCCCCAAAACATTTCTCTCCGGAAGGCAATCATGGCTATGATCCCTGGCTCCTCATTTCCCAATAGGCATCGGCCCCAAAACATTTCTCTCTGGGGTGCAATCATGGCTATGATCCCTGGCTGCTCTTTTCGAATAGGAATCAGCCACAAAACATTTCTCTCCGGAGTGCAATCATGGCTATGATCTATGGCTGCTCATTTCCCAATAGGCATCTTCCCCGAAAAATTTCTCTCCGGAGGACAATCATGGCTATGATTCCGGGCTGCTGATTGCCCAATTGGCATCTGCCCCAAAACATTTCTCTCTGGAGGGCAATCATCGCTATGATCCTGGGCTGCTCATTGCCCAACAAGCATCTGCCCCAAAACATTTCTCTCTGGAGGGAAATCATGGCTATGATCCTGGGCTGCTCATTGGCCAATAAGCAACTGCCCCAAAACATTTCTCTCCGGAGGGCAATCATGGCTATGATCCTGGGCTGCTGACTGCCCAATAGGAATCCGCCCAAAAACATTTCTTTCCGAAGGGCAATCATGGCTATGATCCTGGGCTGCTGATTGCCCAATAGGCATCTGGGTACTCATTGCCCAATAAGCAACTGCCCCAAAACATTTCTCTCCGAAGGGCAATCATGGCTATGATCCTGGGCTGCTGATTGCCCAATAGGCATCCGCCCAAAAACATTTCTTTCCGAATGGCAATCATGGCTATGATCCTTGGCTACTCATTGCCCAATAGTCAACTGCTGCAAAACATTTCTCTCAGGAGGGCAATCATGGCTATTATCTTGGGCTGCTCCTTTCCAAATAGGCATCTGCCCCAAAACATTTCTCTATAGAGAGCAATCATGGCCATGATCCTGGGCTGCTGATTGCCGAATAGGCATCTACCCCAAAACATATCTCTCTGGAGGGCAATCATGGCTATGATCCTGGATTGCTCCTTGCCCAATAGGCATCTGCCCCAAAACATTTCTCTCCAGAGAGCAATCATGGCTATGATCCTTGGCTACTCATTGCCCAACAAGCACCTGCCCGAAAACATTTCTCTCCAGAGGGCAATAATGGCTATGATCGTGGGCTGATGATTGCCCAATAGGCATCTGCCCCAAAACATTTCTCTCTGGAGGGCAATCATGGCTATGATCCTTGGCTACTCATTGCCCAACAAGCATCTGCCCCAAAACATTTCTCTCCAGAGGGCAACCATGGCTATGATCGTGGGCTGATCATTGCCCAATAGGCATCTGCCCCAAAACATTTCTCTCTGGAGGGCAATCATGGCTATGATCCTGGGCTGCTGATTGCCCAATAGGCATCTGGGTACTCATTGCCCAATAATCAACTGCCGCAAAACATTTCTCTCAGCAGGGCAATCATGGCTACGATCCTGGACTGCTCTTTGCCCAATAGGCATCTGCCCCAAAACATTTATCTTCAGAGAGCAATCATGGCTATGATCCTTGGCTACTCATTGCCCAACAAGCATCTGCCCCAAAACATTTCTCTCCAGAGGGCAACCATGGCTATGATCATGGGCTGATCATTGCCCAATAGGCATCTGCCCCAAAACATTTCTCTCTGGAGGGCAATCATGGCTATGATCCTGGGCTGCTCATTGCCCAATAGGCATCTTCCCCAAACCATTTCTCTCTGGAGGGCAATCATGGCCATGATCCTTGGCTGCTCATTGCACAATAGGCATCTGCCCCAAAACATTTCTCTCCAGAGGGCAATCATGGCTATGATCCTTGGCTGCTCATTGCCCAATAAGTATCTGCCTGAAAACATTTCTCTCCAGAGGGCAATCATGGCTATGATCCCGGGCTGCTCATTGCCTAATAGGCATCTGGGTACTCATTGCCCAATAGTCAACTGCCTGAATACATTTCTCTCCAGAGGGCAATCATGGCTATGATCCCCGGCTGCTCATTGCCCAATCGGCATATGCCTGAAAACATTTCTCTCCAGAGGGCAATCATGGCTATGATCCTTGGCTACTCATTGCCCAACAAGCATCTGCCCCAAAACATTTCTCTCCAGAGGGCAATCATGGCTATGATCGTGGGCTGATCATTGCCCAATAGGCATCTGCCCCAAAACATTTCTCTCTGGAGGGAAATCGTGGCTATGATCCTGGGCTGCTCATTGCACAATAGGCATCTGCCCAAAAACATTACTCTCCAGAGGACAATCATGGCTATGATCCTTGGCTGCTGATTGCCCAATAGGCATCTGCCCCAAAACATTTCTCTCCAGAGGGCAATCAGAGCTATGATCCTGGGCTGCTCATTGCCCAACAGGCCTCTGCCCCAAAACATTTCTCTCCGGAGGGCAATCATCACTATGATCCTTGGCAACTCATTGCCCAAAAGGCATCTGCCCCAAAACATTTCTCTCCGGAGAGCAATCATGGCTATGATCCTTGGCTGCTCATTGCCCAACGAGCATTTGCACCAAAACAGTTATCTCTGGAGGGCAATAATGGCTATGATCCTGGGCTGCTCATGGCCCAATAGGCATCTGCCCCAAAACATTTCTCTCCAGAGGTCAATCATGGCTATGATCCTGGGCTGCTCATTGCCAAATAGGCATCTGTCCCAAAACATTTCTCTCCGGAGGGCATTCATGGCTATGATCCTTGGCTGCTCATTGCCCAACAAGCATCTGCCCCAAAACATTTCTCTCTGGGGGGCAGTCAACAGGCTGCTGATTGCCCAATAGGCATCTGCCCCAAAACAGTTATCTCCGGAGGGCAATTATGGCTATGATCCCGGGCAGCTCATTGCCCAATAGACCTATGCCCCAAAACATTTCTCTCTGGAGGGTAATCATGGCTATGATACTGGGCTGCTCATCGCCCAATAGGCATCTACCCCAAAACATTTCTCTCTGGAGGGCAATTATGGCTATGATCCCAGGCTGCTGATTGCCCAATAGACATATGCCCCGAAACATTTCTCTCTGGAGGGCAATCATGGCTATGATCCCGGGCTGCTGGTTGCTCAATTGGCATCTGCCCCAAAACATTTCTCTCCGGAGGGCAATCATGGCTATGATCCCTGGATGCTCCTTGCCCAATAGACATGTGCCTCAAAACATTTCTCTCCGGAGGGCAATCATGGCTATAATCCCTGACTGCTCATTTCCCAACAGGCATCTTCCCGAAAAACATTTCTCTCTGGAGGGCAATCAGGGCTATGATCCCTGGCTGCTGATTTCCCAATAGGCATCTTCCCCAAAACATTTCTCTCCGGAGGGCAATCATGGCTATGATTTCGGTCTGCTGATTGCCCAATAGGCATCTGCCCCAAAATATTTCTCTCGGAGGACAATCATGGCTATGATCCTGGGCTGCTCATTTCCCAATAGGGATCTGCCCCAAAACATTTCTCTCCAGAGGGCAATCATGGTTATGATCCTTGAATGCTCATTGCCCAACAAGCATCTGCCCCAAAACATTTCTCTCCGGTGGGCAGTCAACAGGCTGGTGATTGCCCAATAGGCATCTGCCCCAAAACATTTCTCTCCGGAGGGCAATCGTGGCTATAATCCCGGGCTGCTGATTGCCCAATAGGCATCTGCCCCAAAACATTTCTCTCCGGAGGTCAATCATGGCTATGATCTCTGGTTGCTCATTACCCAATAGGCATCTTCCCAAAACATTTCTCTCCGCAGGGCAATCATGGCTATGATTCCGGGCTGTTGATTGCCCAATAGGCACCTGCCCCAAAACATTTCTCTCCGGAGGGCAATTATGGCTATGATCCCGGGCAGCTCATTGCCCAATAGACCTATGCCCCAAAACATTTCTCTCTGGAGGGTAATCATGGCTATGATCCCTGGATGCTCCTTGCCCAATAGACATGTGCCTCAAAACATTTCTCTCCCGAGGGCAATCATGGCTATGATCCCAGGCTGCTGATTGCCCAATAGACATATGCCCCGAAACATTTCTCTCTGGAGGGCAATCATGGCTATGATCCCTGGATGCTCCTTGCCAAATAGACATGTGCCTCAAAACATTTCTCTCCGGAGGGCAATCATGGCTATAATCCCTGGCTGCTCATTTCCCAACAGGCATCTTCCCGAAAAACATTTCTCTCCGGAGGGCAATCATGGCTATGATCCCTGGCTGCTAATTTTCCAATAGGGATCTGCCACACAATAATTCTCTCTGGAGGGCAATCAGGGCTATGATCCCTGGCTGCTGATTTCCCAATAGGCATCTTCCCCAAAACATTTCTCTCCGGAGGGCAATCATGGCTATGATTTCGGTCTGCTGATTGCCCAATAGGCATCTGCCCCAAAATATTTCTCTCGGAGGACAATCATGGCTATGATCCTGGGCTGCTCATTTCCCAATAGGCATCTGCCCCAAAACATTTCTCTCCGGAGGGCAATCATGGTTATGATCCTTGAATGCTCATTGCCCAACAAGCATCTGCCCCAAAACATTTCTCTCCGGTGGGCAGTCAACAGGCTGGTGATTGCCCAATAGGCATCTGCCCCAAAACATTTCTCTCCGGAGGGCAATCGTGGCTATAATCCCGGGCTGCTGATTGCCCAATAGGCATCTGCCCCAAAACATTTCTCTCCGGAGGTCAATCATGGCTATGATCTCTGGTTGCTCATTACCCAATAGGCATCTTCCCAAAACATTTCTCTCCGCAGGGCAATCATGGCTATGATTCCGGGCTGTTGATTGCCCAATAGGCACCTGCCCCAAAACATTTCTCTCCGGAGGGCAATCATGGCTATGATCCTTGGCTGCTCGGTGCCCAACAAGCATCTGCCCCAAAACATTTCTCTCCGGAGGGCAGTCATGGCTATGATCCTTGGCTGCTCATTGCCCAACAGGCTGCTGATTGCCCAATAGGCATCTGCCCCAAAACATTTCTCTCCAGAGGGCAATCAAGTCTATGATCCCGGGCTGCTCATTGCCCAATAGGCATCTGCCCCAAAACATGTCTCTCCATGGGGCAATCATGGCTATGATCCCAGGATGCTCATTGCCCAATAGGCATCTGCCCCAAAACATTTCTCTCTGGAGGGCAATCATGGCTATGATCCTTGGCTACTCATTGCCCAACAAGCATCTGCCCCAAAACATTTTTCTCCAGAGGGCAATCATGGCTATGATTGTGGGCTGATCATTGCCCAATAGGCATCTGCCCCAAAGCATTTCCCTCTGGAGGGCAATCATGACTATGACCCTGGGCTGCTCATTGCCCAATAGGCATCTGCCCCAAAACATTTCACTCTGGAGGGCAATCATGGAAATGATCCTTGGCTGCTCATTGCACAATAGGCATCAGCCCAAAAACATTTCTCTCCGGAGGGCAATCATGGCTGTGATCCTTGGCTGCTCGTTGCCCAACAGGCATCTGCCCCAAAACATTTCTCTCCAGAGGGCAGTCAGAGCTATGATCCTGGGTTGCTCATTGCCCAACAGGCATCTGCCCCAAAACATTTCTCTCCGGAGGGCAATCATCGCTATGATCCTTGGCTACTCATTGTCCAACAGGCATCTGCCTCAAAACATTTCTCTCCGGAGGGCAATCATGGCTATGATCCTTGGCTGCTCATTGCCCAACAAGCATCTGCCCCCAAAGCATTTCTCTCCGGAGGTCAATCATGGGTATGATCCTGGGCTGCTCATTGCCCAACAAGCATCTGCCCCAAAACATTTCTGTCCGGGGGGGAAGTCAATAGGCAGCTGATTGCCCAATAGGCATCTGCCCCAAAACATTTCTCTCCAGAGGGCAATCATGGCTATGATCCCTGGCTGCTAATTTTCCAATAGGGATCTGCCACAAAATAATTCTCTCTGGAGGGCAATCAGGGCTATGATCCCTGGCTGCTGATTTCCCAATAGGCATCTTCCCCAAAACATTTCTCTCCGGAGGGCAATCATGGCTATGATTTCGGTCTGCTGATTGCCCAATAGGCATCTGCCCCAAAACATTTCTCTCCGGAGGGCAATCATGGCTATGATCCCTGGCTGCTCATTTCCCAACAGGCATCTTCCCGAAAACATTTCTCTCCAGAGGGCAATCATGGCTATGATTTCGGTCTGCTGATTGCCCAATAGGCAACTGCCCCAAAATATTTCTCTCGGAGGGCAATCATGGCTATGATCTTAGGCTGCTCATTTCCCAATAGGCATCTGCCCCAAAACATTTCTCTCAGGAGGGCAATCATAGTTATGATCCTTGAATGGTCATTGCCCAACAAGCATCTGCCCCAAAACATTTCTCTCCGGTCGGCAGTCAACAGGCTGCTGATTGCCCAATAGGTATCTGCCCCAAAACATTTCTCTCCAGAGGGCAATCGTGGCTATAATCCCGGGCTGCTGATTGCCCAATAGTCATCTGCCCCAAAACATTTCTCTCCGGAGGGCAATCATGGCTATGATCCCTGGTTGCCCGTTACCCAATAGGCATCTTCCCAAAACATTTCTCTCCGCAGGGCAATCATTTCTATGATTCCAGGCTGTTGATTGCCCAATAGGCATCTGCTCCAAAACATTTCTCTCCGGTGGGCAATCATGGCTATGATCCTTGGCTGCTCGTTGCCCAACAAGCATCTGCCCCAAAACATTTCTCTCCAGAGGGCAGTCATGGCTATGATCCTTGGCTGCTCATTGCCCAACAGGCTGCTGATTGCCCAATAGGCATCTGCCCCAAAACATTTCTCTCCCGAGGGCAATCAAGTCTATGATCCCGGGCTGCTCATTGGCCAATAGGCATTTAACCAAAACATGTCTCTCCAGAGGGCAATCATGGCTATGATCCCAGGATGCTCATTGCCCAATAGACATCTGCCTCAAAACATTTCTCTCCGGAGGGCAATCATGGCTATGATCCCTGGCTGCTCATTTCCCAACAGGCATCTTCCCGAAAAACATTTCTCTCCGGAGGGCAATCATGGCTATGATTTCGGTCTGCTGATTGCCCAATAGGCATCTACCCCAAAATATTTCTCTCGGAGGGCAATCGTGGCTATAATCCCGGGCTGCTGATTGCCCAATAGGCATCTGCCCCAAAACATTTCTCTCAGAGGGCAATCATGGCTATGATCCTGGGCTGCTCATTTCCCAATAGGCATCTGCCCCAAAACATTTCTCTCCGGAGGGCAATCATGGTTATGATCCTTGAATGCTCATTGCCCAACAAGCATCTGCCCCAAAACATTTCTCTTCGGTGGGCAGTCAACAGGCTGCTGATTGCCCAATAGGCATCTGCCCCAAAACATTTCTCTCCGGAGGGCAATCGTGGCTATAATCACGAGCTGCTGATTGCCCAATAGGCATCTGCCCCAAAACATTCTGCCCGGAGTGCAATCATGGCTATGATCCCTGGTTGCTCATTACCCAATAGGCATCTTCCCAAAACATTTCTCTTCGCAGGGCAATCATGGCTATGATTCCGGGCTGCTGATTGCCCAATAGGCATCTGCCCCAAATCATTTCTCTCCGGAGGGCAATCATGCCTATGATCCTTGGCTGCTCATTGCCCAACAGGCTGCTCATTGCCCAATTGGCATCTGCCCCAAAACATTTCTCTCTGGAGGGCAATCATCGCTATGATCCTGGGCTGCTCATTGCCCAACAAGCATCTGCCCCAAAACATTTCTCTCTGGAGGGAAATCATGGCTATGATCCTGGGCTACTCATTGCCCAACAAGCATCTGCCCGAAAACATTTCTCTCCAGAGGGCAATAATGGCTATGATCGTGGGCTGATGATTGCCCAATAGGCATCTGCCCCAAAACATTTCTCTCTGGAGGGCAATCATGGCTATGATCCTTGGCTACTCATTGCCCAACAAGCATCTGCCCCAAAACATTTCTCTCCGGAGGGCAATCATGGTTATGATCCTTGAATGCTCATTGCCCAACAAGCATCTGCCCCAAAACGTTTCTCTTCGGTGGGCAGTCAACAGGCTGCTGATTGCCCAATAGGCATCTGCCCCAAAACATTTCTCTCCGGAGGGCAATCGTGGCTATAATCACGAGCTGCTGATTGCCCAATAGGCATCTGCCCCAAAACATTCTGCCCGGAGTGCAATCATGGCTATGATCCCTGGTTGCTCATTACCCAATAGGCATCTTCCCAAAACATTTCTCTTCGCAGGGCAATCATGGATATGATTCCGGGCTGCTGATTGCCCAATAGGCATCTGCCCCAAATCATTTCTCTCCGGAGGGCAATCATGCCTATGATCCTTGGCTGCTTGTTGCCCAACAAGCATCTACCCCACAACATTTCTCTCCGGAGGGCAGTCATGGCTATGATCCTTGGCTGCTCATTGCCCAACAGGCTGCTCATTGCCCAATTGGCATCTGCCCCAAAACATTTCTCTCTGGAGGGCAATCATCGCTATGATCCTGGGCTGCTCATTGCCCAACAAGCATCTGCCCCAAAACATTTCTCTCTGGAGGGAAATCATGGCTATGATCCTGGGCTGCACATTGGCCAATAAGCAACTGCCCCAAAACATTTCTCTCCGAAGGGCAATCATGGCTATGATCCTGGGCTGCTGACTGCCCAATAGGAATCCGCCCAAAAACATTTCTTTCCGAAGGGCAATCATGGCTATGATCCTGGGCTGCTGATTGCCCAATAGGCATCTGGGTACTCATTGCCCAATAAGCAACTGCCCCAAAACATTTCTCTCCGAAGGGCAATCATGGCTATGATCCTGGGCTGCTGATTGCCCAATAGGCATCCGCCCAAAAACATTTCTTTCCGAATGGCAATCATGGCTATGATCCTTGGCTACTCATTGCCCAATAGTCAACTGCTGCAAAACATTTCTCTCAGGAGGGCAATCATGGCTATTATCTTGGGCTGCTCCTTTCCAAATAGGCATCTGCCCCAAAACATTTCTCTCAGGAGGGCAATCATGGCTATGATCCTTGGCTACTCATTGCCCAACAAGCACCTGCCCGAAAACATTTCTCTCCAGAGGGCAATAATGGCTATGATCGTGGGCTGATGATTGCCCAATAGGCATCTGCCCCAAAACATTTCTCTCTGGAGGGCAATCATGGCTATGATCCTTGGCTACTCATTGCCCAACAAGCATCTGCCCCAAAACATTTCTCTCCAGAGGGCAACCATGGCTATGATCGTGGGCTGATCATTGCCCAATATGCATCTGCCCCAAAACATTTCTCTCTGGAGGGCAATCATGGCTATGATCCTGGGCTGCTGATTGCCCAATAGGCATCTGGGTACTCATTGCCCAATAATCAACTGCCGCAAAACATTTCTCTCAGCAGGGCAATCATGGATACGATCCTGGACTGCTCTTTGCCCAATAGGCATCTGCCCCAAAACATTTATCTCCAGAGAGCAATCATGGCTATGATCCTTGGCTACTCATTGCCCAACAAGCATCTGCCCCAAAACATTTCTCTCCAGAGGGCAACCATGGCTATGATCATGGGCTGATCATTGCCCAATAGGCATCTGCCCCAAAACATTTCTCTCTGGAGGGCAATCATGGCTATGATCCTGGGCTGCTCATTGCCCAATAGGCATCTTCGCCAAACCATTTCTCTCTGGAGGGCAATCATGGCCATGATCCTTGGCTGCTCATTGCACAATAGGCATCTGCCCCAAAACATTTCTCTCCAGAGGGCAATCATGGCTATGATCCTTGGCTGCTCATTGCCCAATAAGTATCTGCCTGAAAACATTTCTCTCCAGAGGGCAATCATGGCTATGATCCCGGGCTGCTCATTGCCTAATAGGCATCTGGGTACTCATTGCCCAATAGTCAACTGCCTGAATACATTTCTCTCCAGAGGGCAATCATGGCTATGATCCCCGGCTGCTCATTGCCCAATCGGCATATGCCTGAAAACATTTCTCTCCAGAGGGCAATCATGGCTATGATCCTTGGCTACTCATTGCCCAACAAGCATCTGCCCCAAAACATTTCTCTCCAGAGGGCAATCATGGCTATGATCGTGGGCTGATCATTGCCCAATAGGCATCTGCCCCAAAACATTTCTCTCTGGAGGGCAATCGTGGCTATGATCCTGGGCTGCTCATTGCACAATAGGCATCTGCCCAAAAACATTACTCTCCAGAGGACAATCATGGCTATGATCCTTGGCTGCTGATTGCCCAATAGGCATCTGCCCCAAAACATTTCTCTCCAGAGGGCAATCAGAGCTATGATCCTGGGCTGCTCATTGCCCAACAGGCCTCTGCCCCAAAACATTTCTCTCCGGAGGGCAATCATCACTATGATCCTTGGCAACTCATTGCCCAAAAGGCATCTGCCCCAAAACATTTCTCTCCGGAGAGCAATCATGGCTATGATCCTTGGCTGCTCATTGCCCAACGAGCATTTGCACCAAAACAGTTATCTCTGGAGGGCAATAATGGCTATGATCCTGGGCTGCTCATGGCCCAATAGGCATCTGCCCCAAAACATTTCTCTCCAGAGGTCAATCATGGCTATGATACTGGGCTGCTCATTGCCAAATAGGCATCTGTCCCAAAACATTTCTCTCCGGAGGGCATTCATGGCTATGATCCTTGGCTGCTCATTGCCCAACAAGCATCTGCCCCAAAACATTTCTCTCTGGGGGGCAGTCAACAGGCTGCTGATTGCCCAATAGGCATCTGCCCCAAAACAGTTATCTCCGGAGGGCAATTATGGCTATGATCCCGGGCAGCTCATTGCCCAATAGACCTATGCCCCAAAACATTTCTCTCTGGAGGGTAATCATGGCTATGATACTGGGCTGCTCATTGCCCAATAGGCATCTACCCCAAAACATTTCTCTCTGGAGGGCAATTATGGCTATGATTCCAGGCTGCTGATTGCTCAATAGGCATCTGCCCCAAAACATTTCTCTCCGGAGGGCAATCATGGCTATGATCCCTGGATGCTCCTTGCCCAATAGACATGTGCCTCAAAACATTTCTCTCCGGAGGGCAATCATGGCTATGATCCCGGGCTGCTGGTTGCTCAATAGGCATCTGCCCCAAAACATTTCTCTCCGGAGGGCAATCATGGCTATGATCCCTGGATGCTCCTTGCCCAATAGACATGTGCCTCAAAACATTTCTCTCCGGAGGGCAATCATGGCTATAATCCCTGGCTGCTCATTTCCCAACAGGCATCTTCCCGAAAAACATTTCTCTCCGGAGGGCAATCATGGCTATGATCCCTGGCTGCTAATTTTCCAATAGGGATCTGCCACAAAATAATTCTCTCTGGAGGGCAATCAGGGCTATGATCCCTGGCTGCTGATTTCCCAATAGGCATCTTCCCCAAAACATTTCTCTCCGGAGGGCAATCATGGCTATGATTTCGGTCTGCTGATTGCCCAATAGGCATCTGCCCCAAAATATTTCTCTCGGAGGACAATCATGGCTATGATCCTGGGCTGCTCATTTCCCAATAGGCATCTGCTCCAAAACATTTCTCTCCGGAGGGCAATCATGGTTATGATCCTTGAATGCTCATTGCCCAACAAGCATCTGCCCCAAAACATTTCTCTCCGGTGGGCAGTCAACAGGCTGGTGATTGCCCAATAGGCATCTGCCCCAAAACATTTCTCTCCGGAGGGCAATCGTGGCTATAATCCCGGGCTGCTGATTGCCCAATAGGCATCTGCCCCAAAACATTTCTCTCCGGAGGTCAATCATGGCTATGATCTCTGGTTGCTCATTACCCAATAGGCATCTTCCCAAAACATTTCTCTCCGCAGGGCAATCATGGCTATGATTCCGGGCTGTTGATTGCCCAATAGGCACCTGCCCCAAAACATTTCTCTCCGGAGGGCAATTATGGCTATGATCCCGGGCAGCTCATTGCCCAATAGACCTATGCCCCAAAACATTTCTCTCTGGAGGGTAATCATGGCTATGATACTGGGCTGCTCATTGCCCAATAGGCATCTACCCCAAAACATTTCTCTCTGGAGGGCAATTATGGCTATGATCCCAGGCTGCTGATTGCCCAATAGACATATGCCCCGAAACATTTCTCTCTGGAGGGCAATCATGGCTATGATCCCTGGATGCTCCTTGCCCAATAAACATGTGCCTCAAAACATTTCTCTCCGGAGGGCAATCATGGCTATAATCCCTGGCTGCTCATTTCCCAACAGGCATCTTCCCGAAAAACATTTCTCTCCGGAGGGCAATCATGGCTATGATCCCTGGCTGCTAATTTTCCAATAGGGATCTGCCACAAAATAATTCTCTCTGGAGGGCAATCAGGGCTATGATCCCTGGCTGCTGATTTCCCAATAGGCATCTTCCCCAAAACATTTCTCTCCGGAGGGCAATCATGGCTATGATTTCGGTCTGCTCATTTCCCAATAGGCATCTGCCCCAAAACATTTCTCTCCGGAAGGCAATCATGGTTATGATCCTTGAATGCTCATTGCCCAACAAGCATCTGCCCCAAAACATTTCTCTCCGGTGGGCAGTCAACAGGCTGGTGATTGCCCAATAGGCATCTGCCCCAAAACATTTCTCTCCGGAGAGCAATCGTGGCTATAATCCCGGGCTGCTGATTGCCCAATAGGCATCTGCCCCAAAACATTTCTCTCCGGAGGTCAATCATGGCTATGATCTCTGGTTGCTCATTACCCAATAGGCATCTTCCCAAAACATTTCTCTCCGCAGGGCAATCATGGCTATGATTCCGGGCTGTTGATTGCCCAATAGGCACCTGCCCCAAAACATTTCTCTCCGGAGGGCAATCATGGCTATGATCCTTGGCTGCTCGGTGCCCAACAAGCATCTGCCCCAAAACATTTCTCTCCGGAGGGCAGTTATGGCTATGATCCTTGGCTGCTCATTGCCCAACAGGCTGCTGATTGCCCAATAGGCATCTGCCCCAAAACATTTCTCTCCAGAGGGCAATCAAGTCTATGATCCCGGGCTGCTCATTGCCCAATAGGCATCTGCCCCAAAACATGTCTCTCCATGGGGCAATCATGGCTATGATCCCAGGATGCTCATTGCCCAATAGGCATCTGCCCCAAAACATTTCTCTCTGGAGGGCAATCATGGCTATGATCCTTGGCTACTCATTGCCCAACAAGCATCTGCCCCAAAACATTTCTCTCCAGAGGGCAATCATGGCTATGATTGTGGGCTGATCATTGCCCAATAGGCATCTGCCCCAAAGCATTTCCCTCTGGAGGGCAATCATGACTATGACCCTGGGCTGCTCATTGCCCAATAGGCATCTGCCCCAAAACATTTCACTCAGGAGGGCAATCATGGAAATGATCCTTGGCTGCTCATTGCACAATAGGCATCAGCCCAAAAACATTTCTCTCCGGAGGGCAATCATGGCTGTGATCCTTGGCTGCTCATTGCCCAACAGGCATCTGCCCCAAAACATTTCTCTCCAGAGGGCAGTCAGAGCTATGATCCTGGGTTGCTCATTGCCCAAAAGGCATCTGCCCCAAAACATTTCTCTCCGGAGGGCAATCATCGCTATGATCCTTGGCTACTCATTGCCCAACAGGCATCTGCCCCCAAAGCATTTCTCTCCGGAGGTCAATCATGGGTATGATCCTGGGCTGCTCATTGCCCAACAAGCATCTGCCCCCAAAGCATTTCTCTCCGGAGGTCAATCATGGGTATGATCCTGGGCTGCTCATTGCCCAACAAGCATCTGCCCCAAAACATTTCTGTCCGGGGGGGCAGTCAATAGGCAGCTGATTGCCCAATAGGCATCTGCCCCAAAACATTTCTCTCCGAAGGGCAATCATGGCTATGATCCCTGGCTGCTAATTTTCCAATAGGGATCTGCCACAAAATAATTCTCTCTGGAGGGCAATCAGGGCTATGATCCCTGGCTGCTGATTTCCCAATAGGCATCTTCCCCAAAACATTTCTCTCCGGAGGGCAATCATGGCTATGATTTCGGTCTGCTGATTGCCCAATAGGCATCTGCCCCAAAACATTTCTCTCCGGAGGGCAATCATGGCTATGATCCCTGGCTGCTCATTTCCCAACAGGCATCTTCCCGAAAACATTTCTCTCCAGAGGGCAATTATGGCTATGATTTCGGTCTGCTGATTGCCCAATAGGCATCTGCCCCAAAATATTTCTCTCGGAGGGCAATCATGGCTATGATCTTAGGCTGCTCATTTCCCAATAGGCATCTGCCCCAAAACATTTCTCTCAGGAGGGCAATCATAGTTATGATCCTTGAATGGTCATTGCCCAACAAGCATCTGCCCCAAAACATTTCTCTCCGGTCGGCAGTCAACAGGCTGCTGATTGCCCAATAGGTATCTGCCCCAAAACATTTCTCTCCGGAGGGCAATCGTGGCTATAATCCCGGGCTGCTGATTGCCCAATAGGCATCTGCCCCAAAACATTTCTCTCCGGAGGGCAATCATGGCTATGATCCCTGGTTGCCCGTTACCCAATAGGCATCTTCCCAAAACATTTCTCTCCGCAGGGCAATCATGGCTATGATTCCGGGCTGTTGATTGCCCAATAGGCATCTGCTCCAAAACATTTCTCTCCGGAGGGCAATCATGGCTATGATCCTTGGCTGCTCGTTGCCCAACAAGCATCTGCCCCAAAACATTTCTCTCCGGAGGGCAGTCATGGCTATGATCCTTGGCTGCTCATTGCCCAACAGGCTGCTGATTGCCCAATAGGCATCTGCCCCAAAACATTTCTCTCCCGAGGGCAATCAAGTCTATGATCCCGGGCTGCTCATTGGCCAATAGGCATTTGACCAAAACATGTCTCTCCAGAGGGCAATCATGGCTATGATCCCAGGATGCTCATTGCCCAATAGACATCTGCCTCAAAACATTTCTCTCCGGAGGGCAATCATGGCTATGATCCCTGGCTGCTCATTTCCCAACAGGCATCTTCCCGAAAAACATTTCTCTCCGGAGGGCAATCATGGCTATGATTTCGGTCTGCTGATTGCCCAATAGGCATCTGCCCCAAAATATTTCTCTCGGAGGGCAATCATGGCTATGATCTTAGGCTGCTCATTTCCAAATAGGCATCTGCCCCAAAACATTTCTCTCCCGAGGGCAATCATAGTTATGATCCTTGAATGGTCATTGCCCAAGAAGCATCTGCCCCAAAACATTTCTCTCCGGTGGGCAGTCAACAGGCTGCTGATTGCCCAATAGGCATCTGCCCCAAAACATTTCTCTCCGGAGGGCAATCGTGGCTATAATCCCGGGCTGCTGATTGCCCAATAGGCATCTGCCCCAAAACATTACTCTCCGGAGGGCAATCATGGCTATGATCCCTGGTTGCTCGTTACCCAATAGGCATCTTCCCAAAACATTTCTCTCCGCAGGGCAATCATGGCTATGATTCCGGGCTGTTGATTGCCCAATAGGCATCTGCCCCAAAACATTTCTCTCCGGAGGGCAATCATGGCTATGATCCTTGGCTGCTCGTTGCCCAACAAGCATCTGCCCCAAAACATTTCTCTCTGGAGGGCAGTCATGGCTATGATCCTTGGCTGCTCATTGCCCAACAGGCTGCTGATTGCCCAATAGGCATCTGTCCCAAAACATTTCTCTCCCGAGGGCAATCAAGTCTATGATCCCGGGCTGCTCATTGCCCAATAGGCATTTGACCAAAACATGTCTCTCCAGAGGGCAATCATGGCTATGATCCCAGGATGCTCATTGGCCAATAGGCATCTGCCCCAAAACATTTCTCTCTGGAGGGCAATCATGGCTATGATCCTTGGCTACTCATTGCCCAACAAGCGTCTGCCCCAAAACATTTCTCTCCAGAGGGCAATCATGGCTATGATCGTGGGCTGATCATTGCCCAATAGGCATCTGCCCCAAAGCATTTCCCTCTGGAGGGCAATCATGACTATGATCCTGTGCTGGCCATTGCCCAATAGGCATCTGCCCCAAAACATTTCACTCTGGAAGGCAATCATGGCCATGATCTTTGGCTGCTCATTGCACAATAGGCATCTGCCCCAAAACGTTTCTCTCTGGAGGGCAATCATGGTTATGATCCCGGGCTGCTCATTGCCCAATAGGCATCAGCCCAAAAACATTTCTCTCCGGAGGGCAATCATGGCTGTGATCCTTGGCTGCTGATTGCACAATAAACATCTGCCCCAAAGCATTTCTCTCCGGAGGTCAATCATGGCTATGATCCTGGGCTGCTCATTGCCCAACAAGCATCTGCCCCAAAACATTTCTGTCCGGGGGGGCAGTCAACAGGCTGCTGATTGCCCAATAGGCATCTGCCCCAAAGCATTTCTCTCCGGACGGCAATCGTGGCTATAATCCCGGGCTGCTCATTGCCCAACAGGCATCTGCCCCAAAACTTTCTCTCCTGAGGATAATCATGGCTATGAACCTTGGCTGCTCATTGCCCAACAAGCATCTGCCCCAGAACATTTCTCTCCGCAGGGCAATCATGGCTACGATCCCGGGCTGCTGATTGTCCAATAGGCATCTGCCCCAAAACATTTCTCTCGGATGGCAATCATGGCTATGATCGCTGGCAGCTCCTTGCGCAATAGGCATCTGCCCCAAAATATTTCTCTCCGGAAGGCAATCATGGCTATGATCCCTGGCTCCTCATTTCCCAATAGGCATCTGCCCCAAAACATTTCTCTCTGGGGGGCAATCATGGCTATGATCCCTGGCTGCTCATTTCGAATAGGCATCAGCCACAAAACATTTCTCTCCTCAGGGCAATCATGGCTATGATCTATGGCTGCTCATTTCCCAATGGGCATCTTCCCCGAAGCATTTCTCTCCGGAGACCAATCATGGCTATGATTCCGGGCTGCTGAATGCCCAATTGGCATCTGCCCCAAAACATTTCTCTCCAGAGGGCAATCATGGCTACGATCCTGGGCTACTTATTTCCCAAAAGCGTCTGCCCCAAAACTTTACTCTCCAGAGGGCAATCATGGCCATGTTCCAGGGCTGCTGATTGCCCAATAGGCATCTGCCCCAAAACATTTCTCTCTGGAGGGCAATCATCGCTATGATCCTGGGCTGCTCATTGCCCAACAAGCATCTGCCCCAAAACATTTCTCTCTGGAGGGAAATCATGGCTATGATCCTGGGCTGCTGATTGCCCAATTGGCATCTGCCCCAAAACATTTCACTCCGGAGGGCAATCATGGCATTGATCCTGGGCTGCTCATTGCCCAACAAGCATCTGCCCCAAAACATTTCTGTCCGGGGGGGCAGTCAACAGGCTGCTGATTGCCCAATAGGCATCTGCCCCAAAACAGTTCTCTCCGGAGGGCAATTATGGCTATGATCCCGGGCTGCTGATTGCCCAATAGACCTATGCCCCAAAACATTTCTCTCTGTAGGGCAATCATGGCTATGATCCTGGGCTGCTCATTGCCCAATAGGCATCTGCCCCAAAACATTTCTCTCTGGAGGGCAATTATGGCTATGATCCCAGGCTGCTGGTTGCCCAATAATCATCTGCCCCAAAATATTTCTCTCCGGAGGGCAATCATGGCTATGATCCCTGGCTGCTCATTTCCCAACAGGCATCTTCCCGAAAAACATTTCTCTCCGGAGGGCAATCATGGCTATGATGCTTGGCTACTAATTTTCCAATAGGGATCTGCCACAAAATAATTCTCTCCGGAGGGCAATCAGGGCTATGATCCCTGGCTGCTGATTTCCCAATAGGCATCTTCCCCAAAACATTTCTCTCCGGAGGCCAATCATGGCTATGATTTTGGTCTGCTGATTGCCCAAAAGGCATCTGCCCCAAAACATTTCTCTCGGAGGGCAATCATGGCTATGATCCTGGGCTGCTCAATTCCCAATAGGCATCTGCCCCAAAACATTTCTCTCCGGAGGGCAATCATGGTTATGATCCTTGAATGCTCATTGCCCAACAAGATTCTGCCCCAAAACATTTCTCTCCAGTGGGCAGTCAACGGGCTGCTGATTGCCCAATAGGCATCTGCCCCAAAACATTTCTCTCCGGAGGGCAATTGTGGCTATAACCCCGGGCTGCTGATTGCCCAATAGGCATCTGCCCCAAAACATTTCTCCCCAGAGGGCAATCATGGCTATGATCCCTCGTTGCTCATTACCCAATAGGCATCTTCCCAAAACATTTCTCTCCGCAGGGCAATCATGGCTATGATTCCGGGCTGCTGATTGCCCAATAGGCATCTGCCCCAAAACATTTCTCTCCGGAGGGCAATCATGGCTATGATCCTTGGCTGCTCGTTGCCCAACAAGTATCTGCCCCAAAACATTTCTCTCCGGAGGGCAGTCATGGGTATGATCCTTGGCTGCTCATTGCACAACCACCTGCTGATTGCCCAATAGGCATCTGCCCCAAAAACATTTCTCTCCGGAGAGCAATCATGGCTATAATCCTGGGCTGCTCATTGCCCAACAGACATCTGCCCCAAAACATTTCTCTCCGGAGGGCAATCATGGCTATGAACCTTGGCTGCTCATTGCCCAACAAGCATCTGCCCCAGAACATTTCTCTCCGGAGGGCAATCATGGCTACGATCCCGGGCTGCTGATTGTCCAATAGGCATCTGCCCCAAAACATTTCTCTCGGAGGGCAATCATGGCTATGATCCTGGGCTGCTGATTGCCGAATAGGCATCTACCCCAAAATATTTTTCTCAGGAGGGCAATCATGGCTATGATCCCTGGCTGCTCATTTCCCAACAGGCATCTTCCCGAAAAACATTTTTCTCCGGAGGGCAATCATGGCTATGATCCCTGGCTGCTCATTTCCCAACAGGCATCTTCCCGAAAAACATTTCTCTCCGGAGGGCAATCATGGCTATGATGCCTGGCTACTAATTTTCCAATAGGGATCTGCCACAAAATAATTCTCTCCGGAGGACAATCAGGGCTATGATCCCTGGCTGCTGATTTCCCAATAGGCATCTTCCCCAAAACATTTCTCTCCTGAGGGCAATCATGGCTATGATTTCGGTCTGCTGTTTGCCCAATAGGCATCTGCCCCAAAACATTTATCTCGGAGGGCAATCATGGCTATGATCCTGGGCTGCTCATTGCCCAATAGGCATCTGCCCCAAAACATTTCTCTCCGGAGGGCAATCATTGTTATGACCCTTGAATGCTCATTGCCCAACAAGCATCTGCCCCAAAACATTTGTCTCCGGTGGGCAGTCAACAGGCTGCTGATTGCCCAATAGGCATCTGCCCCAAAACATTTCTCTCCGGAGGGCAATTGTGGCTATAACCCCGGGCTGCTGATTGCCCAATAGGCATCTGCCCCAAAACATTTCTCCCCGGAGGGCAATCATGGCTATGATCCCTCGTTGCTCATTACCCAATAGGCATCTTCCCAAAACATTTCTCTCCGCAGGGCAATCATGGCTATGATTCCGGGCTGCTGATTGCCCAATAGGCATCTGCCCCAAAACATTTCTCTCCGGATGGCAATCATGGCTATGATCCTGGGCTGCTCATTGCCCAACAGACATCTGCCCCAAAACATTTCTCTCCGGAGGGCAATCATGGCTATAATCCTGGGCTGCTCATTGCCCAACAGACATCTGCCCCAAAACATTTCTCTCCGGAGGGCAATCATGGCTATGAACCTTGGCTGCTCATTGCCCAACAAGCATCTGCCCCAGAACATTTCTCTCTGGAGGGCAATCATGGCTACGATCCCGGGCTGCTGATTGTCCAATGGGCATCTGCCACAAAACATTTCTCTCGGAGGGCAATCATGGCTATGATCCTGGGCTGCTGATTGCCGAATAGGCATCTACCCCAAAACATATCTCTCTGGAGGGCAATCATGGCTATGATCCTGGGTTGCTCCTTGACCAATAGGCATCTGCCCCAAAACATTTCTCTCCAGAGAGCAATCATGGCTATGATCCTTGGCTACTCATTGCCCAACAAGCATCTGCCCCAAAACATTTATCTACGGAGAGCAATCATGGCTATAATCCTGGGCTGCTCATTGCCCAACAGACATCTGCCCCAAAACATTTCTCTCCGGAGGGCAATCATGGCTATGAACCTTGGCTGCTCATTGCCCAACACGCATCTGCCCCAAAACATTTATCTCCGGAGAGCAATCATGGCTATAATCCTGGGCTGCTCATTGCCCAGCAGACATCTGCCCCAGAACATTTCTCTCCGGAGGGCAATCATGGCTACGATCCCGGGCTGCTGATTGTCCAATAGGCATCTGCCCCAAAACATTTCTCTCGGAGGGCACTCATGGCTATGATCCTGGGCTGCTGATTGCCGAATAGGATCTACCCCAAACATTTCTCTCCGGAGGGCAATCATGGCTATGAACCTTGGCTACTCATTGCCCAACAAGCATCTGCCCAAAACATTTCTCTCCAGAGGGCAATCATGGCTATGATCGTGGGCTGATGATTTCCCAATAGGCATCTGTCCCAAAACATTTCTCTCTGGAGGCAATCATGGCTATGATCCTTGGCTGCTTGTTGCCCAACAAGCATCTGCCCCAAAACATTTCTCTCCGGAGGGCAGTCATGGCTATGATCCTTGGCTGCTCATTGCCCAACAGGCTGCTCATTGCCCAATAGGCATCTGCCCCAAAAACATTTCTCTCCGGAGAGCAATCATGGCTATAATCCTGGGCTGCTCATTGCCCAACAGACATCTGCCCCAAAACATTTCTCTCCGGAGGGCAATCATGGCTATGAACCTTGGCTGCTCATTGCCCAACAAGCATCTGCCCCAGAACATGTCTCTCCGGAGGGCAATCATGGCTACGATCCCGGGCTGCTGATTGTCCAATGGGCATCTGCCCCAAAACATTTCTCTCGGAGGGCAATCATGGCTATGATCCTGGGCTGCTGATTGCCGAATAGGCATCTACCCCAAAACATATCTCTCTGGAGGGCAATCACGGCTATGATCCTGGGTTGCTCCTTGCCCAATAGGCATCTGCCCCAAAACATTTCTCTCCAGAGAGCAATCATGGCTATGATCCTTGGCTACTCATTGCCCAACAAGCATCTGCCCCGAAACATTTATCTACGGAGAGCAATCATGGCTATAATCCTGGGCTGCTCATTGCCCAACAGACATCTGCCCCAAAACATTTCTCTCCGTAGGGCAATCATGGCTATGAACCTTGGCTGCTCATTGCCCAACAAGCATCTGCCCCAAAACATTTATCTCCGGAGAGCAATCATGGCTATAATCCTGGGCTGCTCATTGCCCAACAGACATCTGCCCCAGAACATTTCTCTACGGAGGGCAATCATGGCTACGATCCCGGGCTGCTGATTGTCCAATAGGCATCTGCCCCAAAACATTTCTCTCGGAGGGCAATCATGGCTATGATCCTGGGCTGCTGATTGCCGAATAGGATCTACCCCAAAACATTTCTCTCCGGAGGGCAATCATGGCTATGAACCTTGGCTACTCATTGCCCAACAAGCATCTGCCCAAAACATTTCTCTCCAGAGGGCAATCATGGCTATGATCGTGGGCTGATGATTTCCCAATAGGCATCTGTCCCAAAACATTTCTCTCTGGAGGGCAATCATGGCTATGATCCTTGGCTGCTCATTGCCCAACAAGCATCTGCCCCAAAACATTTCTCTCCAGAGGGCAACCATGGCTATGATCGTGGGCTGATCATTTCCCAATAGGCATCTGCCCCAAAACATTTCTCTCTGGAGGGCAATCATGGCTATGATCCCTGGATGCTCCTTGCCCAATAGACATATACCTCAAAACATTTCTCTCCGGAGAGCAATCATGGCTATGATTTCGGTCTGCTGATCGCCCAATAGGCATCTGCCCCAAAACATTTCTCTCCAGAGGGCAATCATGGCTATGATCCTTGGCTGCTCATTGCCCAATAAGCATCTGCCTGAAAAAATGTCTCTCCAGAGGGCAATCATAGCTATGATCCCGGGCTGCTCATTGCCCAATAGGCATCTGGGTACTCATTGCCCATTAGTCAACTGCCTGAATACATTTATCTCCAGAGGGCAATCATGGCTATGATCCCGGGCTGCTCATTGCTCAATCGGCATCTGCCTGAAAACATTTCTCTCCACAGAGCAATCATGGCTATGATCCTTGGCTACTCATTGCCCAACAAGCATCTGCCCCAAAACATTTCTCTCCAGAGGGCAACCATGGCTATGATCGTGGGCTGATCATTGCCCAATAGGCATCTGCCCCAAAACATTTCTCTCTGGAGGGCAATCATGGCTATGATCCTGGGCTGCTGATTGCAATAATGTCTATGATCCTATGATCCTAATTCCCAACGAGTATTTGCACCAAAACAGTTATCTCTGGAGGGCAATAATGTCTATGATCCTGGGCTGCTCATGGCCCAATAGGCATCTGCCCCAAAACATTTCTCTCCGGAGGTCAATCATGGCTATGATCCTGGGCTGCTCATTGCCAAATAAGCATCTGTCCCAAAACATTTCTCACCGGAGGGCATTCATGGCTATGATCCTTGGCTGCTCATTGCCCAATAAGCATCTGCCCGAAAATATTTCTCTCCAGAGGGCTATCATGGCTATGAACCCGGGCTGCTCATTGCCCAATAGGCATCTGCTCCAAAACATTTCTCTCTGGAGGGCAATCATGGCTATGATCCTTGGCTGCTGATTGCCCAATAAACATCTGCCCCAAAACATTTCTCTCCAGAGGGCAGTCAGAGCTATGATCCTGGGCTGCTCATTGCCCAACAGGCTTCTGCCCCAAAACATTTCTCTCCGGAGGGCAATCATCACTATGATCCTTGGCATCTGCCCCAAAATATGTTTCTTCGAGGGCAATCATGGCTATGATCCCGGGCTGCTCATTGCCCAATAGGCATCTGCTCCAAAACATTTCTCTCTGGAGGGCAATCATGGCTATGATCCTTGGCTACTCATTGCCCAACAAGCATCTGCCCCAAAGCATTTCTCTCCAGAGGGCAATCATGGCTATGATCGTGGGCTGATCATTGCCCAATAGGCATCTGCCCCAAAACATTTCTCTCTGGAGGGCAATCATGGCTATGATCCTGGGCTGCTCATTGCACAATAGGCATCTGCCCAAAAACATTTCTCTCCGGAGGACAATCATGGCTATGATCCTTGGCTGCTGATTGCCCAATAAACATCTGCCCCAAAACATTTCTCTCCAGAGGGCAGTCAGAGCTATGATCCTGGGCTGCTCATTGCCCAACAGGCTTCTGCCCCAAAACATTTCTCTCCGGAGGGCAATCATCACTATGATCCTTGGCAACTCATTGCCCAAAAGGCATCTGCCCCAAAACATTTCTCTCCGGAGGGCAATCATGGCTATGATCCTTGGCTGCTAATTCCCAACGAGCATTTGCACCAAAACAGTTATCTCTGGAGGTCAATCATGGCTATGATCCTGGGCTGCTCATTGCCAATTAAGCATCTGTCCCAAAACATTTCTCTCCGGAGGGCATTCATGGCTATGATCCTTGGCTGCTTATTGCCCAACAAGCATCTGCCCCAAAACATTTCTCTCCGGGGGGCAGTCAACAGGCTGCTGGTTGCCCAATAGGCATCTGCCCCAAAACATTTCTCTCCGGAGGGCAATTGTGGCTATAATCCCAGGCTGCTGATTGCCCAATAGGCATCTGCCCCAAAACATTTCTCTCCGGAGGTCAATCATGGCTATGATCCTGGGCTGCTCATTTCCCAATAGGCATCTGCCCAAAAATATTTCTCTCTGGAGGGCAATCATGGTTATGATCCTTGAATGCTCATTGCCCAACAAGCATCTGCCCCAAAACATTTCTCTCCGGTGGGCAGTCAACAGGCTGCTGATTGCCCAATAGGCATCTGCCCCAAAACTTTTCTCTCCGGAGGGCAATTGTGGCTATAATCCCGGGCTGCTGATTGCCCAATAGGCATCTGCCCCAAAACATTTCTCCCCGGAGGGCAATCATGGCTATGAAACTTGGCTGCTCATTGCCCAACAGGCTGCTGATTGCCCAATAGGCATCTGCCCCAAAAGCATTTCTCGCCGGAGAGCAATCATGGCTATGAAACTTGGCTGCTCATTGCCCAACAAGCATCTGCCCCAGAACTTTACTCTCCGGAGGGCAATCATGGCTATGATCCCGGGCTGCTGATTGTCCAATAGGCATCTGCCCCAAAACATTTCTCTCGGAGGGCAATCATGGCTATGATCCTGGGCTGCTGATTGCCGAATAGGCATCTACCCCAAAACATATCTCTCTGGAGGGCAATCAAGGCTATGATCCTGGGTTGCTCCTTGCCCAATAGGCATCTGCCCCAAAACATTTCTCTCCAGAGAGCAATCATGGCTATGATCCTTGGCTACTCATTGCCCAACAAGCATCTGCCCCAAAACATTTCTCTCCGGAGAGCAATCATGGCTATAATCCTGGGCTGCTCATTGCCCAACAGACATCTGCCCCAAAACATTTCTCTCCGGAGGGCAATCATGGCTACGATCCCGGGCTGCTGATTGTCCAATAGGCATCTGCCCCAAAATATTTCTCTCGGAGGGCAATCATGGCTATGATCCTGGGCTGCTGATTGCCGAATAGGCATCTACCCCGAAACATATCTCTCTGGAGGGCAATCATGGCTATGATCCTGGGTTGCTCCTTGCCCAATAGACATCTGCCCCAAAACATTTCTCTCCAGAGAGCAATCATGGCTATGATCCTTGGCTACCCATTGCCCAACAAGCATCTGCCCCAAAACATTTCTCTCCAGAGGGCAATCATGGCTATGATCGTGGGCTGATGATTGCCCAATAGGCATCTGCCCCAAAACATTTCTCTCTGGAGGGCAATCATGGCTATGATCCTTGGCTGCTCATTGCCCAACAAGCATCTGCCCCAAAACATTTCTCTCCAGCGGGCAACCATGGCTATGATCGTGGGCTCATCATTGCCCAATAGGCATCTGCCCCAAAACATTTCTCTCTGGAGGGCAATCATGGCCATGATCCTTGGCTGCTCATTGCACAATAGGCATCTGCCCCAAAACAGTTCTCTCCAGAGGGCAATCATGGCTATGATCCTTGGCTGCTCATTGCCCAATAAGCATCTGCCTGAAAAAATGTCTCTCCAGAGGGAAACCATGGCTATGATCCCGGGCTGCTCATTGCCCAATAGGCATCTGGGTACTCATTGCCCAATAGTCAACTGCCTGAATACATTTCTCTCCAGAGGGCAATCATGGCTATGATCCCGGGCTGCTCATTGCTCAATCGGCATCTGCCTGAAAACATTTCTCTCCACAGAGCAATCATGGCTATGATCCTTGGCTACTCATTGCCCAACAAGCATCTGCCCCAAAACATTTCTCTCCAGAGGGCAACCATGGCTATGATCGTGGGCTGATCATTGCCCAATAGGCATCTGCCCCAAAACATTTCTCTCTGGAGGGCAATCATGGCTATGATCCTGGGCTGCTGATTGCCCAATAGGCATCTGGGTACTCATTGCCCAATAATCAACTGCCGCAAAACATTTCTCTCAGGAGGGCAAGCATGGCTATGATCCTGGACTGCTCTTTGCCCAATAGGCATCCGCCCCAAAACATTTATCTCCAGAGAGCAATCATGGCTATGATCCTTGGCTACTCATTGCCCAACAAGCATCTGCCCCAAAACATTTCTCTCCAGAGGGCAATCATGGCTATGATCGTGGGCTGATCATTGCCCAATAGGCATCTGCCCCAAAACATTTCTCTCTGGAGGGCGATCATGGCCATGATCCTTGTCTGCTCATAGCACAATAGGCATCTGCCCCAAAACATTTCTCTCCAGAGGGCAATCATGGCTATGATCCTTGGCTGCTCATTGCCCAATAAGCATATGCCCGAAAATATTTCTCTCCAGAGGGCTATCATGGCTATGATCCCGGGCTGCTCATTGCCCAATAGGCGTCTGCCCCAAAACATGTCTCTCCCGAGGGCAATCATGGCTATGATCCCGGGCTGCTCATTGTTCAATAGGCATCTGCTATAAAACATTTCTCTCTGGAGGGCAATCATGGCTATGATCCTTGGGTACTCATTGCCCAACAAGCGTATGCCCCAAAGCATTTCTCTCCAGAGGGCAATCATGGCTATGATCATGGGCTGATCATTGCCCAATAGGCATCTGCACCAAAACATTTCTCTCTGGAGGGCAATCATGGCTATGATCCTGGGCTGCTCATTGCACAATAGGCATCTGCCCAAAAACATTTCTCTCCGGAGGACAATCATGGCTATGATCCTTGGCTGCTGATTGTCCAATAAACATCTGCCCGAAAACATTTCTCTCCAGAGGGCAGTCAGAGCTATGATCCTGGGCTACTCATTGCCCAACAAGCATCTGCCCCAAAACATTTCTCTCCAGAGGGCAACCATGGCTATGATCGTGGGCTGATCATTGCCCAATAGGCATCTGCCCCAAAACATTTCTCTCTGGAGGGCAATCATGGCTATGATCCTGGGCTGCTGATTGCCCAATAGGCATCTGGGTACTCATTGCTCAATAATCAACTGCCGCAAAACATTTCTCTCAGGAGGGCAATCATGGCTATGATCCTGGACTGCTCTTTGCCCAATAGGCATCTGCCCCAAAACATTTATCTCCAGAGAGCAATCATGGCTATGATCCTTGGCTACTCATTGCCCAACAAGCATCTGCCCCAAAACATTTCTCTCCAGAGGGCAATCATGGCTATGATCGTGGGCTGATCATTGCCCAATAGGCATCTGCCCCAAAACATTTCTCTCTGGAGGGCGATCATGGCCATGATCCTTGGCTGCTCATAGCACAATAGGCATCTGCCTCAAAACATTTCTCTCCAGAGGGCAATCATGGCTATGATCCTTGGCTGCTCATTGCCCAATAAGCATCTGCCCGAAAATATTTCTCTCCAGAGGGCTATCATGGCTATGATCCCGGGCTGCTCATTGCCCAACAAGCATCTGGGTACTCATTGCCCAATAGTCAACTGCCTGAATACATTTCTCTCCAGAGGGCAATCATGGCTATGATCGTGGGCTGATCATTGCCCAATAGGCATCTGCCCCAAAACATTTCTCTCTGGAGGGCGATCATGGCCATGATCCTTGGCTGCTCATAGCACAATAGGCATCTGCCCCAAAACATTTCTCTCCGGAGGACAATCATGGCTATGATCCTTGGCTGCTGATTGCCCAATAAACATCTGCCCGAAAACATTTCTCTCCAGAGGACAGTCAGAGCTATGATCCTGGGCTACTCATTGCCCAACAAGCATCTGCCCCAAAACATTTCTCTCCAGAGGGCAACCATGGCTATGATCGTGGGCTGATCATTGCCCAATAGGCATCTGCCCCAAAACATTTCTCTCTGGAGGGCAATCATGGCTATGATCCTGGGCTGCTGATTGCCCAATAGGCATCTGGGTACTCATTGCCCAATAATCAACTGCCGCAAAGCATTTCTCTCAGGAGGGCAATCATGGCTATGATCCTGGACTGCTCTTTGCCCAATAGGCATCTGCCCCAAAACATTTATCTCCAGAGAGCAATCATGGCTATGATCCTTGGCTACTCATTGCCCAACAAGCATCTGCCCCAAAACATTTCTCTCCAGAGGGCAATCATGGCTATGATCGTGGGCTGATCATTGCCCAATAGGCATCTGCCCCAAAACATTTCTCTCTGGAGGGCGATCATGGCCATGATCCTTGGCTGCTCATAGCAAAATAGGCATCTGCCTCAAAACATTTCTCTCCAGAGGGCAATCATGGCTATGATCCTTGGCTGCTCATTGCCCAATAAGCATCTGCCCGAAAATATTTCTCTCCAGAGGGCTATCATGGCTATGATCCCGGGCTGCTCATTGCCCAATAGGCATCTGCCCCAAAACATGTCTCTCCCGAGGGCAATCATGGCTATGATCCCGGGCTGCTCATTGTTCAATAGGCATCTGCTATAAAACATTTCTCTCTGGAGGGCAATCATGGCTATGATCCTTGGGTACTCATTGCCCAACAAGCGTATGCCCCAAAGCATTTCTTTCCAGAGGGCAATCATGGCTATGATCGTGGGCTGATCATTGCCCAATAGGCATCTGCACCAAAACATTTCTCTCTGGAGGGCAATCATGGCTATGATCCTGGGCTGCTCATTGCACAATAGGCATCTGCCCAAAAACATTTCTCTCCGGAGGACAATCATGGCTATGATCCTTGGCTGCTGATTGCCCAATAAACATCTGCCCGAAAACATTTCTCTCCAGAGGGCAGTCAGAGCTATGATCCTGGGCTGCTCATTGCCCAACAAGCCTCTGCCCCAAAACATTTCTCTCCGGAGGGCAATCATCACTATGATCCTTGGCAACTCATTGCCCAAAAGGCATCTGCCCCAAAACATTTCTCTCCGGAGGGCAATCATGGCTATGATCCTTGGCTGCTAATTCCCAATGAGCATTTGCACCAAAACAGTTATCTCTGGAGGGCAATAATGGCTATGATCCTGGGCTGCTCATGGCCCAATAGGCATCTTCCCCAAAACATTTCTCTCCGGAGGTCAATCATGGCTATGATCCTGGGCTGCTCATTGCCAAATGAGCATCTGTCCAAAACATTTCTCTCCGGAGGGCAATCATGGCTATGATCCTTGGCTGCTCATTGCCCAATAAGCATCTGCCTGAAAAAATGTCTCTCCAGAGGGCAATCATGGCTATGATCCCGGGCTGCTCATTGCCCAATAGGCATCTGGGTACTCATTGCCCAATAGTCAACTGCCTGAATACATTTCTCTCCAGAGGGCAATCATGGCTATGATCCCGGGCTGCTCATTGCTCAATCGGCATCTGCCTGAAAACATTTCTCTCCACAGAGCAATCATGGCTATGATCCTTGGCTACTCATTGCCCAACAAGCATCTGCCCCAAAACATTTCTCTCCAGAGGGCAACCATGGCTATGATCGTGGGCTGATCATTGCCCAATAGGCATCTGCCCCAAAACATTTCTCTCTGGAGGGCAATCATGGCAATGATCCTGGGCTGCTGATTGCCCAATAGGCATCTGGGTACTCATTGCCCAATAATCAACTGCCGCAAAACATTTCTCTCAGGAGGGCAATCATGGCTATGATCCTGGACTGCTCTTTGCCCAATAGGCATCTGCCCCAAAACATTTATCTCCAGAGAGCAATCATGGCTATGATCCTTGGCTACTCATTGCCCAACAAGCATCTGCCCCAAAACATTTCTCTCCAGATGGCAACCATGGCTATGATTGTGGGCTGATCATTGCCTAATAGGCACCTGCCCCAAAACATTTCTCTCCAGAGGGCAATCACGGCTGTGATCCTGGGCTGCTGATTGCCCAATAGGCATCTGGGTACTCATTGCCCAATAATCAACTGTCGCAAAACATTTCTCTCAGGAGGGCAATCATGGCTATGATCCTGGACTGCTCTTTGCCCAATAGGCATCTGCCCCAAAACATTTCTCTCTGCAGGGCAATCATGGCTATGATCGTGGGCTGATCATTGCCCAATAGGCATCTGCCCCAAAACATTTCTCTCCAGAGGGCAATCATGGCTATGATCCTTGGCTGCTCATTGCCCAATAAGCATCTGACCGAAAATATTTCTCTCCAGAGGGCTATCATGGCTATGATCCCAGGCTGCTCATTGCCCAATAGGCATCTGCCCCAAAACATGTCTCTCCCGAGGGCAATCATGGCTATGATCCCGGGCTGCTCATTGTCCAATAGGCATCTGCTATAAAACATTTCTCTCTGGAGGGCAATCATGGCTATGATCCTTGGGTACTCATTGCCCAACAAGCATATGCCCCAAAGCATTTCTCTCCAGAGGGCAATCATGGCTATGATCGTGGGCTGATTATTGCCCAATAGGCATCTGCCCCAAAACATTTCGCTCTGGAGGGCAATCATGGCTATGATCCTGGGCTGCTCATTACACAATAGGCATCTGCCCAAAAACATTTCTCTCCGGAGGACAATCATGGCTATGATCCTTGGCTGCTGATTGCCCAATAAACATCTGCCCCAAAACATTTCTCTCCAGAGGGCAGTCAGAGCTATGATCCTGGGCTGCTCATTGCCCAACAGGCCTCTGCCCCAAAACATTTCTCTCCGGAGGTCAATCATCACTATGATCCTTGGCAACTCATTGCCCAAAAGGCATCTGCCCCAAAACATTTCTCTCCGGAGGGCAATCATGGCTATGATCCTTGGCTGCTAATTCCCAACGAGCATTTGCACCAAAACAGTTATCTCTGGAGGGCAATAATGGCTATGATCCTGGGCTGCTCATGGCCCAATAGGCATCTGCCCCAAAACATTTCTCTCCGGAGGTCAGTCATGGCTATGATCCTGGGCTGCTCATTTCCCAATAGGCATCTGCTCCAAAATATTTCTCTCCGGAGGTCAATCATGGCTATGATCCTGGGCTGCTTATTGCCCAACAAGCATCTGCCCCAAAACATTTCTCTCCGGGGGGCAGTCAACAGGCTGCTGATTGCCCAATAGGCATCTGCCCCAAAACATTTCTCTCCAGAGGGCAATTGTGGCTATAATCCCGGGCTGCTGATTGCCCAATAGGCATCTGCCCCAAAACATTTCTCTCCGGAGGTCAATCATGGCTATGATCCTGGGCTGCTCATTTCCCAATAGGCATCTGCCCCAAAACATTTCTCTCCGGAGGTCAATCAAGGCTATGATCCTGGGCTGCTGATTGCCCAATAGACATCTGCCCCAAAACATTTCTCTCCAGAGGGCAATTGTGGCTATAATCCTGGGGTGCTGATTGCCCAATAGGCATCTACCCCAAAACATTTCTCCCCGGAGGGCAATCATGGCTATGATCCCTCGTTGCTCATTACCCAATAGGCATCTGCCCCAAAACATTTCTCTCCGGAGGGAAGTCATGGCTATGAACCTTGGCTGCTCGTTGCCCAACAAGCATCTGCCCCAGAACATTTCTCTCTGGAGGGCAATCATGGCTACGATCCCGGGCTGCTGATTGTCCAATAGGCATCTGCCCCAAAACATTTCTCTCGGAGGGCAATCATGGCTATGATCCTGGGCTGCTGATTGCCGAATAGGCATCTACCCCAAAACATATCTCTCTGGAGGGCAATCATGGCTATGATCCTGGGTTGCTCCTTGCCCAATAGGCATCTGCCCAAAAACATTTCTCTCCAGAGAGCAATCATGGCTATGATCCTTGGCTACTCATTGCCCAACAAGCATCTGCCCCAAAACATTTCTCTCCAGAGGGCAATCATGGCTATGATTGTGGGCTGATGATTGCCCAATAGGCATCTGCCCCAAAACATTTCTCTCTGGAGGGCAATCATGGCTATGATCCTTGGCTACTCATTGCCCAACAAGCATCTGCCCCAAAACATTTCTCTCCAGAGGGCAACCATGGCTATGATCGTGGGCTGATCGTTGCTCAATAGGCATCTGCCCCAAAACATTTCTCTCTGGAGGGCAATCATGGCTATGATCCTGGGCTGCTCATTGCCCAATAGGCATCTTCCCCAAAACATTTCTCTCTGGAGGGCAATCATGGCCATGATCCTTGGCTGCTCATTGCCCAATAAGCATCTGCCTGAATACATTTCTCTCCGGAGGGCAATCATGGCTATGATCCCGGGATGCTCATTGCTCAATCGGCATCTGCCTGAAAACATTTCTCTTCAGAGAGCAATCAGGGCTATGATCCTTGGCTACTCATTGCCCAACAAGCATCTGCCCCAAAACATTTCTCTCCAGAGGGCAACCATGGCTATGATTGTGGGCTGATCATTGCCCAATAGGCATCTGCCCCAAAACATTTCTCTCCAGAGGGCAATCATGGCTATGATTGTGGTCTGATCATTGCCCAATAGGCATCCGCCCCAAAACATTTCTCTCTGGAGGGCAATCATGGCTATGATCCTGGGCTGCTCATTGCCCAATAGGCATCTTCCCCAAAACATTTCTCTCTGGAGGGCAATCATGGCCATGATCCCTGGCTGCTCATTGCCCAATAAGCATCTGCCTGAATACATTTCTCTCCGGAGGGCAATCATGGCTATGATCCCGGGATGCTCATTGCTCAATCGGCATCTGCCTGAAAACATTTCTCTTCAGAGAGCAATCAGGGCTATGATCCTTGGCTACTCATTGCCCAACAAGCATCTGCCCCAAAACATTTCTCTCCAGAGGGCAACCATGGCTATGATTGTGGGCTGATCATTGCCCAATAGGCATCTGCCCCAAAACATTTCTCTCTGGAGGGCGATCATGGCCATGATCCTTGGCTGCTCATAGCACAATAGGCATCTGCCCCAAAACATTTCTCTCCAGAGGGCAATCATGGCTATGATCCTTGGCTGATCATTGCCCAATAAGCATCTGCCCGAAAATATTTCTCTCCAGAGGGCTATCATGGCTATGAACCTGGCCTGCCCATTGCCCAATAGGCATCTGCCCCAAAACATGTTTCTTTGAGGGCAATCATGGCTATGATCCCAGCTGCTCATTGCCCAATAGGCATCTGCTCCAAAACATTTCTCTCTGGAGGGCAATCATGGCTATGATCCTTGGCTACTCATTGCCCAACAAGCATCTGCCCCAAAGCATTTCTCTCCAGAGGGCAATCATGGCTATGATCGTGGGCTGATCATTGCCCAATAGGCATCTGCCCCAAAACATTTCTCTCTGGAGGGCAGTCATGGCTATGATCCTGGGCTGCTCATTGCACAATAGGCATCTGCCCAAAAACATTTCTCTCCGGAGGACAATCATGGCTATAATCCCGGGCTGCTGATTGCCCAAAAGGCATTTGCCCCAAAACATTTCTCTCCGGAGGTCAATCATGGCTATGATCCTGGGCTGCTCATTTCCCAATAGGCATCTGCCCCAAAATATTTCTCTCCGGAGGGCAATCATGACTATGATCCCTCGTTGCTCATTACCCAATAGGCATCTTCCCAATACATTTCTCTCCGCAGGGCAATCATGGCTATGAGTCCGGGCTGCTGATTGCCAAATAGGCATCTGCCCCAAAACATTTATCTCCGAAGGGCAATCATGGCTATGATCCTTGGCTGCTCGTTGGCCAACAAGCATCTGCCCCAAAACATTTCTCTCCGGAGGGCAGTCATGGCTATGATCCTTGGCTGCTCATTGCCCAACAGACTGCTGATTGCCCAATAGGCATCTGCCCCAAAAACATTTCTCTCCGGAGGGCAATCATGGCTATGATCCTTGGCTGCTCATTGCCCAACAGACATCTGCCCCAAAACATTTCTCTCCGGAGGGCAATCATGGCTATCAACCTTGGCTGCTCATTGCCCAACAAACATCTGCCCCAGAACATTTCTCTCCGGAGGGCAATCATGGCTATGATCCCAGGCTGCTGATTGTCCAATAGGCATCTGCCCCAAAACATTTCTCTCGGAGGGCAATCATGGCTATGATCCTGGGCTGCTGATTGCCGAATAGGCATCTACCCCAAAACATATCTCTCTGGAGGGCAATCATGGCTATGATCCTGGGTTGCTCCTTGCCCAATAGGCATCTGCCCCAAAACATTTCTCTCCAGAGAGCAATCATGGCTATGACCCTTGGCTACTCATTGCCCAACAAGCATCTGCCCCAAAACATTTCTCTCTGGAGGGCAATCATGGCTATGATCCTGGGCTGCTGATTGCCCAATATGCATCTGCCCCAAAACATTTATCTCCAGAGAGCAATCATGGCTATAATCCTGGGCTGCTCATTGCCCAACAGGCATCTGCCCCAAAACATTTCTCTCCGGAGGGCAATCATGGCTATGAACCTTGGCTGCTCATTGCCCAACAAGCATCAGCCCCAGAACATTTCTCTCTGGAGGGCAATCATGGCTACGATCCCGGGCTGCTGATTGTCCAACAGGCATCTGCCCCAAAACATTTCTCTCGGAGGGCAATCATGGCGATGATCGCTGGCAGCTCCTTGCGCAATAGGCATAGGCCCCAAAACATTTCTCTCCGGAAGGCAAACATGGCTATGATCCCTGGCTCCTCATTTCCCAATAGGCATCAGCCCCAAAACATTTCTCTCTGGGGTGCAATCATGGCTATGATCTATGGCTGCTCATTTCCCAATAGGCATCTTCCTTGAAACATTTCTCTCCAGAGGCCAATCATGGCTATGATTCTGGGCTGCTGATTACCCAATTGGCATCTGCCCCAAAACATTTCTCTCCAGAGGGCAATCATGGCTATGATCCTGGGCTGCTCATTTCCCAAAAGCGTCTGCCCCAAAACATTTCTCTCTGGAGGGCAACCATGGCTATGATCCGGGCTGCTCATTGCTCAATCGGCATCTGCCTGAAAACATTTCTCTCCACAGAGCAATCATGGCTATGATCCTTGGCTACTCATTGCCCAACAAGCATCTGCCCCAAAACATTTCTCTCCAGAGGGCAACCATGGCTATGATCGTGGGCTGATCATTGCCCAATAGGCATCTGCCCCAAAACATTTCTCTCTGGAGGGCAATCATGGCTATCATCCTGGGCTGCTGATTGCCCAATAGGCATCTGCCCCAAAACATTTATCTCCATAGAGCAATCATGGCTATGATCCTTGGCTACTCATTGCCCAACAAGCATCTGCCCCAAAACATTTCTCTCCAGAGGGCAATCATGGCTATGATCGTGGGCTGATCATTGCCCATTAGGCATCTGCCCCAAAACATTTCTCTCTGGAGGGCGATCATGGCCATGATCCTTGGCTGCTCATAGCACAATAGGCATCTGCCCCAAAACATTTCTCTCCAGAGGGCAATCATGGCTATGATCCTTGGCTGCTCATTGCCCAATAAGAATCTGCCCGAAAATATTTCTCTCCATAGGGCTATCATGGCTATGATCCCGGGCTGCTCATTGCCCAATAGGCATCTGCCCCAAAACATGTCTCTCCCGAGGGCAATCATGGCTATTATCCCGGGCTGCTCATTGTCCAATAGGCATCTGCTATAAAACATTTCTCTCTGGAGGGCAATCATGGCTATGATCCTTGGGTACTCATTGCCCAACAAGCATCTGCCCCAAAGCATTTCTCTCCAGAGGGCAATCATGGCTATGATCGTGGGCTGATCATTGCCCAATAGGCATCTGCCCCAAAACATTTCTCTCTGGAGGGCAATCATGGCTATGATCCTGGGCTGCTCATTGCACAATAGGTATCTGCCCAAAAACAGTTCTCTCTGGAGGACAATCATGGCTATGATCCTTGGCTGCTGATTGCTCAATAAACATCTGCCCCAAAACATTTCTCTCCAGAGGGCAGTCAGAGCTATGATCCTGGGCTGCTCATTGCCCAACAGGCCTCTGCCCCAAAACATTTCTCTCCGGAGGTCAATCATCACTATGATCCTTGGCAACTCATTGCCCAAAAGGCATCTGCCCCAAAACATTTCTCTCCGGAGGGCAATCATGGCTATGATCCTTGGCTGCTTATTCCCAACAAGCATTTGCACCAAAACAGTTATCTCTGGAGGGCAATAATGGCTATGATCCTGGGCTGCTCATGGCCCAATAGGCATCTGCCCCAAAACATTTCTCTCCGGAGGTCAATCATGGCTATGATCCTGGGCTGCTCATTGCCAAATAAGCATCTGTCCTAAAAAACATTTCTCTCCGGAGGGCATTCATGGCTATGATCCTTGGATGCTCATTGCCCAATAAGCAACTGCCCGAAAATATTTCTCTCCAGAGGGCTATCATGGCTATGAACCCGCCCTGCTCATTGCCCAATAGGCATCTGCCCCAAAACATGTTTCTTCGAGGGCAATCATGGCTATGATCCCGGGCTGCTCATTGCCCAATAGGCATCTGCTCCAAAACATTTCTCTCTGGAGGGCAATCATGGCTATGATCCTTGGCTACTCATTGCCCAACAAGCATCTGCCCCAAAGCATTTCTCTCCAGAGGGCAATCATGGCTATGCTCGTGGGCTGATTATTGCCCAATAGGCATCTGCCCCAAAACATTTCTCTCTAGAGGGCAATCATGGCTATGATCCTGGGCTGCTCATTGCACAATAGGCATTTGCCCAAAAACATTTCTCTCCGGAGGACAATCATGGCTATGATCCTTGGCTGCTGATTGCCCAATAAACATCTGCCCCAAAACATTTCTCTCCAGAGGGCAGTCAGAGCTATGATCCTGGGCTGCTCATTGCCCAACAGGCCTCTGCCCCAAAACATTTCTCTCCGGAGGGCAATCATCACTATGATCCTTGGCAACTCATTGCCCAAAAGGCATCTGCCCCAAAACATTTCTCTCCGGAGGGCAATCATGGCTATGATCCTTGGCTGCTAATTCCCAACGAGCATTTGCACCAAAACAGTTATCTCTGGAGGGCAATCATGGCTATGATCCTGGGCTGCTCATTGCCAAATAAGCATCTGTCCCAAAACATGTCTCTCCGGAGGGCATTCATGGCTATGATCCTTGGCTGCTTATTGCCCAACCAGCATCTGCCCCAAAACATTTCTCTCCGGGGGCAGTCAACAGGCTGCTGATTGCCCAATAGGCATCTGCCCCAAAACATTTCTCTCCGGAGGGCAATTGTGGCTATAATCCTGGGCTGCTGATTGCCCAATAGGCATCTGCCCCAAAACATTTCTCTCCGGAAGTCAATCATGGCTATGATCCTGGGCTGCTCATTTCCCAATAGGCATCTGCCCCAAAATATTTCTCTCCGGAGGGCAATCATGGTTATGATCCTTGAATGCTCATTGCCCAACAAGCATCTGCCCCAAAACATTTCTCTCCGGTGGGCAGTCAACAGGCTGCTGATTGCCCAATAGGCATCTGCCCCAAAACATTTCTCTCCGGAGGGCAATTGTGGCTATAATCCCGGGCTGCTGATTGCCCAATAGGCATCTGCCCCAAAACATTTCTCCCCGGAGGGCAATCATGGCTATGATCCCTCGTTGCTCATTACCCAATAGGCATCTTCCCAAAACATTTCTCTCCGCAGGGCAATCATGGCTATGATTCTGGGCTGCTGATTGCCCAATAGGCATCTGCCCCAAAACATTTCTCTCCGGAGGGCAATCATGGCTATGATCCTTTTCTGCTCATTGCCCAAGAAGAATCTGCCCCAAAACATTTCTCTCCGGAGGGCAGTCATGGCTATGATCCTTGGCTGCTCATTGCCCAACAGGCTGCTGATTGCCCAATAGGCATCTGCCCCAAAAGCATTTCTCTCCGTAGAGCAATCATGGCTATGAACCTTGGCTGCTCATTGCCCAACAAGCATCTGCCCCAGAACATTTCTCTCCGGAGGGCAATCATGGCTACGATCCCGGGCTGCTGATTGTCCAATAGGCATCTGCCCCAAAACATTTCTCTCGGAGGGCAATCATGGCTATGATCCTGGGCTGCTGATTGCCAAATAGGCATCTACCCCAAAACATATCTCTCTGGAGGGCAATCATGGCTATGATCCTGGGTTGCTCCTTGCCCAATAGGCATCTGCCCAAAAACATTTCTCTCCAGAGAGCAATCCTGGCTATGATCCTTGGCTACTCATTGCCCAACACGCATCTGCCCCAAAACATTTCTCTCCAGAGGGCAATCATGGCTATGATTGTGAGCTGATGATTGCCCAATAGGGATCTGCCCCAAAACATTTCTCTCTGGAGGGCAATCATGGCTATGATCCTTGGCTACTCATTGCCCAACAAGCATCTGCCCCAAAACATTTCTCTCCAGAGGGCAACCATGGCTATGATCGTGGGCTGATCGTTGCCCAATAGGCATCTGCCCCAAAACATTTATCTCCAGAGAGCAATCATGGCTATGATCCTTGGCTACTCATTGCCCAACAAGCATCTGCCCCAAAACAATTATCTCCAGAGGGCAATCATGGCTATGATCGTGGTCTGATCATTGGCCAATAGACATCTGCCCCAAAACATTTCCTCTGGAGGGCAATCATGGCTATGATCCTGGGCTGCTCATTGCCCAATAGGCATCTTCCCCAAAACATTTCCCTCTGGAGGGCAATCATGGCCATGATCCTTGGCTGCTCATTGCACAATAGGCATCTGCCCCAAAACATTTCTCTCCAGAGGGCAATCATGGCTATGATCCTTGGCTGATCATTGCCCAATAAGCATCTGCCCGAAAATATTTCCCTCCAGAGGGCTATCATGGCTATGAACCCGGCCTGCTCATTGCCCCATAGGCATCTGGCCCAAAACATGTTTCTTCGAGGGCAATCATGGCTATGAGTCCCGGGCTGCTCATTGCCCAATAGGCATCTGCTCCAAAACATTTCTCTCTGGAGGCCAATCATGGCTATGATCCTTGGCTACTCACTGCCCAACAAGCATCTGCCCCAAAGCATTTCTCTCCAGAGGGCAATCATGGCTATGATCGTGGGCTGATCATTGCCCAATAGGCATCTGCCCAAAAACATTTCTCTCCGGAGGACAATCATGGCTATGATCCTTGGCTGCTGCTTGCCCAATAAACATCTGCCCCAAAACATTTCTCTCCAGAGGGCAGTCAGAGCTATGATCCTGGGCTGCTCATTGCCCAACAGGCCTCTGCTCCAAAACATTTCTCTCCGGAGGGCAATCATCACTGTGATCCTTGGCAACTCATTGCCCAAAAGGCATCTGCCCCAAAACATTTCTCTCCAGAGGGCAATCATGGCTATGATCCTTGGCTGCTAATTCCCAACGAGCATTTGCACCAAAACAGTTATCTCTGGAGGGCAATAATGGCTATGATCCTGGGCTGCTCATGGCCCAATAGGCATCTGCCCCAAAACATTTCTCTCCGGAGGTCAATCATGGCTATGATCCTGGGCTGCTCATTGCCAAATAAGCATCTGTCCCAAAACATTTCTCTCCGGAGGGCATTCATGGCTATGATCCTTGGCTGCTTATTGCCCAACAAGCACCTGCCCCAAATCATTTTTCTCCGGGGGGCAGTCAACAGGCTGCTGGTTGCCCAATAGGCATCTGCCCCAAAACATTTCAATCTGGAGGGCAATTGTGGCTATAATCCCGGGCTGCTGATTGCCCAATAGGCATTTGCCCCAAAACATTTCTCTCCGGAGGTCAATCATGGCTATGATCCTGGGCTCCTCATTTCCCAATAGGCATCTGCCCCAAAATATTTCTCTCCAGAGTTCAATCATGGTTATGATCCTTGAATGCTCATTGCCCAACAAGCATCTGCCCCAAAACATTTCTCTCCGGTGGGCAGTCAACAGGCTGCAGATTGCCCAATAGGCATTTGCCCCAAAACATTTCTCTCCGGAGGGCAATCATGGCTATGATCCCTCGTTGCTCATTACCCAATAGGCATCTTCCCAATACATTTCTCTCCGCAGGGCAATCATGGCTATGAGTCCGGGCTGCTGATTGCCCAATAGGCATCTGCCCCAAAACATTTCTCTCCGGAGGGCAATCATGGCTATGATCCTTGGCTGCTCGTTGGCCAACAAGCATCTGCCCCAAAACATTTCTCGCCGGAGGGCAGTCATGGCTATGATCCTTGGCTGCTCATTGCCCAACAGTCTGCTGATTGCCCAATAGGCATCTGCCCCAAAAACATTTCTCTCCAGAGAGCAATCATGGCTGTAATCCTGGGCTGCTCATTGCCCAACAGACATCTGCCCCAAAACATTTCTCTCCGGAGGGCAATCATGGCTATGATCCTTGGCTACTCATTGCCCAATAAGCATCTGCCCAAAAACATTTCTTTCCAGAGGGCAATCATGGCTATGATCGTGGGCTGATGATTGCCCAATAGGCATCTGCCCCAAAACATTTCTCTCTGGAGGGCAATCATGGCTATGATCCTGGGCTGCTGATTGCCCAATAGGCATCTGCCCCAAAACATTTATCTCCAGAGAGCAATCATGGCTAAAATCCTGGGCTGCTCATTGCCCAACAGGCATCTGCCCCAAAACATTTCTCTCCGGAGGGCAATCATGGCTATGAACCTTGGCTGCTCATTGCCCAACAAGCATCTGCCCCAGAACATTTCTCTCTGGAGGGCAATCATGGCTACGATCCCGGGCTGCTGATTGTCCAACAGGCATCTGCCCCAAAACATTTCTCTCGGAGGGCAATCATGGCGATGATCGCTGGCAGCTCCTTGCGCAATAGGCATCGGCCCCAAAACATTTCTCTCCGGAAGGCAATCATGGCTATGATCCCTGGCTCCTCATTTCCCAATAGGCATCAGCCCCAAAACATTTCTCTCTGGGGTGCAATCATGGCTATGATCCCTGGCTGCTAATTTAGAATAGGCATCAGCCACACAACATTTCTCTCTGCAGGAAAATCATGGCTATGATCTATGGCTGATCATTTCCCAATAGGCATCTTCCCCGAAACATTTCTCTCCAGAGGCCAATCATGGCCAGGTTCCTGGGCTGCCCATTGCCCAACAAGCATCTGCCCCAAAACATTTCTCTCCGAAGGGCAAACATGGCTATGATCCTGGGCTGCTCATTGCCAAATAAGCATCTGTCCCAAAACAGTTCTCTCCGGAGGGCATTCATGGCTATGATCCTTGGCTGCTCATTGCCCAATAAGCATCTGCCCGAAAATATTTCTCTCCAGAGGGCTATCATGGCTATGAACCCAGCCTGCTCATTGCCCAATAGGCATCTGCCCCAAAACATTTCTCTCCGAAGGGCAATCATGGCTATGATCCTGGGCTGCTGATTGCCCAATAGGCATCTACCCCAAAACATTTCTCTCCGGAGGGCAATCATGGCTATGATCCTGGGCTGCTCATTTCCCAAAAGCTTCTGCCCCAAAACATTTCTCTCTGGAGGGCAATCATGGCCATGTTCCTGGGCTGTTGATTGCCCAATAGGCATCTGCCCCAAAACATTTCTCTCTGGAGGGCAATCATCGCTATGATCCTGGGCTGCTCATTGCCCAACAAGCAACTGCCCCAAAACATTTCTCTCCGAAGGGCAATCATGGCTATGATCCTGGGCTGCTGATTGCCCAATAAGCAACTGCCCCAAAACATTTCTCTCCGAAGGGCAATCATGGCTATGATCCTGGGCTGCTGATTGCCCAATCGGCATCTGCCCAAAAACATTTCTTTCCGAAGGGCAATCATGGCTATGATTCTGGGCTGCTCATTGCCCAATAAGCAACTGCCCCAAAACATTTCTCTCCGAAGGGCAATCATGTCTATGATCCTGGGCTGCTGATTGCCCAATCGGGATCTGCCCAAAAACATTTCTTTCCGAAGGGCAATCATGGCTATGATCCTGGATTGCTCCTTGCCCAATAGGCATCTGCCCCAAAACATTTCTCTCCAGAGAGCAATCATGGCCATGATCCTGGGCTGCTGATTGCCGAATCGACATCGACACCAAAACATATCTCTCTGGAGGGCAATCATGGCTATGATCCCAGGTTGCTCCTTGCCCAATAGGCATCTGCCCCAAAACATTTCTCTCCAGAGAGCAATCATGGCTATGATCCTTGGCTACTCATTGCCTAACAAGCATCTGCCCTAAAACATTTCTCTCCAGAGAGCAATCATGGCTATGATCCTTGGCTACTCATTGCCCAACAAGCATCTGCCCGAAAACATTTCTCTCCAGAAGGCAATCATGGCTATGATCGTGGGCTGATGATTGCCCATTAGGCATCTGCCCCAAAACATTTCTCTCCAGAGAGCAATCATGGCTATGATCCTTGGCTACTCATTGCCCAACAAGCATCTGCCCCAAAACATTTCTCTCCAGAGGGCAACCATGGCTATGATTGTGGGCTGATCATTGCCCAATAGGCATCTGCCCCAAAACATTTCTCTCTGGAGGGCAATCATGGCTATGATCCTGGGCTGCTGATTGCCCAATAGGCATCTGGGTACTCATTGCCCAATAATCAACTGCCGCAAAACATTTCTCTCAGGAGGGCAATCATGGCTATGATCCTGGACTGCTCTTTGCCCAATAGGCATCTGCCCCAAAACATTTATCTCCAGAGAGCAATCATGGCTATGATCCTTGGCTACTCATTGCCCAACAAGCATCTGCCCCAAAACATTTCTCTCCAGATGGCAACCATGGCTATGATTGTGGGCTGATCATTGCCTAACAGGCACCTGCCCCAAAACATTTCTCTCCAGAGGGCAATCACGGCTGTGATCCTGGGCTGCTGATTGCCCAATAGGCATCTGGGTACTCATTGCCCAATAATCAACTGTCGCAAAACATTTCTCTCAGGAGGGCAATCATGGCTATGATCCTGGACTGCTCTTTGCCCAATAGGCATCTGCCCCAAAACATTTCTCTCTGCAGGGCAATCATGGCTATGATCCTGGGCTGCTCATTTCCCAATAGGCATCTTCCCCGAAACATTTCTCTCCGGAGACCAATCATGGCTATGATTCCGGGCTGCTGATTGCCCAATTGGCATCTGCCCCAAAACATTTCTCTCCAGAGGGCAATCATGGCTATGATCCTGGGCTGCTCATTTCCCAAAAGCCTCTGCCCCAAAACATTTCTCTCCAGAGGGCAATCATGGCCATGTTCCAGGGCTGCTGATTGCCCAATAGGCATCTGCCCCAAATAATTTCTCTCTGGAGGGCAATCATCACTATGATCCTGGGCTGCTAATTGCCCAACAAGCATCTGCCCCAAAACATTTCTCTCTGGAGGGAAATGATGGCTATGATCCTGGGCTGCTGATTGCCCAATTGGCATCTGCCCCAAAACATTTCTCTCCAGAGGGCAATCATGGCTATGATCCTGGGCTGCTCATTTCCCAAAAGCGTCTGCCCCAAAACATTTCTCTCTGGAGGGCAATTATGGCTATGATCCCAGGCTGCTGATTGCCCAATAGACATATGCCCCAAAACATTTCCCTCTGGAGGGCAATCATGGCTATGATCCCGGTCTGCTGGTTGCCCAATAGGCATCTGCCCCAAAACATTTCTCTCAGGAGGGCAATCATGGCTATGATCCCTGGATTCTCCTTGCCCAATAGACATCTGCCTCAAAACATTTCTCTCCGGAGGGCAATCATGGCTATGATACCCTGGCTGCTCATTTCCCAACAGGCATTTTACCGAAAAAACATTTCTCTCCGGAGGGCAGTCATGGCTATGATTCCTGGCTGCTAATTTTCCAATAGGGATCTGCCACAAAATAATTCTCTCCGGAGGGCAATCAGGGCTATGATCCCTGGCTGCTGATTTCCCAATAGGCATCTTCCCCAAAACATTTCTCTCCAGAGGGCAATCATGGCTATGATTTCGGTCTGCTGATTGCCCAATAGGCATCTGCCCCAAAATATTTCTCTCGGAGGGCAATCATGGCTATGATCCTGGGCTGCTCATTTCCCAATAGGCATCTGCCCCAAAACATTTCTCTCCGGAGGGTAATCATGGTTATGATCCTTGAATGCTCATTGCCCAACAAGCATCTGCCCCAAAACATTTCTCTCCGGTGGGCAGTCAACAGACTGCTGATTGCCCAATAGGCATCTGCCCCAAAACATTTCTCCCTGGAGGGCAATCATGGCTATAATCCGGGGCTGCTGATTGCCCAATAGGCATCTTCCCAAAACATTTCTCTCCGCAGGGCAATCATGGCTATGATTCTGGGCTGTTGATTGCCCAATAGGCATCTGCCCCAAAACATTTCTCTCCGGAGGGCAATCATGGCTATGATCGTTGGCTGCTCGTTGCCCAACAAGCATCTGCCCCAAAATATTTCTCTCCGGAGGGCAGTCATGGCTATGATCCTTGGCCGTTCATTGCCCAACAGGCTGCTGATTGCCCAATAGGCATCTGCCCCAAAACATTTCTCTCCAGAGGGCAATCATGTCTATGATCCCGGGCTGCTCATTGCCCAATAGGCATCTGCCCCAAAACATGTCTCTCCAGAGGGCAATCATGGCTATGATCCCAGGATGCTCATTGCCCAATAGGCATCTGCCCCAAAACATTTCTCTCTGGAGGGCAATCATGGCTATGATCCTTGGCTTCTCGTTGCCCAACAAGCATCTGCCCCAAAGCATTTCTCTCCAGAGGGCAATCATGGCTATGATCGTGGGCTGATCATTGCCCAATAGGCATTTGCCCCAAAGCATTTCCCTGGGGAGGGCAATCATGACTATGATCCTGGGCTGCTCATTGCCCAATAGGCATCTGCCCCAAAACATTTCACTCTGAAGGGCAATCATGGCCATGATCCTTGGCTGCTCATTGCACAATAGGCATCTGCCCCAAAACGTTTCTCTCTGGAGGGCAATCATGGCTATGATCCGTGGCTTCTCATTGCCCAACAAGCATCTGCCCCAAAACATTTCTCTCCAGAGGGCAATCATGGCTATGATCGTGGGCTGATCATTGCCCAATAGGCATTTGCCCCAAAGCATTTCCCTGGGGAGGGCAATCATGACTATGATCCTGGGCTGCTCATTGCCCAATAGGCATCTGCCCCAAAACATTTCACTCTGGAGGGCAATCATCGCCATGATCCTTGGCTGCTCATTGCACAATAGGCATATGACCCAAAACGTTTCTCTCTGGAGAGCAATCATGGCTATGATCCCGGGCTGCTCATTGCCCAATAGGCTGCTGATTGCCCAATAGGCATCTGCCCCAAAACATTTCTCTCCGGAGGGCAATCATGGCTATGATCCTTGGCTGCTCATTGCCCAACAGGCTGCTGATTGCCCAATAGGCATCTGCCCCAAAACATTTCTCTCCGGAGGGCAATCATGGTTATGATCCTTGAATGCTTGTTGCCCAATAAGCATCTGCCCCAAAACATTTCTCTCCGGAGGGCAGTCATGACTATGATCCTTGGCTGCTCATTGCCCAACAGGCTGCTGATTGCCCAATAGGCATCTGCCCCAAAACATTTCTCTCCAGAGGGAAATCAAATCTATGATCCCGGGCTGCTCATTGCCCAATAGGCATCTGCCCCAAAACATGTCTCTCCAGAGGGCAATCATGGCTATGATCCCAGGATGCTCATTGCCCAATAGGCATCTGCCCCAAAACATGTCTCTCCAGAGGGCAATCATGGCTATGATCCCAGGATGCTCATTGCCCGATAGGCATCTGCCCCAAAACATTTCTCTCTGGAGGGCAATCGTGGCTATGATCCTTGGCTACTCATTGCCCAACAAGCATCTGCCCCAAAACATTTCTCTCCAGAGGGCAATCATGGCTATGATCGTGGGCTGATCATTGCCCAATAGGCATCTGCCCCAAAGCATTTCTCTCTGGAAGGCAATCATGGCTATGATCGTGGGCTGATCATTGCCCAATAGGCATCTGCCCCAAAGCATTTCCCTCTGGAGGGCAATCATGACTATGATCCTGGGCTGCTCATTGCCCAATAGGCATCTGCCCCAAAACATTTCACTCTGGAGGGCAATCATGGCCATGATCCTTGGCTGCTCATTGCACAATAGGCATCTGCCCCAAAACGTTTCTCTCTTGAGGGCAATCATGGCTATGATCCCGGGCTGCTCATTGCCCAATAGGCATCAGCCCAAAAACATTTCTCTCCGGAGGGCAATCATGGCCGTGATCCTTGGCTGCTGATTGCACAATAAACATCTGCCCCAAAACATTTCTCTCCAGAGGGCAATCAGAGCTATGATCCTGGGCTGCTCATTTCCCATCAGGCATCTGCCCCAAAACATTTCTCTCCGGAGGGCAATCATCACTATGATCCTTGGCTACTCATTGCCCAACAGGCATCTGCCTCAAAACATTTCTCTCAGGAGGGCAATCATGGCTATGATCCTTGGCTGCTCATTGCCCAACAAGCATCTGCCCCAAAGCATTTCTCCCCGGAGGATTATCATGGCTATGATCCTGGCCTGCTCATTGCCCAACAAGCATCTGCCCCAAACCATTTCTGTCCTGGGGGGCAGTCAACAGGCTGCTGATTGCCCAATAGGCATCTGCCCCAAAACATTTCTCTCCGGAGGACAATCATGGCTATGATCCCTGGATGCTCCTTGCCCAATAGACATCTACCTCAAAACATTTCTCTCCGGAGAGCAATCATGGCTATGATCCCCGGCTGCTAATTTTCCAGTAGGGATCTGCCACAAAATAATTCTCTCCGGAGGGCAATCAGGGCTATGATCCCTGGCTGGTGATTTCCCAATAGGCATGTTCCCCAAAACATTTCTCTCCGGAGGGCAATCATGGCTATGATTTCGGTCTGCTGATTGCCCAATAGGCATCTGCCCCAAAACATTTCTCTCGGAGGGCAATCATGGCTATTATTCTGGGCTGCTCATTTCCCAATAGGCATCTGCCCCAAAACATTTCTCTCCGGAGGGCAATTATGGTTATGATCCTTGGCTGCTGATTGCCCAATAGGCATCTGCCCCAAAACATTTCTCTCCTGAGGATAATCATGGCTATGAACCTTGGCTGCTCATTGCCCAACAAGCATCTGCCCCAGAACATTTCTCTCCGGAGGGCAATCATGGCTACGATCCCGGGCTGCTGATTGGCCAATAGGCATCTGCCCCAAAACATTTCTCTCGGATGGCAATCATGGCTATGATCGCTGGCAGCTCCTTGCACAATAGTCATCTGCCCCAAAACATTTCTTTCCGGAAGGCAATCATGGCTATGATCCCTGGCTGCTCATTTCGAATAGGCATCTGCCCCAAAACATTTCTCTCCGAAAGGCAATCATGGCTATGATCCCTGGCTCCTCATTTCCCAATAGGCATCCGCCCCAAAACCTTTCTCTCCGAGACCAATCATGGCTATGATCCTGGGCTGCTCATTTCCCAAAAGCGTCTGCCCCAAAACATTTCTCTGCAGAGGGCAATCATGGCTATGATACTTGGCTGCTCCTTGCCCAATAGGCATGGGCCCCAAACCATGCCTCCCCCAAGGGCAATCATTTTATGATCCTGGGCCGCTCATTGCCCAATAGGCATCTGCCCCCAAAAATGTCTCTCCGGAGGGCAATCATGGCTATAATCTTTGGCTGCTGACTGCCCAATATGCATCTGCCCCAAAACATGTCTCTCCAGAGGGCAATCATGGCTATGATCCTGGGCTGCTGATTGTCCAATAGGCATCTGCCCCAAAATATTTCTATCGGGAGGGCAATCATGGCTAAGATCCTGGGCTGCTCATGGCCCAATAGGCATCTGCCCCAAAACATTTCTCTCAGGAGGGCAATCATGGCCATGATCTTGGGCTGCTGACTGTCCAATAGGCATCTGCCCCAAAATATTTCTCTCTGGAGGGCAATCATGGCTATGATCCTGGGCTGCTCATTGCCCAATAGGCTTCTACCCCAAAACATTTCTCTACGGAGGGCAATCATGGCTATGATTCTGGGCTGCTCTTTGCCCAATAGGCATTTACCCCAAAACATTTCTTTCCGTAGGGCAATCATGGCTATGATCCTTGGCTGCTCATTGCCCAATAGGCATCTGCCCGAAAACATTTCTCTCCAGAGGGCAATCATGGCTCTGATCCTGGGCTGCTGACTGCCCAATAGGCATCTGCCCCAAAACATTTCTCTCTGGAGGGCAATCATGGCTATGATTCCGGGCTGCTCATTGCCCAACAGGCATATGCCCCAAAACGTATCTGTCTTCAGTTGTTCTGAGGAGAGAGCCAACTTGGCCAATCTTAGCCGTCTCTTAAATTCTGTTCGAGGGCACTGGGTGAGGAGATGTCTTGCAGTGTCTTGTCATCTGCCGTTATTCATAGGTGCTGGCAAGTTTGCTGCTCCAAACGGATCTTTAAACGTGATCCCATCACCGCTACGCACAGGAGTCGATTAAACCCCACTAGCATCAATTCCCTTCTGATCCTCTGGGCTCGGGAATTTCAATAAGTAATGCTCCATCTTACTCAGGGTCTATGGTCTATCGATTAGGTCCTGCGTGAGTTTGTAGCTCTTCTCGTCTTCCCGATTTCCAGAAAAATCCCACGCTTTGGCCTTCAACCCCAGTTGCTTACATAGAGTTGTAACATCTTCCTCCCATTTAGGAGTCCAATTGATGGCCTTGAAAAATACTGTGCATTTAACATGAAATTCTTTTAGCTGCCCAGTTTCCTTTCTATCTAGTTCTTTGCTAACAGTTCGTAATTTGGGATCTCACGCTCCTTCCTAATTTGTATATCTAAGCCGGCGCTTTTTATCAGCCAAATAGTATGCAATGATGTAAGCCCCAGTTCCAGCTGCAGTGCACTCACAGGCACGCTGGTTTGTGCTTTCAATATTCTCCCCAATGTGGACCTCTCAAACAACGCCAACCAAAGGGGATCAAGATAATGATACCCTGCCAGTCCATATAGGACCGTTGGCACAATAGCTTGCTTATAAACCAGCACCAACCCAACATATGTGTGCCTCAGCTCATTGCAGCGGTCCGGCGGTTCTGAGTACTAGCACGCTACTTGCCAAGGGGCAACCCCTATCCAAGCCAAGGACACTTTCATGGTGGGATTATCCGGTGGAGCGACTTCCTAAGAGTTCATTTTCATTGCAGGAGGTTCACGAATGATTGTATATACCGCGTCCCATTTTCAGCCCTGACCTGACAGCCCGCCACATGCCATGTAAAACCGCTGCGGCGGACCATGCCACGGGGGCATCCACTTCATGGCAGTGGATTCTCCTCATAGATGAGACACACATGGTTGTTACCACCTGCCATGTGCATTCATGGGGTTATAGCTGAGTTCTTATCACTTTGAAGTTGAACTGAGGAACGACATGCTTCTCTCTACAGCAATAAACATTGTATTTCCAAATCTTCAGTCTGGTCGTTAGGAGGTGTGAAGCTGTCAGTTTCCACCAAAAGATTATGGGAAGTGTCTTGCTTGCACAAAATGTGGTTGTTCCTAGAGATGTAGGAACTCCCGTCCCCTGCACACTATCTAGTATCTGTGGAGCAGATCAGTAATTCAGTGTTATTTATATATAATTTCACATTAACAATTTGATGCATAAAATGCAGTCCATAGTTCAGTTGGTGGGGCAGTAGGAGTAAATACCCAGCTCACAAGATTTCATGTAAAAAACAATTCATAAATGTAATTATACAGTGTTTTTAGGCCCCACGCGTTTCGAGTATAAACTCTTCTTCAGGGGCAGAATGTGCACCCAGCAAGCAGTAATCACTCAACAATGCAGACTTCAGCCCCTACTAAGATTCTAAGCATGTACCTGCAGATTGCAAGCACCCCCACACACCTCAGCAGAGTTCTGAGGAGCACCTATAGTTTGCAGAATAATGGAACCTACTCCATGGGGGCCAATCTGCTTTGAGAGCCAGGAGAAGCGCCAGCATAGAAATGCAAACCATGTTGGAAGTCCTCGTCAGGACAATGTGTGCTAGTTATCTGGCAGCAGTTTTCCCCTTCGACATCTGGCACGGGGGCGATGTTGGTCCTCTGAAAGGCTGGACTTTACTTTAATGTAAACACAGTTTTTATCAATACAACACATTTCCTTGAAGCCTCACTCTAAAAAGTCTTTCGATTTAACAGTTTGCTAATCTGAATGCCTCGGATGTCGCTCACACTTGTTGAGGATCTCCCCCATTATTTGGAGTTGCAAGATAACACTTCCCCCCAAGAGACATCCCTGAATCTCCACCACTATCTATAACTGTAGGCAATGGTAGAGTTTCTGTTGCCCCCTTACCTCAGGTTTAAGGGTTTCAAACAGCCTTCTTCGATGAGCCTCTAGGTCTGTTATGATTTCTTCTTGGTTCCAGAGGTGAGGGATCCCTGGACTCTTTCTTTCCCCTGATGTGGATGATTCGATGTCCCCCGTAACCTCCTTCATTTAGGGTTGCGAAACCTGACCCTCTCACCACATAACTGCCCCTGAACTGGTCCTGTTCTCCTACCGACTGCTTACTCAATCCTTCTCCCTCTCGGGGCTTGACGCCTTCCGCTGAGGTCTCACACTCAACCACTGCCTTGGCACAAGATTCCCCTCTCAAACCTCCTGATCTGACTGGCTAGGCTCTCAAACCTCCTGATCTGACTGGCTAGGCTCTCAAACCTCCTGATCTGACTGGCTAGGCTCTCAAACGTCCCTAATCTGACTGGCTAGTCTCTCAACCTCCTAATCTGACTGGCTAGTCTCTCAAACCTCCTAATCTGACTAGCTAGGCCCTCAAACCTCCGAATCAGACTGCTAGGCTCGCAAACCTCCTAATCTGATTGACTAGGCTCTCAAACCTCCCTAATCTGACTGGCTAGGCTCTCAAACCTCCTAATCTGACTGGCTAGGCTCTCAAACCTCCTAATCTGACTGGCTAGGCTCTCAAACCTCCTGATCTGACTGGCTAGGCTCTCAAACCTCCCTAATCTGACTGGCTAGTCTCTCAACCTCCTAATCTGACTGGCTAGTCTCTCAAACCTCCTAATCTGACTAGCTAGGCCCTCAAACCTCCGAATCTGACTGCTAGGCTCGCAAACCTCCTAATCTGATTGACTAGGCTCTCAAACCTCCCTAATCTGACTGGCTAGGCTCTCAAACCTCCTAATCTGACTGCTAGGCTCTCAAACCTCCTAATCTGACTGGCTAGGCTCTCAAACCTCCTAATCTGACTGGCTAGGCTCTCAGACCCCCTAATCTGACTGGCTAGGCTCTCAAATCTCCTAATCTGACTGGCTAGGCTCTCAAACCTCCCTAATCTGACTGGCTAGGCTCTCAAACCTCCTAATCTGATTGGCTAGTCTCTCAAACTTGCTAAAATGACTGGCTAGGCTCTCTTTCTCTTGTGTCCGTTTATTGCGTCCTCCTGAGGTTTCTCTTCCAAATCCTTTCAAACGTGTGCAGGGTCTTTCTCCACCTCGTCCTAATGTTTCCTGTGACCTCCTCCTGGTGTTCCTCTAGCACCTCCTCTGGGTCTCTCTCCATCTCGTTCGTCCTAATGTTTCCTGTCACCTCTTCCTGGTGTTCCTCTAGCACCTCCACTGGGTCTCTCGCCGCCTCGTCCTAATGTTTCCTGTCACCTCCTCCTGGTGTTCCACTAGCAACTCCACTGGGTCTCTCTCCACCATGTCCTAATGTTTCCTGTCACCTCCTCCTGGTGTTCTTTTAGCACCTCCATTGGGTCTCTCTCGGCCTCGTCCTAATGTTTCCTGTCACCTTCTCCTGGTGTTCCTCTAGCACCTCCACTGGGTCTATTTCGACCTCATCCTAATGTTTCCTGTCACCTTCTCCTGGTATTCCTCTAGCACCTCCACTGGGTCTCTCTCGACCTCGTCCTAATGTTTCCTGTCACCTTCTCCTGGTGTTCCTCTAGCACCTCCACTGGGTCTCTCTCGACCTCGTCCTAATGTTTCCTATCACCTCCTCCTGGTGTTCTTTTAGCACCTCCATTGGGTCTCTCTCGGCCTCGTCCTAATGTTTCCTGTCCCCTTCTCCTGGTGTTCCTCTAGCACCTCCACTGGGTCTATTTTGACCTCATCCTAATGTTTCCTGTCACCTTCTCCTGGTGTTCCTCTAGCACCTCCACTGGGTCTCTCTCGACCTCATCCTAATGTTTCCTGTCACCTTCTCCTGGTGTTCCTCTAGCACCTCCACTGGGTCTCTCGCCACCTCTTCCTAATGTTTCCTATCAACTCCTCCTGGTGTTCCTCTAGCACCTCCACTGGGTCTCCCGTCACCTCGTCCTTATGTTTCCTATCACCTCTTCCTGGTGTTCGTCTAGCACCTCTACTCGGTCTCTCTCCGCCTCTTCCTAATATTTCCTGTCACCTTCTGTTAGGCAAAATCCTGTGCAGTTCCCTTAGGGAGCACTACACAAGATTAGGACTACAGGTGAGAGCAATAAATCCCCTTTGGTATCAGTCTGTACCACAAAGATTTAGTTGGTAGCTGTGGCTGAGCAGTCAGACTTATCTCAAGAGGGAGATGAGCAGTATTCAGGGTTTACACAATAGGTCTACTGTACTATGGTACAAGGAAACACTGACCAAAGCTTTGTATTAAAAAGTAGTTATATATTTATTTTATACACTTCTAAGAAAACACATGTATCACAGTCATCAAGCAAGTTAAATTAAGTCAAGGAAAAATATACACACTCACAAGTTAAATTGTAGACCAAGTGAACCAGAGTGAAAACTGAACAAAACGGCACAGTGTAAACTACACACAAGTGATCCTCTACCAATTTCTCACAAGGGAGGGAATGCACAAGTTATATAGAAATTGCTTCTTACATACCCTAGCAACATTTCCCATGAGTTTGTGAACCAGATTAGATCAGACAGTGCATCAGTATAGCATATACCTAAATGAAAACTGAACAAAATGGCATTTCACAAGTTTTAGCAATGGGAAGAAAAGAGTAGTTATAAGAAAGGGTTGCACCAACACAGTTCGAATGGAGAATCAATCTCGAAAAGGCAGATCTAACAAATGTAGCCAGAGTCAGTAGGCCTGTGCCAGAGTCAGTGGTACAGGGCAAGGGCCCAGGAGCAAAATGTTCTTGTAGCTGCAGTCAAGTCTTTGGTTAACGATTTTGAAAAGGTGGATGCAGAGGGTGAAAGACAATGTTAAGAGAGAAGGGCGGCCAACCCAACCGGTAGGTAAAGGATTTAAAACACCTTTAGTGCTACTACGAAGAAAGGGCGGCCTGGCGGAACAATGTACCTTAAAATGAAGAAGTGGCTCCTGCGGTGGCGGTTGTTCCTGGTAGTTACTGCAGTTCGGGTGATCCAGCAGAGGAAGAGACGCTCTCTTCGTGGAGGAAGGTTCGAGTTACTGCACTACCCAGGGATGAAACCAGCCGCAGTGCTGCCAGACGAATAAAAGGTACGCTCCTTTAAATCGCAGTCCGTGTTGACTGGTGTCTGGCTATTCGGCCTCAGAGTACAGGGTACTGGTGATTCGACCAAGGCAGGTCTGGGAAGGCAATTGGCAAACTGGTTGGCCCCACCAGCTCAAGGGAAGAAGGCTCTTGCAGATGAAGATCTTCTCTCTTCGTGTGGAGAAAAGTGGTGAGACGCTGCAGCAGGGCTTCACCGGGGGTTCAGTCATTACAGGTGTATTTGGCTTCTCTCCTCTTCGGCTTCTTAGTTCCAGTGGCGACGTCTTACTCTTCCAGTCCTCAGGACCCTGCTTTTATGCAAAAAGATCTCCATTCATACAGCCTAGCTGTCACTCACTCAGTGGAGTGGTCATCTTGGTGGGAGACCCCCCAGCCTATCAGGATAGAGTGCGACATGGGTTGCTGAGGCAACCCTGTCCAGGGGTCCTACTCCCCCTCCCACACAATGGACCCACCCCAGACTCAGTGGCGCCGAAAGGAGGGCTTCTTGGTGGAAGCCCGCCAAACGGACGAACAAAGGTTCCCCAACCTGGGTTAGGAGTTTAGAGAAAGTCACGAGAAAGAAGTTCTATTAAAGTTCTGGCAAATAAAACCTACCGGAGCAAAGTTAATATTAAAATGCATCGGCGGCATGTTAGAGGCTGTCAGAAAAAGTGGCAGCCTCGAACAATGGGAAAATCCCATAGGGAATTATTTGTGGTCGGATATTTATGGTAGTAACTACTGCCACCAGCCAGAAACTTTTGAGAGAGGGACTGTAGGGTACCCTCTCGAAAATGAACATAGGGGAAAAACTATTAACCCCTTCCAGTACCTCCATAGTAAGATGGGTTGTACTGGTTTAGTTCATAGGATTTGACTAGTAAAGTCAATGGGGACTTTACATGCCCTGGGAGACAGTAGTCAGTCCCAGGGTATGGAGTCTACGTTTGGGGGTCGGTATGACACCCCTGTGTCACTGCACTGAGGTTGCTGTGTAACATATGTGAATAAAAATGGTTCATATGGGGTTGAGAAAGATCCCATAGGCATTAAACACAAAAATAGCCTAGAACACACATAGCAAAAATGCCTAAGAGTGGGAAAAAGAGTCTCACTCTTAGCAGGTAAAAAGATACAAACCCTTCAAATCCAGCAAAGCTGCTGGGGGACTCTATAGGTACGGGAAATTAGCCATAGAATGAGAATTCTCCCTAACACCTTCTCCTGGTGTTCCTCTAGCACCTCCACTCAGTCTGTCACTGCCTCATCCTAATGTTTCCTGTCACCTCTTCCTGGTATTTCTCTAACACCTCCACTGGGTCTCTCGCCGCCTCGTCCTAATGTTTCCTGTCACCTCCTCCTGGTGTTCCACTAGCAACTCCACTGAGTCTCTCTCCACCATGTCCTAATGTTTCCTGTCACCTCCTCCTGGTGTTCTTTTAGCACCTCCATTGGGTCTCTATCGGCCTCGTCCTAAGGTTTCCTGTCACCTTCCCCTAGTGTTCCTCTAGCATCTCCACTGGGTCTATTTCAACCTCATCCTAATGTTTCCTGTCACCTTCTCCTGGTGTTCCTCTAGCACCTCCACTGGGTGTCTCTCGACCTCGTCCTAATGTTTCCTGTCACCTTCTTCTGGTGTTCCTCTAGCACCTCCACTGGGTCTCTCGCCACCTCGTCCTAATGTTGCCTATCCGCTCCTCCTGGTGTTCCTATAGCACCTCCACTGGGTCTCTCTCCAACTCATCCTAATGTTTCCTGTCACCTCCTCCTGGTGTTCCTCTAGCACCTCCACAGGGTGTCTTTCTGCCTCATCCTAATGTTTCCTGTCACCTCCTCCTGGTGTCCCTCTAGCACCTCTACTGGGTCTCTCACCACCTCTTCCTAATGTTTCCTATCACCTCCTCCGGGTGTTCCTCTAGCACCTCCACTGGGTCTCCCGCCACCTCGTCCTTATGTTTCCTATCACCTCTTCCTGGTGTTCGTCTAGCACCTCTACTCGGTCTCTCTCCGCCTCTTCCTAATATTTCCTGTCACCTTCTGTTAGGCAGAATCCTGTGCAGTTCCCTTAGGGAGCACTACACAAGATTAGGGCTACAGGTGAGAGCAATAAATCCCCTTTGGTATCAGTCTGTACCACAAGGATTTAGTTGGTAGCTGTGGCTGAGCAGTCAGACTTATCTCAAGAGGGAGATGAGCAGTATTCAGGGTTTACACAATAGGTCTACTGTACTATGGTACAAGGAAACACAGACCAAAGCTTTGTATTAAAAATTAGTTATATATTTATTTTATACACTTCTAAGAAAACACATTTATCACAGTCATCAAGCAAGTTAAATTAAGTCAAGGAAAAATGTACACACTCACAAGTTAAATTGTAGACCAAGTGAACCAGAGTGAAAACTGAGCAAAACGGCACAGTGTAAACTACACACAAGGGATCCTCTACCAATTTCTCACAAGGGAGGGAAAGCACAAGTTACATAGAAATAGCTTCTTACACACCCTAGCAACACTTCCTATGAGTTTGTGAACCAGATTAAATCAGACAGTGCATTAGTATAGCATATACCTAAATGAAAACTGAACAAAATGGCATTTGACAAGTTTTAGCAACGGGAAGAAAAGAGCAGTTATAAGAAAGGGTTGCACCAACACAGTTCGAATGGAGAATCAATCTCGAAAAGGCAGATCTAACAAATGTAGCCAGAGTCAGTAGGCCTGTGCCAGAGTCAGTGGTACAGGGCAAGGGCCCAGGAGCAAAATGTTCTTGTAGCTGCAGTCAAGTCTTTGGTTAACGATTTTGAAAAGGTGAATGCAGAGGGCGAAAGACAATGTTAAGAGAGAAGGGCGGCCAACCCAACAGGTAGGTAAAGGATTCAAAACACCTTTAGTGCTACCACGAAGAAAGGGTGGCCTGGCGGAACAATGTACCTTAAAATGAAGAGGTGGCTCCTGCGGTGGCGGTTGTTCCTGGTAGTTACTGCAGTTCGGGTGATCCAGCAGAGGAAGAGACGCTCTCATCGTGGAGGAAGGTTCGAGTTACTGCACTACCCAGGGATGAAACCAGCCGCAGTGCTGCCCGACGAATAAAAGGTACGCTCCTTTAAATCACGGTCCAGGTGGACTGGTGCCTGGCTATCCGGCCTCCGAGTACAGGGCACTGGTGATTCGACCAAGGCAGGTCCGGGAAGGCGATTGGTAAACTGGTTGGCCCCACCAGCTCAAGGGAAGAAGGCTCTTGCAGATGAAGATCTTCTCTCGTCGTGTGGAGAAACGTGGTGAGACGCTGCAGCAGGGCTTCACCGGGGGTTCAGTCATTGCAGATGTCTTTGGCTTCTCTCCTCTTCGGCTTCTTAGTTCCAGTGGCGACGTCTTACTCTTCCAGTCCTCAGGACCCTGCTTTTATGCAAAAAGATCTCCTTTCATACAGCCTAGCTGTCACTCACACAGTGGAGTGGTCATCTTGGTGGGAGACCCTCCAGTCTATCAGGATAGAGTGCGACATGGGTTGCTGAGGCAACCCTGTCCAGGGGTCAAACTCCCCCTCCCACACAATGGACCCACCCCAGACTCAGTGGCGCCGCAAAGGAGGGCTTCTTGGTGGAAGGCCGCCAAACGGACGAAGAAAGGATCCCCAACCTGGGTTAGGAGTTTAGAGAAAGTCACGAGAAAGAAGTTATATTAAAGTTCTGGCAAATAAAACCTACCGGAGCAAAGTATAATATTAAAATGTACCGGCGGCATGTTAGAGGCTGTCAGAAAAAGTGGTAGCCTCGAACAATGGGAAAATCCCATAGGGAATTATTTGCAGTCGAATATTTATGGTAGTAACTACTGCCACCAGCCAGAAACCTTTGAGAGAGGGACTGTAGGGTACCCTCTCGAAAATGAACATAGGAGAAAAACTATTAACCCCTTCCAGTACCTCCATAGTAAGATGGGTTGTACTGGTTTAGTTCATAGGATTTGACTAGTAAAGTCAGTGGGGACTTTACATGCCATGGGAGACAGTAGTCAGTCCCAGGGTATGGAGTCTACGTTTGGGGGTCGGTATGACACCCCTGTGTCACTGCACTGAGGGTGCTGTGTAACACATGTGAATAAAAATGGTTCCTATGGGGTTGAGAAAGATCCCATAGGCATTAAACACAAAAATAGCCTAGAACACACATAGCAAAAATGCCTAAGAGTGGGAAAAAGAGTCTCACTCTTAGCAGGTAAAAAGAAACAAGCCTTTCAAATCCAGCAAAGCTGCTGGGGGACTCTATAGGTACGGGAAATTAGCCATAGAACGAGAATTCTCCCTAACACCTTCTCCTGGTGTTCCTCTAGCACCTCCACTCAGTCTGTCACTGCCTCATCCTAATGTTTCCTGTCACGTCCTCCTGGTGTTCTTCTAGCATCTCCACTGGGTATTACTCCGCCTTTTCCTAATGTTTCCTGTCACCTCCTCCTGGTGTTCCTCTAGCCCCTCCACTGGGTCTCTCTCCACCTCTTCCTAATATTTCCTGCCACCTCCTCCTGGTGTTCCTCTAGCACCTCCACTGGGTCTCTCTCCGTTTTGTCCTAATGTTTCCTGTCACCTCCTCCTGGTGTTCCTCTAGCACCTCCACTTGGTCTCTCGCCACCTATTCCTAATGTTTCCTACCACCTCCTCCTGGTGTTCCTCTATCACCTCCCCAGTTTCTCTCGCCACCTCGTCCTTATGTTTCCTATAGCCTCTTCGTGGTGTTCCTCTAGCACCTCCACTGGGTCTCTCTCTGCCTCTTCCTAATGTTTCCTGTCACCTCCTCCTGGTGTTCCTCTAGCACCTCCACTGGGTCTCTCTCCGCCTCATCATAATCCTTCCTGTCACCTCCACCTAGTGTTCCTCTAGCACCTCCACTGGGTCTCTCTCCGCTTTGTCCTAATGTTTCCTATCACCTCCTCCTGGTGCTCCTCTAGCACCTCCACTTGGTCTCTCGCCACCTCGTCCTAATGTTTCCTATCACCTCCTCCTGGTGTTCCTCTAGCACCTCCCCAGTTTCTCTCACCACTTCGTCCTTATGTTTCTTATAGCCTCTTCCTGGTGTTCCTCTAGCACCTCCACTGGGTCTCTCTCCCTGTTCCTAAAGGTTCCTGTCACCTCCTCCTGGTGTTCCTTTAGCCCACCCAATGGGTCTCTCTCAGCCTCGTCTTAATGTTTCCTGTCGCCTCCTCCTGGTGTTCCTCTAACACCTCCACTGGGTCTCTCTCCACCTCGTCCTAATGTTTCCTAATACCTCCTCCTGGTGTTCCTCTAGCACCTCCACTGGGTCTCTCTCCACCTGGTCCTAATCTTCCCAGTCACCTCCTCCTGGTGTTCCTCTAGCACATCCACTTGGTCTCTCCCCGCCTCCTCCTAATGTTTCCTGTCACCTCCTCCTGGTGTTCCTCTAGCACCTCCACTGGGTCTCTCTCCACCTCGTCCTAATGTTTCCTGTCACCTCCTCCTGGTGTTCCTCTAGCACCTCCACTGGGTCCCTCTCCACCTGGTCCTAATCTTCCCAGTCACCTCCTCCTGGTGTTCCTCTAGCACCTCCACTTGGTCTCTCCCCACCTCCTCCTAATGTTTCCTGTCACCTCCTCCTGGTGTTCCTCTAGCACCTCCACTGGGTCTCTCTCTGCCTCGTCCTAATGTTCCTTGTCACCTCCTCCTGGTGTTCCTCTAGCACCTCCACTGGGTCTCTCTCCACCTCTTCCTTAATATTTCCTGTCACAACCTCCTGGTGTTCCTCTAGCACCTCCACTGTGTCTCTCTCGGCATCGTCCTTATGTTTCCTGTCACCTCCTCCTGGTGTTCCTCTAGCACCTCCACAGGGTGTCTCTCCACCTCGTCCTAATGTTTCCTGTCACCTCCTCCTGGTGTTTCTCCAGCACCTCCTCTGGGTCTCTCGCCGACTCTTCCTAATGATTTCTGTCACCTCCTCCTGGTGTACCTCTGGCACCTCCACTGGGTCTCTCTCCGCCTCTTCCTAATGTTTCCTGTCACCTCCTCCTGGTGTTTCTCTAGCACCTCCACTGGGTCCCTCGCTGCCTCTTCCTAATGTTTCCTGTCACCTCCTCCTGGTGTTCCACTAGCAACTCCACTGGGTCTCTCTCCACCATGTCCTAATGTTTCCTGTCACCTCCTCCTGGTGTTCTTTTAGCACCTCCATTGGGTCTCTCTCGGCCTCGTCCTAATGTTTCCTGTCACCTTCTCCTGGTGTTCCTCTAGCACCTCCACTGGGTCTCTTTCGACCTCATCCTAATGTTTCCTGCCACCTTCTCCTGATGTTCCTCTAGCACCTCCACTGGGTCTCTCTTGACCTCGTCCTAATGTTTCCTGTCACCTCCTCCTGGTGTTTCTCTAGCACCTCCACTGGGTCCCTCGCTGCCTCTTCCTAATGTTTCCTGTCACCTCCTCCTGGTGTTCCACTAGAAACTCCACTGGGTCTCTCTCCACCATGTCCTAATGTTTCCTGTCACCTCCTCCTGGTGTTCTTTTAGCACCTCCATTGGGTCTCTCTCGGCCTCGTCCTAATGTTTCCTGTCACCTCCTCCTGGTGTACCTCTGGCACCTCCACTGGGTCTCTCTCCGCCTCTTCCTAATGTTTCCTGTCACCTCCACCGAGTGTTCCTCTAGCACCTCCACTGGGTCTCTCTCCGCTTTGTCCTAATGTTTCCTATCACCTCCTCCTGGTGCTCCTCTAGCACCTCAACTTGGTCTCTCGCCACCTCGTCCTAATGTTTCCTATCACCTCCTCCTGGTGTTCCTCTAGCACCTCCCCAGTTTCTCTCACCACTTCGTCCTTACGTTTCCTATAGCCTCTTCCTGGTGTTCCTCTAGCACCTCCACTGGGTCTCTCTCTGCCTGTTCCTAAAGTTTCCTGTCACCTCCTCCTGGTGTTCCTTTAGCCCACCCAATGGGTCTCTCTCAGCCTCGTCTTAATGTTCCTGTCGCCTCCTCCTGGTGTTCCTCTAGCACCTCCACTGGGTCTCTCTCCACCTCGTCCTAATGTTTCCTATTACCTCCTCCTGGTGTTCCTCTAGCACCTCCACTGGGTCTCTCTCCACCTGTCCTAATCTTCCCAGTCACCTCCTCCTGGTGTTCCTCTAGCACCTCCACTTGGTCTCTCCCCGCCTCCTCCTAATGTTTCCTGTCACCTCCTCCTGGTGTTCCTCTAGCACCTCCACTGGGTCTCTCTCCACCTCGTCCTAATGTTTCCTGTCACCTCCTCCTGGTGTTCCTCTAGCACCTCCACTGGGTCCCTCTCCACCTGGTCCTAATCTTCCCAGTCACCTCCTCCTGGTGTTCCTCTAGCACCTCCACTTGGTCTCTCCCCACCTCCTCCTAATGTTTCCTGTCACCTCCTCCTGGTGTTCCTCTAGCACCTCCACTGGGTCTCTCTCTGCCTCATCCTAATGTTCCTTGTCACCTCCTCCTGGTGTTCCTCTAGCACCTCCACTTGGTCTCTTTCCACCTCTTCCTTAATATTTCCTGTCACAACCTCCTGGTGTTCCTCTAGCACCTCCACTGTGTCTCTCTCGGCCTCCTCCTTATGTTTCCTGTCACCTCCTCCTGGTGTTCCTCTAGCACCTCCACAGGGTGTCTCTCCACCTCGTCATAATGTTTCCTGTCACCTCCTCCTGGTGTTTCTCCAGCACCTCCTCTGGGTCTCTCGCCGAAACTTCCTAATGATTCCTGTCACCTCCTCCTGGTGTACCTCTGGCACCTCCACTGGGTCTCTCTCCGCCTCTTCCTAATGTTTCCTGTCACCTCCTCCTGGTGTTTCTCTAGCACCTCCACTGGGTCCCTCGCTGCCTCTTCCTAATGTTTCCTGTCACCTCCTCCTGGTGTTCCACTAGCAACTCCACTGGGTCTCTCTCCACCATGTCCTAATGTTTCCTGTCACCTCCTCCTGGTGTTCTTTTAGCACCTCCATTGGGTCTCTATCGGCCTCATCCTAATGTTTCCTGTCACCTTCTCCTGGTTTTCCTCTAGCACCTCCACTGGGTCTCTTTCGACCTCATCCTAATGTTTCCTGTCACCTTATCCTGATGTTCCTCTAGCACCTCCACTGGGTCTCTCTTGACCTCGTCCTAATGTTTCCTGTCACCTCCTCCTGGTGTTCCTCTAGCACCTCCACTGGGTCTCTCTCCACCTCATCCTAATGTTTCCTGTCACCTCCTCCTGGTGTTCCTCTAGCACCTCCACGGGGTGTCTCTCCACATCATCCTAATGTTTCCTGTCACCTCCCCTGGTATTCCTCTAGCAGCTCCACTGGGTCTCTCTTGGCCTCGTCCTAATATTTCCTGTCACCTCCTCCTGGTGTTCCTTTTGCACATCCACTGGGTCTCTCTCGGCCTCATCCTAATGTTTCCTGTCACCTCCGCCTGGTGTTCCTCCTGCACCTCCACTGGATCTCTCACCGCCTAGACCTAATGTTTCCTGTCACCTCCTCCTGGTGTTCCTTTAGCACCTCCACTCGGTCTCTCTCCACCTATTCCTAATTTTTCCTCTCACTTTCTCCTGGTGTTCCTCTAGCACCTCCACTCGGTCTCTCTCCACCTCTTCCTAATGTTTCCTGTCACCTCCTCCTGGTGTACCTCTGGCACCTCCACTGGGTCTCTCTCCGCCTCTTCCTAATGTTTCCTGTCACCTCCTCCTGGTGTTTCTCTAGCACCTCCACTGGGTCCCTCGCTGCCTCTTCCTAATGTTTCCTGTCACCTCCTCCTGGTGTTCCACTAGCAACTCCACTGGGTCTCTCTCCACCATGTCCTAATGTTTCCTGTCACCTCTTCCTGGTGGTCTTTTAGCACCTCCATTGGGTCTCTCTCGGCTTCGTCCTAATGTTTCCTGTCACCTTCTCCTGGTGTTCCTCTAGCACCTCCACTGGGTCTCTTTCGACCTCATCCTAATGTTTCCTGTCACCTTCTCCTGATGTTCCTCTAGCACCTCCACTGGGTCTCTCTTGACCTCGTCCTAATGTTTCCTGTCACCTCCTCCTGGTGTTTCTCTAGCACCTCCACTGGGTCCCTCGCTGCCTCTTCCTAATGTTTCCTGTCACCTCCTCCTGGTGTTCCACTAGCAACTCCACTGGGTCTCTCTCCACCATGTCCTAATGTTTCCTGTCACCTCCTCCTGGTGTTCTTTTAGCACCTCCATTGGGTCTCTCTCGGCCTCATCCTAATGTTTCCTGCACCTCCTCCTGGTGTACCTCTGGCACCTCCACTGGGTCTCTCTCCGCCTCTTCCTAATGTTTCCTGTCACCTCCACCGAGTGTTCCTCTAGCACCTCCACTGGGTCTCTCTCCGCTTTGTCCTAATGTTTCCTATCACCTCCTCCTGGTGCTCCTCTAGCACCTCCACTTGGTCTCTCGCCACCTCGTCCTAATGTGTCCTATCACCTCCTCCTGGTGTTCCTCTAGCACCTCCCCAGTTTCTCTCACCACTTCGTCCTTATGTTTCCTATAGCCTCTTCCTGGTGTTCCTCTAGCACCTCCACTGGTTCTCTCTCTGCCTCTTCCTAAAGGTTCCTGTCACCTCCTACTGGTGTTCCTTTAGCCCACCCAATGGGTCTCTCTCAGCCTCGTCTTAATGTTTCCTGTCGCCTCCTCCTGGTGTTCCTCTAGCACCTCCACTGGGTCTCTCTCCACCTCGTCCTAATGTTTCCTATTACCTCCTCCTGGTGTTCCTCTAGCACCTCCACTTGGTCTCTCCCCGCTTCCTCCTAATGTTTCCTGTCACCTCCTCCTGGTGTTCCTCTAGCACCTCCACTGGGTCTCTCTCCACCTCGTCCTAATGTTTCCTGTCACCTCCTCCTGGTGTTCCTCTAGCACCTCCACTGGGTCTCTCTCCACCTGGTCCTAATCTTCCCAGTCACCTCCTCCTGGTGTTCCTCTAGCACCTCCACTCCGTCTCTCTCCACCTCTTCCTAATGTTTCCTGTCACCTTCTCCTGGTGTTCCTCTAGCACCTCCACTCGGTCTCTCTCCACCTCTTCGTAATATTTCCTGTCACATCCTCCTGGTGTTCCTCTAGCACCTCCACTTGGTCTCTCGCCACCTATTCCTAATGTTTCCTATCACCTCCTCCTGGTGTTCCTCTATCACCTCCCCAGTTTCTCTCGCCACCTCGTCCTTATGTTTCCTATAGCCTCTTCGTGGTGTTCCTCTAGCACCTCCACTGGGTCTCTCTCTGCCTCTTCCTAATGTTTCCTGTCACCTCCTCCTGGTGTTCCTCTAGCACCTCCACTGGGTCTCTCTCCGCCTCGTCATAATCCTTCCTGTCACCTCCACCTAGTGTTCCTCTAGCACATCCACTGGGTCTCTCTCCGCTTTGTCCTAATGTTTCCTATCACCTCCTCCTGGTGCCCCTCTAGCACCTCCACTTGGTCTCTCGCCACCTCGTCCTAATGTTTCCTATCACCTCCTCCTGGTGTTCCTCTAGCACCTCCCCAGTTTCTCTCACCACTTCGTCCTTATGTTTCCTATAGCCTCTTCCTGGTGTTCCTCTAGCACCTCCACTGGGTCTCTATCTGCCTGTTCCTAAAGGTTCCTGTCACCTCCTCCTGGTGTTCCTTTAGCCCACCCAATGGGTCTCTCTCAGCCTCGTCTCAATGTTTCCTGTCGCCTCCTCCTGGTGTTCCTCTAGCACCTCCACTGGGTCTCTCTCCACCTCGTCCTAATGTTTCCTATTACCTCCTCCTGGTGTTCCTCTAGCACCTCCACTGGGTCTCTCTCCACCTGGTCCTAATCTTCCCAGTCACCTCGTCCTGGTGTTCCTCTAGCACCTCCACTTGGTCTCTCCCCGCCTCCTCCTAATGTTTCCTGTCACCTCCTCCTGGTGTTCCTCTAGCACCTCCACTGGGTCTCTCTCCACCTCGTCCTAATGTTTCCTGTCACCTCCTCCTGGTGTTCCTCTAGCACCTCCACTGGGTCCCTCTCCACCTGGTCCTAATCTTCCCAGTCACCTCCTCCTGGTGTTCCTCTAGCACCTCCACTTGGTCTCTCCCCACCTCCTCCTAATGTTTCCTGTCACCTCCTCCTGGTGTTCCTCTAGCACCTCCACTGGGTCTCTCTCTGCCTCGTCCTAATGTTCCTTGTCACCTCCTCCTGGTGTTCCTCTAGCACCTCCACTGGGTCTCTCTCCACCTCTTCCTTAATATTTCCTGTCACAACCTCCTGGTGTTCCTCTAGCACCTCCACTGTGTCTCTCTCAGCCTCGTCCTTATGTTTCCTGTCACCTCCTCCTGGTGTTCCTCTAGCACCTCCACAGGGTGTCTCTCCACCTCGTCCTAATGTTTCCTGTCACCTCCTCCTGGTGTTTCTCCAGCACCTCCTCTGGGTCTCTCGCCAATTCTTCCTAATGATTTCTGTCACCTCCTCCTGGTGTACCTCTGGCACCTCCACTGGGTCTCTCTCCGCCTCTTCCTAATGTTTCCTGTCACCTCCTCCTGGTGTTTCTCTAGCACCTCCACTGGGTCCCTCGCTGCCTCTTCCTAATGTTTCCTGTCACCTCCTCCTGGTGTTCCACTAGCAACTCCACTGGGTCTCTCTCCACCATGTCCTAATGTTTCCTGTCACCTCCTCCTGGTGTTCTTTTAGCACCTCCATTGGGTCTCTCTCGGCCTCGTCCTAATGTTTCCTGTCACCTTCTCCTGGTGTTCCTCTAGCACCTCCACTGGGTCTCTTTCGACCTCATCCTAATGTTTCCTGTCACCTTCTCCTGATGTTCCTCTAGCACCTCCACTGGGTCTCTCTTGACCTCGTCCTAATGTTTCCTGTCACCTCCTCCTGGTGTTTCTCTAGCACCTCCACTGGGTCCCTCGCTGCCTCTTCCTAATGTTTCCTGTCACCTCCTCCTGGTGTTCCACTAGCAACTCCACTGGGTCTCTCTCCACCATGTCCTAATGTTTCCTGTCACCTCCTCCTGGTGTTCTTTTAGCACCTCCATTGGGTCTCTCTCGGCCTCGTCCTAATGTTTCCTGTCACCTCCTCCTGCTGTACCTCTGGCACCTCCACTGGGTCTCTCTCCGCCTCTTCCTAATGTTTCCTGTCACCTCCACCGAGTGTTCCTCTAGCACCTCCACTGGGTCTCTCTCCGCTTTGTCCTAATGTTTCCTATCACCTCCTCCTGGTGTTCCTCTAGCACCTCCCCAGTTTCTCTCACCACTTCGTCCTTATGTTTCCTATAGCCTCTTCCTGGTGTTCCTCTAGCACCTCCACTGGGTCTCTCTCTGCCTCTTCCTAAAGGTTCCTGTCACCTCCTCCTGGTGTTCCTTTAGCCCACCCAATGGGTCTCTCTCAGCCTCGTCTTAATGTTTCCTGTCGCCTCCTCCTGGTGTTCCTCTAGCACCTCCACTGGGTCTCTCTCCACCTCGTCCTAATGTTTCCTATTACCTCCTCCTGGTGTTCCTCTAGCACCTCCACTGGGTCTCTCTCCACCTGGTCCTAATCTTCCCAGTCACCTCCTCCTGGTGTTCCTCTAGCACCTCCACTTGGTCTCTCCCCGCCTCCTCCTAATGTTTCCTGTCACCTCCTCCTGGTGTTCCTCTAGCACCTCCACTGGGTCTCTTTCCACCTCGTCCTAATGTTTCCTGTCACCTCCTCCTGGTGTTCCTCTAGCACCTCCACTGGGACCCTCTCCACCTGGTCCTAATCTTCCCAGTCACCTCCTCCTGGTGTTCCTCTAGCACCTCCACTTGGTCTCTCCCCACCCCCTCCTAATGTTTCCTGACACCTCCTCCTGGTGTTCCTCTAGCACCTCCACTGGGTCTCTCTCTGCCTCGTCCTAATGTTCCTTGTCACCTCCTCCTGGTGTTCCTCTAGCACCTCCACTGGGTCTCTCTCCACCTCTTCCTTAATATTTCCTGTCACAACCTCCTGGTGTTCCTCTAGCACCTCCACTGTGTCTCTCTCGGCCTCGTCCTTATGTTTCCTGTCACCTCCTCCTGGTGTTCCTCTAGCACCTCCACAGGGTGTCTCTCCACCTCGTCCTAATGTTTCCTGTCACCTCATCCTGGTGTTTCTCCAGCACCTCCTCTGGGTCTCTCGCCGACTCTTCCTAATGATTCCTGTCACCTCCTCCTGGTGTACCTCTGGCACCTCCACTGGGTCTCTCTCCGCCTCTTCCTAATGTTTCCTGTCACCTCCTCCGGGTGTTCTTTTAGCACATCCATTGGGTCTTTCTCGGCCTCGTCCTAATGCTTCCTGTCACCTTCTCCTGGTGTTCCTCTAGCACCTCCACTGGGTCTCTCTTGACCTCGTCCTAATGTTTCCTGTCACCTCCTCCTGGTATTCCTCTAGCACCTCCACTGGGTCTCTCTCCACCTCATCCTAATGTTTCCTGTCACCTCCTCCTGGTGTTCCTCTAGCACCTCCACGGGGTGTCTCTCCACATCATCCTAATGTTTCCTGTCACCTCCCCTGGTATTCCTCTAGCAGCTCCACTGGGTCTCTCTTGGCCTCGTCCTAATATTTCCTGTCACCTCCTCCTGGTGTTCCTTTTGCACATCCACTGGGTCTCTCTCGGCCTCATCCTAATGTTTCCTTGTCACCTCCGCCTGGTGTTCCTCCTGCACCTCCACTGGATCTCTCACCGCCTAGACCTAATGTTTCCTGTCACCTCCTCCTGGGGTTCCTCTAGCACCTCCACTCGGTCTCTCTCCACCTCTTCCTAATGTTTCCTGTCACCTTCTCCTGGTGTTCCTCTAGCACCTCCACTCGGTCTCTCTCCACCTCTTCCTAATGTTTCCTGTCACCTTCTCCTGGTGTTCCTCTAGCACCTCCACTTAGTCTGTCACTGCCTTATCCTAATGGTTCCTGTCACATCCTCCTGGTGTTCCTCTAGCACCTCCACTCGTTCTCTCTCCGCCTCTTCCTAATGTTTCCTGGCACCTCCACTGGTTCTCTCTCCGCCTCCTCCTAATATTTCCTGTCACCTCCTCCTTGTGTTCCTCTACCACCTCCACTGGGTCTCTCGCCACCTCATCCTAATATTTCCTGTCACCTCCTCCTGGTGTTCCTCTAGCACCTCCACTCGGTCTCTCTCCGCCTCTTCCTAATGTTTCCTGTCACCTCCTTCTGGTGTTCCTCTAGCACCTCTACTCGGCCTCTCTCCACCTCATCCTAATGATTCCTGTCACCTCCTCCTGGTGTACCTCTGGCACCTCCACTGGGCCTCTCTCCGCCTCTTCCTAATGTTTCCTGTCACCTCCTCCTGGTGTTTCTCTAGCACCTCCACTGGGTCCCTCGCTGCCTCTTCCTAATGTTTCCTGTCACCTCCTCCTGGTGTTCTTTTAGCACCTCCATTGGGTCTCTCTCGGCCTCGTCCTAATGTTTCCTGTCACCTTCTCCTGGTGTTCCTCTAGCACCTCCACTGGGTCTCTTTCGACCTCATCCTAATGCTTCCTGTCACCTTCTCCTGATGTTCCTCTAGCACCTCCACTGGGTCTCTCTTGACCTCATCCTAATGTTTCCTGTCACCTCCTCCTGGTGTTCCTCTAGCACCTCCACAGGGTCTCTCTCCACCTCATCCTAATGTTTCCTGTCACCTCCTCCTGGTGTTCCTCTAGCACCTCCACGGGGTGTCTCTCCACATCATCCTAATGTTTCCTGTCACCTCCTCCTGGTGTTCCTCTAGCAGCTCCACTGGGTCTCTCTTGGCCTCGTCCTAATATTTCTTGTCACCTCCTCCTGGTGTTCCTTTAGCACATCCACTGGGTCTCTCTCGGCCTCATCCTAATGTTTCCTGTCACCTCCGCCTGGTGTTCCTCTAGCACCTCCACTCGGTCTCTCTCCACCTCTTACTAATGATTTCTGTCACCTTCTCCTGGTGTTCCTCTAGCACCTCCACTTAGTCTGTCACTGCCTCATCCTAATGGTTCCTGTCACATCATCCTGGTGTTCCTCTAGCACCTCCACTCGGTCTCTCTCCACCTCTTACTAATGATTTCTGTCACCTTCTCCTGGTGTTCCTCTAGCACCTCCACTTAGTCTGTCACTGCCTCATCCTAATGGTTCCTGTCACATCCTCCTGGTGTTCCTCTAGCACCTCCACTCGTTCTCTCTCCGCCTCTTCCTAATGTTTCCTGGCACCTCCACTGGTTCTCTCACCGCCTCCTCCTAATATTTCCTGTCACCTCCTCCTTGTGTTCCTCTACCACCTCCACTGGGTCTCTCGCCACCTCGTCCTAATATTTCCTGTCACCTCCTCCTGGTGTTCCTCTAGCACCTCCACTCGGTCTCTCTCCGCCTCTTCCTAATGTTTCCTGTCACCTCCTCATGGTGTTCCTCTAGCACCTCTACTCGGTCTCTCTCCACCTCCTCCTAATATTTCCTGTCACCTCCTCCTGGTGTTCCTCTATCACCTCCACTAGGTCTCTCTCCGCCTCCTCCTGATGTTTCCTGTCACCTCCTCCTGGTGTTCCTCTAGCACCTCCACTAGGTCTCTCTCTGCCTCCTCCTGATGTTTACTGTCACCTCCTCCTGGTGTTCTTCTATGGACTTCAACTGCCAGAATTCCCCAATTACTGAGACGAGGAGGATGCAGGGGTTTGAGCGAGATACCCAGAACTTGAGCCACTGGAAGCAGTGTAGTTGTACTTTCAAATCACCTGTGCAGGAGAAGACGTTGTCTCCTGTCCTGAAGCACAGGAACGTGAAGCGCGCGCCTGTAACAAGATGGGTGCTAATACCGCCTACTTCAGCATTTCCACCAAGGCTGCAATGTGAAAAATGGTACTGTGAAGGGGGATGTTTCTGCAACAAATAAACTCTACAAACACAATCTGCGGAAAAGTCTCCCAAATGAGCGATTGCTCCTGCTCTTACAGAGGAAGGACGCATGAAGCCTTATTGTAATTACTTGGCTATTACCTGGCGATGATTAACATGTCAACAAGGTGCATATACAAGACTGTGGACACATGGGTTGTCCCGCCACCCGAGGGTGCAAGAGAGTTGATGGGCTTTTCAGCAAACCCCATTCAAGGGACGCGCGTAGAAGGATGGAACATGTTAACAAAATACACTTTGCAGTCTAAAGAATAGCGTTCCTAATGGGACCCTGCTCTGTGAGAGTGATATTGGAAAGACCCGTCGCTTTATTACTGCCTCTGCACTGTAACCATAACTCAATCCAAGGAAGAACGCGCTCAAAGATTCCAATCGTCGCATAACGCAGTCATTTGTAAAGATGAGTTCTGCTTAACGTGCCTCTGAAACACCCCAGCCATCGCAGGAAGTCAGAACCCATTTCTGCAAGAGGCAATATATGTCCCGCTATGAGAACTGGCACGTCATTAGGAGCTGTAGGAGTCCGGCTGGAGGCGGGAACATGGCCGAGGGCCTTCCATCAATCATGCAGTGGCCGGAAGTCAGAGCAATGCAATGCTAGCGAGGAGTAATAGAGATGGCGCCATTATTCACTTCCGTCGTGTAGCATTGACGGGGCTGCCAGGCCGGCTCCTCGCTTCAAGCATCCTTCCACCCACACCCGCCATGGAATATATATTCATATTTTAAATTTAATTTTGAAATAAAAAAATTCCTATTAATGTTTTTCTTGCGCTTTAGCTCCCTGCCGAATCAATGATTCATTTTTTAAACCTAAAGAAATCAGGTTTTTAGATTTGGCTGAGAAAAGCAGAGAGCGCTTTCTCAAAGCAGCGCCTAATGGGGGGGGGGGGGGGGGGTAATGACAAAAAGCTGATATTGATCATCGGTGACTTATACTAAATACAGTCATCCATTTTATTGTCATTGTTTTTTTATAGCGCGCCGAGTTCGGCTTCTAAGCGCGGATCCGGGATTTGAACCTCTGCTGCTCAGCGTGGTTTTGCTTCCAAGACCAGCACATTGTCCCTGTGCTTTCCTCCGTTCACATGGAGTCATGTGGAGTCAAACGGGCGCAGCCCCTCTACGGATCATTCTAGCATTCTCTTGTTGACTCAGAGAATCTCCTTTCAGGAATGTGAAAGAAATGGGGTAACCCCCTCTAAATGCACCCTTTGCACGCGGTGGCATAGTCAGGATTGGCTAACAGGTGGGGCCTGAAGCTAATGTAGTTGGGCCCACTGCAGTGACATTAATGTCTGTAAATGCCCACACAGCGCTGCTCAGGGGGCATTTGCAGATTTCGGGTGGGCCTTGCCCGCTCAGGCCCTATCCCGTCTACACGATGCACTGAGAATATCCAGAGCGAACATGGGAACTAGAGGAGCACAGTGTGTGTCAGTGTGCGCACTATAACAGCGGTCAGCAGCAACAAGATATCCTTTCAAGCAGTGTCTCCTGCAGAGAAGGAGCCACTCTGATGTCTCAATGGCAGTGTGTCCCTTTCAGGCAGTGTCTTCTGCAGAGAAGGAGCCACTCTGATCTCTCGAGGGCAGTATGTCCCTTTCAGGCAGTGTCTTCTGCAGAGATCAGTCCTCTCTGATGTCTCGAGGGCAGTGTCTCCCTTTCAGGCAGTGTCTTCTGCAGAGACGGGGCCTCTCTGATGTCTCGAGAGCAGTGTATCCCTTTCAGGCAGTGTCTTCTGCAGAGACGGGGCCTCTCTGATGTCTCGAGGGCAGTGTGTCCCTTTCAGGTCAGGACACAGGCTGAGCAAAATGCCTGCAAACATGCGAGTGACAGCTGGGGAAAGTAGGACAGGAGATTAGATCACTGAGTCCGCTGCTTCCTTCAGCAAAGCTGGAGGCTCGGCCTGGAAACCCTTGTCATGAACGAGCTATCCGCCAAGACCCCAATTTTAATTTCAACCATCGGTGGCAAGTGGTTTAGAAACACTTAGATTAACAGTGTTTCTAACATTAGATATCATGGCATAACCAGGCGTACACGCTGCAGAAAGGCAGTTTTGCAGTCATGTAGGCAAATACCAACTGGGATGCTTCCAAATGGAAAAAGGCTGTGGAGCAAGACCTGGCAATACTGCCTGAAATCATTCTACATACAACCTTAAATAACCACACTCGTCTACACACACAGCCCCTCCAACCCCAAAACAACAAAGGTTACACAATGGAATGCACACCACCCTGAACACACGCGCCCATACCAAATGCCCCTAAATAGCCCAGTAGCCCAACACAGACACATCAACACAACTCTCCACAGTCCTTAAACACCACTCCGGCAGCCACCGAAATCACGGAAACACACTAACCACTGCTCCAGACAACTCACAAAATACATAAAACGCGATACCACAGAGATATACACATATCAACTTTGCAACAAAATAACCATATCCTGCTCCTAAATTTGCCCCATATCCCACCTCTTACAGATCCTAAAACTCCAAAGCCTGAACATCGTAGACTTTATGCTATACCAGACTGAATAACATAGCATAACATAGCATAATGGGGCATAGGAAGGAGCTTCCCTAATTCTCCTGTGGGGCAGTTTTCTGGACAGCCCGTGCCACTTTGGTGAATGGCAGCAAAAGGGGAAGACAATTAATATTGGCTCTGCTGAGGCAAGTCTTGTGTATGAGAAGAGATGGAATTATTTTCCCGGGATCCCACACTTTGGTGGGACTTTAAAGCATTCTACAGTTCCGGCACTTGAACACATACCTTCTACGCCGCACCAGATCCAAATATTTCCTTTAGGATTTCAAGGCCTCCAATAAGGTCTTGTAGAAAAGAGCTCTAAAGTTTCCCATGGCCATGCGTAACAAAGCCATCCAGTCCTGGTTTTGCTTGGTATTCTTATACCCATTTGAAATTTCGAAAACTACAAGTTCCAGAATTGAAAGGGGAAAAAACAGGACTGGGTGATCTCACGCATGGCGACAGGAACCTTGGCAGCTCTGATAGTTGCAAATACACATCTTATATATTATTAGTATTGTAACATTTGCTGTGTCTACGACTCTTGTAACAAGTAAACTTATGTGAGAGCCCTGGACTTGGGAGTTTTAACAAATCATTAAATAAATAAAAAGAAATATATGCAATGTTTACATTCAGAGAGAAACACGTTCATGCAAAATAATGTCATTTTAGGATTAGTCCCAAAATGCAAAGTAATGAGAGCGGAATAATAGTTTTTTAACACCACTGCTATTCTTTAAATACTTTCAGAACCACAAAAAAGGAGTGGTAATGCCATTTGGATGCAGATCACCTTTGAGACAAACTCCCAGCTGTTAGTGTCAGGAACATTTGCTATCCATGCAAAGGAACCCTTTTTTGTATGTCAATCACAGGCTTTCTCTTGTTTTGCTTATGTTTGAGCATTTGACACTGATGGGACCCCTTTTGGACAGACCCGCATCTGTAAGGGGTATTCCATATGTAAAGATCCCATCAGTGCTAAATGCCTAAACACATGCAAAAAGAAGAGCACACTCAGATTAGGACTGGGAACAAACGAGTAATTGCGCTGCAGGCAGCTCTTTAACGACCTGCAATCATTGCAAGGCGTTAAGGACTGCCAGCAGCCCTTTCCAGAACGCTCTGTCAGAGAGCGTCTCTACTGCAGAGCAAGTAGCCCAAGTAGGGAGGCTCAAGGGGGGAGGGGGGGGCACAGGATTTCAGAGGAGGGACTAGTTATAGCGGCTTTGGCCGGCATCTGGTGCCACATTTGCCTCTAGGGAATCTCCAAGCAGTAATCAGGGCAGCGAGAGCGGCTGCTAAGCAGGGGCGATTCTGTGTGGGGGGGGGGGGGGTGTCAAGGGGCTATAGCCCTGGATCTTTTGGTTGTAGCCCCAGATAGAAGCTCAGGGGTTACAACCAAAAAGGTTAGCTAGCCCCGGGTCCCGACAGTCCCAAAATTAGCGTAGCCCCAGATCTTTTCCAGACCTAGCAACACCCAAGCAGGTAAGGAAGAAAGATGTGGTAGAAGGAGTGGGGTGCACCAGTAGAGGCAGTACAGAGAGAAGGAGCGGGCGCACCAGTAGAGGCAGTGCAGCAAGAAGGAGGGGCGTACCAGTGGAGGAAGTGCAGAGAGAAGGAGGGGGTGCACCAGTGGAGGCAGTGCAGAGAGAAGGAGAGGGCACACCAGTGGAGGCAGTGCAGAGAGAAGGAGGGGGCACACCAGTGGTGTCAGTGCAGAGAGAAGGAGGGGCGTACCAGTGGAGGAAGTGCAGAGAGATGGAGGGAGCGCACCAGTGGAGGCAGTGCAGCAAGAAAGAGGGGCACACCAGTGGAGGCAGTGCAGAGAGAAGGAGGGGGCGCACCAGTGGTGGCAGTGCAGAGAGAAGGACGGGGCGCACCAGCACAGGTAGTTTAGAGAGAAGGAGGGGGCACACCAGTGGAGGCAGTGCAGAGAGAAGGAGGGGGTGCACCAGCGGAGGCAATCCAGAGAGAAGGAAGGGGCGCACCAGCAGAGGCAGTGCAGTGAGAAAGAGGGGGCGCACCAGTGGAGGCAGTGCAGCGAGAAGGAGGGGGCGCACCAGCTGTGGCAGTGCAGCAAGAAGGAGGGGGCGGACCAGTGGAGGCAGTGCAGAGAGAAGGAGGGGGTGCACTAATGGAGGCAGTGCAGAGAGAAGGAGGGGGCGCACGAGTGCAGGCAGTTCAGAGAGGAGGAGGGGGCGCACCAGTGGAGGTAGTGCAGAGAGAAGGAGGAAGAGCACCAGTGGAGGAAGTGCAGCGAGAAGGAGGGGGCACACCAGCTGTGGCAGTGCAGCAAGAAGGAGGGGGCGCACCAGTGGAGGCAGTGCAGAGAGGAGGAGGGGGCGCACCAGCGGAGGCAGTGCAGAGAGAAGGAGGGGGCGGACCAGTGGAGGCAGTACAGCGAGAAGGAGGGGGTGCACCAGCGGTGGCAGTGCAGCAAGAAGGAGGGGGCGCACCAGTGGAGGCAGTGCAGAGAGAAGGAGGGGTGCACCAGCAGAGGCAGTGCAGTGAGGAGGAGGGAGCGCACCAGTGGAGGCAGTGCAGAGAGAAGGAGGGGGCGCACCAGCAGTGGCAGTGCAGAGAGAAGGAGGGGGCACACCAGTGGAGGCAGTGCAGCGAGAAGGAGGGGGTGCACCAGTGGAGGCAGTGCAGAGAGAAGGAGGGTGCGCACCAGTGGAGGCAGTGCAGAGAGAAGGAGGGGGTGCACCAGTGGAGGCAGTGCAGAGAAAAGGAGGGGGCGCACCAGTGGAGGCAGTGCAGCGAGAAGGAAGGGGCGCACCAGTGGAGGCAGTGCAGAGAGAAGGAGGGTTCGCACCAGTGGAGGCAGTACAAGGAGAAGGAGGGGGCGCACCAGTGGAGGCAGTTCAGAGAGAAGGAGGGGGTGCACCAGTGGAGGCAGTGCAGAGAGAAGGAGGGGGCGCACCAGCGGCGGCAGTGCAGAGAGAAGGAGGGGCGCACCAGCGGAGGCAGTGCAGTGAGGAGGAGGGGGCACACCAGTGGAGGCAGTGCAGAGAGAAGGAGGGGGCGCACCAGCGAAGGCAGTGCAGAGAGAAGGAGGGGTGCACGAGTGGAGGCAGTGCAGCAAGCAGGAGGGTGCGCACCAGTGGAGGCAGTGCAGCGAGAAGGAGGGAATGCACCAGTAGAGGCAGTGCAGCAAGAAGGAGGGGTGCACCAGTGGAGGAAGTGCAGCGAGAAGGAGGGTTTCCACCAGTGGAGGCAGTACAGCGAGTACGAGGGGGCACGCCAGTGGAGGCAGTGCAGAGAGAAGGAGGGGGCGCACCAGTGGAGGCAGTGCAGCGAGAAGGAGGGGCGCACCAGTGGAGCCAGTGCAGAGAGAAGGAGGGGGTGCACCAGTGGGGGCAGTGCAGGGAGAAGGAGGGGGCGCACCAGTGGAGGCAGTGCAGAGAGAAGGAGGGGGCCCACCAGTGGAGGCAGTGCAGAGAGAAGGAGGGGGCGCACCAGTGGAGCAGTGCAGCATTAAGGAGGGGGCACACCAGTGGAGGCAGTGCAGCGAGAAGGAGGGGGCGCACCAGTGGAGGCAGTGCAGAGAAAAGGAGGGGGCGCACCAGTGGAGGCAGTGCTGCAAAAAGGAGGGGGCACACCAGTGGAGGCAGTGCAGAGAGAAGGATGGGGTGCGCCTGTGGAGGCAGTACAGAGAGAAGTAGGGAGCACACCAGTGGAGTCAGTGCAGAGAGGAGGAATGGGCGCACCAGTGGAGGCAGTGCAGAGAGAAGGAGGGGCACTCCAGTGGAGGCAGTGCATGGAGAGGGAGGGGGCGCACCAGTGGAGGCAGTGCATAGAGAAGGGGGGGGGGGACCAGTGGATCCAGTGAAGAGAGAAAGAGGGGGCGCACCAGTGGAGCAGTGCAGCATTAAGGAGGGGGCACACCAGTGGAGGCAGTGCAGCGAGAAGGAGGGGGCGCACCAGTGGAGGCAGTGCAGAGAAAAGGAGGGGGCGCACCAGTGGAGGCAGTGCTGCAAAAAGGAGGGGGCACACCAGTGGAGGCAGTGCAGAGAGAAGGATGGGGTGCGCCTGTGGAGGCAGTACAGAGAGAAGTAGGGAGCACACCAGTGGAGTCAGTGCAGAGAGGAGGAATGGGCGCAACAGTGGAGGCAGTGCAGAGAGGAGGAGGGGGCACACCATTGTAGGCAGTGCAGAGAGAAGGAGGGGTGCACCAGTGGAGTCAGTGCAGTGAGAAGGAGAGGGCGCACCAGTGGAGACAGTGCAGAGAAAAGGAGGGAGCGCACCAGTGGAGACAGTGCAGAGAAAAGGAGGGGGTGCACTCTTTGGAGGCAGTGCGGATAGGAGGAGTGGCGCACCAGTGGAGGTAGTGCTGTGAAAAGGATGGGGCGCACCAGTGCAGGCAGTGAAGAGAGAAGGAGGGGGCACACCAGTGTAGGCAGTGCAGCGAGAAGGATGGGGCGCATCAGTAGAGGCAGTGCTGAGAAAAGGAGGGGGCGCACCAGTGGAGGCAGTGCAGAGAGAAGGAGGGGGCGCATCAGTCGGAGGCAGTGCAGAGAGGAGGAGGGGGCGCACTAGTGGAGGCAGTGCAGAGAGAAGGATGGGGCACACCAGTGGAGGCAGTGCAGCGAGAAGGAGGGGGTGCACCAGTGGAGGTTGTGCAGAGAGAAGGAGTTGGGCGCACCAGTGGAGGCAGTGCTGTGAAAAGGATGGGGCGCACCAGTGGAGACAGTGCAGAGAGGAGGAGGTGGCGCACCAGTGGAGGCAGTGCAGCGAGAAGGATGGGGCGCTTCACTGGAGGCAGTGCAGCGAGAAGGAGGGGGTGCACCAGTGGAGGCACTGCAGAGACAGTGGAGGAAGTGCAGAGAGGAGGAGGGGGCGCACCAATGGAGGCAGTGCAGAGAGAAGGAGGGGGTGCACCAGTGGAGGAAGTACAGCAAGAAGGAGGGGGCGCACCAGTGGAGACAGTGCAGAGAGGAGGAGGGAGTGCACCAGTGGAAGCAGTACAGCGAGAAGGACGGGCGCACCAGTGGAGGCACTGCAGAGAAAAGGAGGGGGCGCAAGTGGAGGCAGTGCAGAGGGGAAGAGGGGATGCACCAGTGGAGGCAGTACAGAGAGGAGGAGGGGGCGCACCAGTGGAGGCAGTGCAGAGAAAAGGAGGGGCGCACCAGTGGAGGAAGGGCAGAGAGAAGGAGGTGGCGCACCAGCGGAGGCAGTGCAGAGAGAAGGAGGGGTCACACCAGTGGAGGCAGTGCAGACAGAAGGATGGGGCGCATCATTGGAGGCAGTGCAGAGAGAAAGAGGGCGTGCACCAGTGGAGGCAGTACAGCGAGAAGGAGGGGGCGCACCAGTGGAGGCAGTGCAGAGAAAAGGTGGGGGCACACAAGTGGAGGCAGTTCAGAGAGGAGGAGGGGCCGCACCAGTGGAGGCAGTGCAGAGAAAAGGAGGGGGCGCACCAGTAGAGGCAGTTCTGAAAGAAGGAGGGGGTGCACCAGTGGAGGCAGTGCAGAGAGAAGGAGGGGTTGCACCAGTGGAGGCAGTGCAGAGAGAAGGAGGGGGCGCACCAGTGGAGGCAGTGCAGAGAGAAAGAAGGGGCGCACCAGTGGAGGCAGTGCAGAAAGAAGGAAGGGGTGCACCAGTGGAGGCAGTGCAGTGAGGAGGAGGGGGCGCACCAGTGGAGGCAGTGCAGTGAGGAGGAGGGGGCGCACAAGTGGAGGCAGTGCAGCGAGAAGGAATGGGTGCACCAGTGGAGGCAGTGCAGTGAGAAGGAGGGGGCGCACCAGTGGAGGCAGTGTAGAGAGAAGGAGGGGGCTACCAGTGGAGGCAGTGCAGAGAGGAGGAGGGTCGCACCAGTGGAGGCAGTGCAGAGAGGAGGAGGGGCGCACCAGTGGAGGCAGTGCAGAGAGAAGCAGGGGGCGCACCAGTGGAGGCAGTGCAGAGAGAAAGTGGGTGCACAGCAGTGGAGGCAGTGCAGAGAGAAAAAGGGGGCGCACCAGTGAAGGCAGTTCAGCGAGAAGGAGGGGGTGCACCAGTGTAGGCAGTGCAGAGAAGAGGAGGGGGTGCACCAGTGGAGGCAGTACAGAGAGGAGGAGGGGCGCACCAGAGGAGGCAGTGCAGAGAGGAGGAGGGGGCGCACCTGTGGAGGCAGTACAGAGAGGAGGAGGGGCGCACCAGTGGAGGCAGTGCAGAGAGGAGTAGAGGGCGCACCAATGGAGGCAGTGCAGAGAGGAGGAGGGGGTGCACCAGTGGAGGCAGTGCAGAGAGGAGGAGGGGGCGCACCAGTGGAGGCAGTGCAGCGAGAAGGAGGGGGCGCACCAGTGGAGGCAGTACAGAGAGGAGGAGGTGCGCACCAGTGGAGGCAGTACAGAGAGGAGGAGGGGCGCACCAGTGGAGGCAGTGCAGAGAGCAGGAGGGGCGCACCAATGAAGGCAGTGCAGAGAGAAGGAGGGGGCACACCAGTGGAGGCAGTGCAGCGAGAAGGAGGGGGCGCACCAGTGGAGGCAGTACAGAGAGGAGGAAGGTAGCACCAGTGGAGGCAGTACAGAGAGGAGGAGGGGCGCACCAGTGGAGGCAGTGCAGAGAGCAGGAGGGGCGCACCAGTGAAGGCAGTGCAGAGAGAAGGAGGGGGCACACCAGTCTAGGCAGTGCAGAGAGGAGGATGGGGTGCACCAGTGGAGGCAGTGCAGAGAGGAGGAAGGGGCGCACCAGTTGAGGCAGTACAGAGAGGAGGAGGGGCGCACCAGTAGAGGCAGTGCAGAGAGGAGGAGGGGGCGCACCAGTGGAGGCAGTGCAGCGAGAAGGAGGGGGCGCACCAGTGGAGGCAGTGCATAGAGAAGGAGGGGGCGCACCAGTGGAGGCAGTGCAGAGAGAAGGAGGGGGCGCACCAGTGGAGGCAGTGCAGAGAGAAGGAGGGGGCGCACCAGTGGAGGCAGTGCAGAGAGAAGGAGGGGGTGCACCAGAGGAGGCAGTGCGGAGAGAAAGAGGGGGTGCACCAGTGGAGGCAGTGCTGTGAGAAGGAGAGGGCGCACCAGTGGAGGCAGTGCAGCGAGAAAGAGGGGGCGCCCCAGTGGAGGCAGTGCAGAGAGAAGGATGGGGCGCACCGGTGGAGGCAGCGCGGAGAGGAGGAGGGGCGCACCAGTGGAGGCAGGGCAGAGAGACGGAGGTGGCGCACCAGCGGAGGCAGTGCAGAGAGAAGGAGGGGTCACACCAGTGGAGGCAGTGCAGACAGAAGGAGGGGGCGCATCAGTGGAGGCAGTGCAGAGAGAAAGAGGGCGTGCACCAGTGGAGGCAGTACAGCGAGAAGGAGGGGGCGCACCAGTGGAGGCAGTGCAGAGAAAAGGAGGGGGCGCACAAGTGGAGGCAGTTCAGAGAGGAGGAGGGGGTGCACCAGTGGAGGCAGTGCAGAGAGAAGGAGGGGTTGCACCAGTGGAGGCAGTGCAGAGAGAAGGAGGGGGCGCACCAGTGGAGGCAGTGCAGAGAGAAAGAAGGGGCGCACCAGTGGAGGCAGTGCAGAGAGAAGGAAGGGGTGCACCAGTGGAGGCAGTGCAGAGAGAAGGAGGGGGCACACCAGTGGAGGCAGTGCAGTGAGGAGGAGGGGGCGCACAAGTGGAGGCAGTGTAGTGAGAAGGAAGGGGTGCACCAGTGGAGGCAGTGCAGTGAGGAGGAGGGGGCGCACCAGTGGAGACAGTGTAGAGAGAAGTAGGGGGCGCACCAGTGGAGGCAGTGCAGAGAGGAGGAGGGGGCGCACCAGTGGAGGCAGTGCAGAGAGGAGGAGGGGCGCACCAGTGGATGCAGTGCAGAGAGAAGCAGGGGGCGCACCAGTGGAGGCAGTGCAGAGAGAAAGAGGGTGCGCAGCAGTGGAGGCAGTGCAGAGAGAAAGAGGGGGCGCACCAGTGAAGGCACTTTAGCGAGAAGGAGGGGGTGCACCAGTGTAGGCAGTGTAGAGAGGAGGAGGGGGCGCACCAGTGGAGGCAGTACAGAGAGGCCGAGGCGCGCACCAGAGGAGGCAGTGCAGAGAGGAGGAGGGGGTGCACCTGTGGAGGCAGTACAGAGAGGAGGAGGGGCGCACCAGTGGAGGCAGTGCAGAGAGGAGGAGGGGGCGCACCAATGGAGGCAGTGCAGAGTGGAGGAGGGGGTGCACCAGTGGAGGCAGTGCAGCGAGGAGGAGGGGGCGCACCAGTGGAGGCAGTGCAGCGAGAAGGAGGGGGCGCACCAGTGGAGGCAGTACAGAGAGGAGGAGGGGCGCACCAGTGGAGGCAGTGCAGAGAGGAGGAGGGGCGCACCAGTGGAGGCAGTGCAGAGAGCAGGAGGGGCACACCAGTGAAGGCAGTGCAGAGAGAAGGAGGGGGCACACCAGTGGAGACAGTGCAGCGAGAAGGAGGGGCGCACCAGTGGAGGCAGTACAGAGAGGAGGAGGGTAGCACCAGTGGAGGCAGTACAGAGAGGAGGAGGGGCGCACCAGTGGAGGCAGTGCAGAGAGCAGGAGGGGCGCACCAGTGAAGGCAGTGCAGAGAGAAGGAGGGGGCGCACCAGTGGAGGCAGTGCAGAGAGGAGGATGGGGTGCACCAGTGGAGGCAGTGCAGAGAGGAGGAGGGGGCGCACCAGTGGAGGCAGTGCTGCGAGAAGGAGGGGGCGCACCAGTGGAGGCAGTACAGAGAGGAGGAGGGGCGCACCAGTGGAGGCAGTGCAGAGAGGAGGAGGGGGCTCACCAGTGGAGGCAGTGCAGCGAGAAGGAGGGGGCGCACCAGTGGAGGCAGTGCATAGAGAAGGAGGGGGCGCACCAGTGGAGGCAGTGCAGAGAGAAGGAGGGGGCGCACCAGTGGAGGCAGTGCAGAGAGAAAGAGGGGGTGCACCAGTGGAGGCAGTGCTGTGAGAAGGAGAGGGCGCACCAGTGGGGGCAGTGCAGCGAGAAGGAGGGGGCGCCCCAGTGGAGGCAGTGCAGAGAGAAGGATGGGGCGCACTAGTGGAGTCAGTGAGGAGAGGAGGAGGGGGTGCACCTGTGAAGGCAGTGCATAGAGAAGGAGGGGGTGCACCAGTGGAGGCAGCGCATAGAGAATGAGGGGGCGCAGCAGTAGAGGCAGTGCAGCGAAAAGGAGGGGGCGCACCAGTGGAGGCAGTGCATAGAGAAGGAGGGGGTGCACCAGTGGAGGCAGTGCAGAGAGAAGGAGGGGGCGCACCAGTGGAGGCAGTGCAGAGAGAAGGAGGGGGCGCACCAGTGGAGGCAGTGCAAAGAGAAGGAGGGGGCAGACCAGTGGAGGCAGTGCTATGAGAAGGAGGGGGCGCACCAGTGGAGGCAGTGCAGCGAGAAGGGGGGGTGCACCAGAGGAGGCAGTGCAGAGAGAAGGAGGGGGTGCACCAGTGGAGGCAGTGCTGTGAGAAGGAGGGGGCGCACCAGTGGAGGCAGTGCAGTGAGAAGGAGGGGGCGCACCAGTGGAGGCAGTGCAGAGAGGAGGGGGTGCACCAGTGGAGGCAGTGCAGAGAGAAGGAGGGGGCGCACTAGTTGTAGGCAGTGCAGAGAGGAGGAGGGGCGCACCAGTGGAGGCAGTGCAGAGAGACAGAGGTGGTGCAATAGTGGAGGCAGTGCTGTGAAAAGTAGGGGGTGCACCAGTGGAGGCAGTGCATCGAGAAGGAGGGGGCGCACCAGTGGAGACAGTGCAGAGAGGAGGAGGGGGCGCACCAGTGGAGGCAGTGCAGTGAGAAGGAGAGGGCGTAACAGCGGAGGCAGTGCAGAGAGTTCAAGGGGGCGCACCAGTGGAGGCAGTGAGAGAGAAGGAGGGGGCGCATCAGTGGAGGCAGTGCAGAGAGAAGGGGGGGCATCACTGGAGGCAGTGCAGAGAAAAGTAGGGGGCGCACCAGTGGAGGCAGTGCAGAGACAGTGGAGGAAGTGCAGAGAGGAGGAGGGTGCGCACCACTGGAGTCAGTGCATAGAGAAGGAGGGGCCGCACCAGTGGAGGCAGTGCAGCGAGAAGGAGGGAGCGCACCAGTGGAGGCAGTGCAGAGAGAAGGAGGGGGCGCACTCGTTGGAGGCAGTGCAGAGAGGAGGAGGGGCACACCAGTGGAGGCAGTGCTGTGAAAAGGAGGGGGCGCACCAGTGGAGGCAGTGCTGAGAGAAGGAGGGTTTGCACCAGTGGAGGCAGTACAGCGAGTACGAGGGGGCACGCCAGTGGAGGCAGTGCAGAGAGAAGGAGGGGGTGCACCAGTGGAGGCAGTGCAGCGAGAAGGAGGGGCGCACCAGTGGAGCCAGTGCAGAGCGAAGGAGGGGGTGCACCGGTGGAGGCAGTGCAGCGAGAAGGAGGGGGCGCACCAGTGGAGGCAGTGCAGAGAGAAGGAGGGGGGCCCAGCAGTGGAGGCAGTGCTGAGAGAAGGAGGGGGCGCACCAGTGGAGCAGTGCAGCATTAAGGAGGGGGCACACCAGTGGAGGCAGTGCAGCGAGAAGGAGGGGGCGCACCAGTGGAGGCAGTGCAGAGAAAAGGAGGGGGCGCACCAGTGGAGGCAGTGCTGCAAAAAGGAGGGGGCACACCAGTGGAGGCAGTGCAGAGAGAAGGATGGGGTGCGCCTGTGGAGGCAGTACAGAGAGAAGTAGGGAGCGCACCAGTGGAGGCAGTGCAGAGAGAAGGAATGGGCGCACCAGTGGAGGCAGTGCAGAGAGAAGGAGGGGCACTCCAGTGGAGGCAGTGCATGGAGAGGGAGGGGGCGCACCAGTGGAGGCAGTGCATAGAGAAGGAGGGGGCGCACCAGTGGATGCAGTGAAGAGGAGGAGGGGGCGCACCAGTGTAGGCAGTGCAGAGAGAAGGAGAGGGTGCGCCAGTGGTGGCAGTGCAGAGAGAAGGAGGGGGCGCAGTAGTGGAGGCAGTGCAGCAAGAAGGAGGGGGCGCACCAGTGGACACAGTGCAGAGAGAAGAAGAGAGCGCTCCAGTGGAGTCAGTGCAGAGAGAAGCAGGGGCGCACCAGTGGAGGCAGTGCATAGAGAAGGAGGGGGCACACCAGTGAGGGCAGTGCAGAGAGAAGGACGGGGCGCACCAGTGGAGGCAGTGCAGAGAGAAGGATGGGGCGCACCAGTGGAGGCAGTGTGGAGAGGAGGAGGGGATGCACCAGTGGAGCGAGTGCATAGAGAAGGAGGGGTGCACCAGTGGAGGCAGCGCATAGAGAATGAAGGGGTGCAGCAGTAGAGGCAGTGCAGCGAGAAGGAGGGGGCGCACTAGTGGAGGCAGTGCATAGAGAAGGAGGGGGCGCACCAGTGGAGGCAGTGCAGAGAGAAGGAGGGGGAGCACCAGTGGAGGCAGTGCAGAGAGAAGGAGGGGGCGCCCCAGTGGAGGCAGTGCAGAGAGAAGGAGGGGGCGCACCAGTGGAGGCAGTGCAGAGAGAAGGGGGGGTGCACCAGAGGAGGCAGTGCAGAGAGAAGGAGGGGTGCACCAGTGGAGGCAGTGCTGTGAGAAGGAGGGGGCACACCAGTGGAGGCAGTGCAGCGAGAAGGAGGGGGTGCACCAGTGGGGGAAGTGCAGAGAGGAGGGGGTGCACCAGTGGAGGCAGTGCAGAGAGAAGGAAGGGGTGCACCATTGGAAGCAGTGAGAGAGAAGGAGGGGGCGCACTAGTTGGAGGCAGTGCAGAGAGGAGGAGGGGGCACACCAGTGGAGGCAGTGCAGAGAGGAGGAGGGGGTGCACCAGTGGAGGCAGTGCAGAGAGAAGGAGGGGACGCACCAGTGGAGGCAGTGCAGCAAGAAGGAGGGTGCGCACCAGTGGAGGCAGTGCAGCGAAAAGGAGGGTGTGCACCAGTAGAGGCAGTGCAGCAAGAAGGAGGGGGGCACCAGTGGAGAAAGTGCAGCGAGAAGGAGGGTTTCCACCAGTGGAGGCAGTGCAGCGAGTACGAGGGGGCACGCCAGTGGAGGCAGTGCAGAGAGAAGGAGGGGGCGCACCAGTGAAGGCAGTGCAGAGAGAAGGAGGGGGCACACCAGTGGAGGCAGTGCAGCGAGAAGGAGGGGGCGCACCAGTGGGGGCAGTACAGAGAGGAGGAGGGTAGCACCAGTGGAGGCAGTACAGAGAGGAGGAGGGGCGCACCAGTGGAGGCAGTGCAGAGAGCAGGAGGGGCGCACCAGTGAAGGCAGTGCAGAGAGAAGGAGGGGGCGCACCAATGGAGGCAGTGCAGAGAGGAGGATGGGGTGCACCAGTGGAGGCAGTGCAGAGAGGAGGAGGGGGCGCACCAGTGGAGGCAGTGCAGAGAGAAAGAGGGGGTGCACCAGTGGAGGCAGTGCTGTGAGAAGGAGAGGGCGCACCAGTGGGGGCAGTGCAGCGAGAAGGAGGGGGCGCCCCAGTGGAGGCAGTGCAGAGAGAAGGATGGGGCGCACTAGTGGAGTCAGTGAGGAGAGGAGGAGGGGGTGCACCAGTGAAGGCAGTGCATAGAGAAGGAGGGGGTGCACCAGTGGAGGCAGGCATAGAGAATGAGGGGGTGCAGCAGTAGAGGCAGTGCAGCGAAAAGAAGGGGGCGCACCAGTGGAGGCAGTGCAGAGAGAAGGAGGGGGCGCACCAGTGGAGGCAGTGCAGAGAGAAGGAGGGGGCGCACCAGTGGAGGCAGTGCAGAGAGAAGGAGGGGGCGCACCAGTGGAGGCAGTGCAAAGAGAAGGAGGGGGCGGACCAATGGAGGCAGTGCTATGAGAAGGAGGGGGCGCACCAGTGGAGGCAGTGCAGCGAGAAGGGGGGGTGCACCAGAGGAGGCAGTGCAGAGAGAAGGAGGGGGTGCACCAGTGGAGGCAGTGCTGTGAGAAGGAGGGGGCGCACCAGTGGAGGCAGTGCAGTGAGAAGGAGGGGGCGCACCAGTGGAGGCAGTGCAGAGAGGAGGGGGTGCACCAGTGG